>NC_092773.1:27108107-27414357 GCF_047496795.1 Chiloscyllium punctatum
GTTCTCTGACATGCATACCTTTAATAGATTACGAGGTGAGGTGAGCTTTTCTGGGTGTTTGGTTTAATTAGCAGAAGGGTTCACCACTGTGTCATAATAGTTTGGGGGCTTGCGTCTGAGCTTTGGACAGGTTTAGAAAGATACAATCTGAGATTTGGGATATGAAAGATCCCAGCAGATTTAAACAATTGATTAGCGCCCCATATCTTTTAAAAAAAAACGTCAGTGAGACAATTTACATAATTTCAGTTACTTGTAGTTGGTTAAATTAAAAGTGAGAGAAATGTCTCTTAAGATTGCTAAGGAGGCTCTAGGTTCTGAAGATGCTTCCCAAATTTGCCAAGAAAGTTTAGAAAAACAGTTTGACACCTTACTGTTCCCTGGGTTTAATATCAGGGGATGTGCTAGCAAAGTGTAAGGCAGCGTGTAGTGGGACGTTGCAGTGCCTTTGGTGCTTTTAGATTTTACGAATGTATAATCACTTTTCATTATTCTCATGGTCTTCCCCACCCCTCGGGGGATATGATTCAGGAGCTGAAACCCAGACGGTGCAAGGACAGGGATAACGGAGTAGGAGTAGGAGTAGGAGTAGGAGTAGGAGGAAGAGAGAAAGAAGGAGGAGAGAGAGAGAGAAAAAGGAGGAGAGAGAAGAAGGAGAAAATAGTAAGAACTCATCCTATCTTGTCATTCACTGACGCACAGATAAGAATTGCAGGATTCCTGCCATCTCTGGGAATTTTACCACAAGGGGCTTGGTGGGTGGGGGTGGAGCCAAAGGGTTAAGAAGATGGAGAGAGGTGAGGGCACTGCACAGAGCATAGTGTGATCCCACAGATTTCCTTGCCTCCATCTCACTACAGCTATCTCCACTTGTGTTCCCCACACTCTCTCCCACATCTTCCTGTTCTCTATCTCCATCCTGTTCAGTTTGCCATGTGGATTGCCCTCCTGTTTTCCCAAAGATTTTCATTGTTCAATTGTTCCAATCTCCAATCCCTGCCCACTTCTCTCTACACTTTTCTCTCTTGCTTTGACCTGTGGGATTTTGCTGTTCCTGCCTGAGGATGATTCTATCTATATAACTCTCTCTCTGCTCCCCACAATCACTAGTTCACTGTTTTAACTCTGTGGCTAGCCTTCTATCATTCACTCCCTAGCCTGAGAAGGAGAGATGGCAAGCTGTCTCTAGCTCTCCTTGGGATTTCTCTATATATGCGCCTCTCTCCCTGCACCTTTTCTCTCTTCCTCTGTCTGCCCCGACAATATATCTGGCTTCCTGTTTCTCTTTCTCTTCTGCCCCTTTTGGAAAGCAAAAGTTCTCTCCCTGGAGTTAGCTCTATACCTATTTCTACTCTTGGTTTGTCTTGTCTGCTTTTTTCTTGTCCTCTCCCTGGGTTTTACACCTTTGTCAGCTCATTCATCCCGTGTTCTATTGCTCAAATGACCTGTGCTTCTCTGTGTGTGTGTCTCTCTCTCTCTCTCTCTGTTATGCTCTCCCTGCCCTTTGTTCTCTCTGCTGGGGATTTTTCTTTCTTTCTCTGGCTTCATGCTTTGCTTTATTCTGTCTCTCTCTCTCTCTCTCTCACCGGGCAGCTGTCTCTCCTTCTATCCCTGTTCTTCAGTTTCTCTCTGTGGGATCTTCAGTCTCCCAGAACCTAATCGTCTCCTCACCCCCTATCTGTCTCTCCGTTTCTGTGTCCCAGGTTCTTTGCCCATCCCATCTGCTCTCCCTCTCTCCAGAGATAGACTTGGACGGAGTGCTGCATGGGGCTGCACACACTTAACAGTGTGTCCCCTTTCTGTCCCCTCTGGCTCCTGAGTTTTACTTCTGTTGCTGGCAAAGCCTGGGTGGGGTGGGCCAGAATTGGCAAAGCAAGGCTGACGACTGGGTTTCATTGCACTTGGAGTTTAAAAAGTCCGCTAATTTCTCCAGCTCAGGGGCTGGGACTTAGCGAGGGTGGAGATCCATGGGCTTGTACAAGAATGGACATACAGAGGGACTTTAGAGAGAGGGGGGTAGAGTTTGGGGGGGGGGGGGGGGGGTGGGGGAAGGAAAATGAACATCCGCAGTGGGAGGGGACACACAGTGAGGAAGGGAGAAAGAGGTGAAAGTCAGTGGGGCTTGCAAACCTCTAGGTGAATTGCAGCGAAGCAAAGTTAGGGGCTGCATAATGGGTGAGGCACAAAACTGAGGGGAGCGTGTGTAATTTGAGGGACTGCATTATTGGGGACAGGCACAACCTTTGGGGAGCGGGGGGGGGGGGGGCACAAAACTTGGGGACAACAAAAGAGAGGGGAAGGGGGCATCAAAACTTGGGGACAGCATTTGGGTGGGGGAGTGTAACTGTTGGATCGGTTCAGAATTGGGGGCTTGAAATTTTGAGGAGGGAAATCTGAATGTGGGGTAGTGCAAACTTGCTGGTGGGGATCTTGCTGTGCATCACAGCCATCAGTCAAAAGGCCAGCTAGTCTCTGCACGTGATAGTGTACACTTTAGGACAGGGGCTGGCAATCTGAGGGAGAGGGAGGGCAATAGGACTGCATGCCTCATAAGTTGTGGGGGGGGGGGGGGGGGGTAGGGGTGGAAGAGTGGGTCAACAGGGAGTCGGTGAGAGAACCTGAGGGGAGAGAGCATTTGGGAGGAGCATAGGGCTGCAATATGAGAGCAAGAAAGAAAAATGGCAGACAGTGGAGCAGGGCAGGGGACCATGGAGGGGCAGTCTCTGCAGAAAGGTAGACCCAAGAAGCCACTCCAGGGGGAAAATAGGGGAGGTGCTGGACAGGAAGCCTGTCATTTCAAGGAACATCGGCATGACAGGTCGAGCAGTGCAGTGAGACATCCGCAGTAGTGGGACTGGCACCTTGCTGTACATTCAGATGGTTAGGAAATGCACAGCAGGAGCACGACATTGCTTGAAGGGCTGTGCCCTGAGCCAGGTTTCAGTACAACTGGGGTTTGTCACTCAAAGTCCATCTCCTCCCAGATCTGGCACAGAAATGGCAGATGCCGTTCCTCGGGTGAAAGTTTCAACTCGAGGGGGCCCAGGTTCAAGGTGCGAGGGGGAAAGTTTTGCAGAGTGTGGTAGGCACCTGGAACACACTGCCAGAACAGGTGGTGGAACCAAAGACATTGGCAACATTTAAGTGGCATCTGGGTGGTGACATGAATAGGGAGGGAATAGTGGGATACAGACCAAATAAGGGCAGAGGGTTTGTACTTTAGTTTATAGTTCGGGCATGACGAATGTCACAGGCGTGGAATGCTGAAGGGCCTGTTCCTGTGCTGTCCATCCCTTTGGTCTTTGTATCCCAATTCATGCAAATCAGCTCCTGGCTCCCTCTACGTGGAACACACCAACCATCATCGTTGATAGATGAGAGGAGGGTTTGGGAGAAAGCAACAGGTCAATGGCTTAGCCCAGGACTGTTTCAGTTTGTTCTTGTTCTTGCCTCACCCCCACTGGGCCCAGACTTGGAATACACACAGACACAAAACTACAGTTTCAAAACTGGCAACAGCCACAACACACTTTTAAGACACAAACACAAGACTTTTGTACAAATTAATGCAAGTTTACTCCAAAAATGATGAAAAAAAAAGTGATTGTACTGGATTAACACAAATGAACACAAAACTGTTGCACAAAATTTAAAATGAAACCTAAAACAAAAGACACCAAGTCAGCAAATCTAATGAATCATGAAAAATGCATTATGTAATTGAACACCAACTCCAATTTTAGGGACCATAAAATTCTTAGTTTTAAAATAGAGATGGAAAAGGATAGACCGGATCTAAAAGTTGAAGTTCGAAATTGGAGGAAGTCCAATTTTGACAGCAGGAGTAGACTGGAGGAAAATCAGGAGGGCCAAAAGGGGACACAAGGTAGCTTTGGTAAATAGAGTTCAGGATATTCCAAAAGGATTTCATAAATAGATTAAGGACAAAAGGACAACTAACAAGAGAATAGAGCCCCTCAAAGAACAGCAAAGCAGCATGTGTGGGGATCCACAGGAGATGGGGGAAGATACTTAACAAGTATTTTGCATCAGTGTTTACTGTGGAGAAGGACATAGAATACACCCAATGTGGGGAATTAGATGGTGAAAATGTCCACATTACAGAGGAGATGGCGCAGGATGTCTTAAAAAGCATAAAAGGTGGATAGATCACCAGGACCTAATCAGGTGTATCCTTGAACTCTGTGGGAAGCTAGGGAAGTGATTACCGGACCCCTTGCTGAGATATTTGTATCAATAGTCACAGCTGAGGTGCTTCAAGACTGAAGGTTGGCTAACGTGGTGCCACTATTTAAGAAAGGTGGCAAGGAAAAGCCAGGGAACTGTAGACAGGTTAGCTTGATTTCAGTGATGGGCAAGTTATTTGGAGGGCCTCCTGAGGATGTACATGTAATTGGAAAGGCAAGGAGGGATTAGGGAGTGTCAGCATGGCTTTGTGCGTGGGAAGTTATGTCTTACTAACTGGATTCTGTTTTTTGCAGCAGTAACAGAGGAATTACCAAGGCAGAGTGGTAGATGTGATCAATATGGACTTTGACAAGGTTTCTCATGGTAGACTGGTTAGCAAGCTTAGAGGACATGGAACACAGGGACAACGAGCCATTTGGATACAGAACTGGCTTGAAGGTAGAAGACAAAGGGTGATGGTGGGAGGGTTGCTTTTCCGAACGGAAGCCTGTGACCAGTGGTGTGCTACCGTGAGGTGCTGCATTTTGGTCTTTTCGCAGCAGAGAGCGGTGGGAGCTGGGCGGAAGTTCAGGTGGAGCGCAAAGCTGGTCGGGAAGGTAAGTGATTGCTATTAGAGTGGGTGTGTTCTAAACCCCAGGTCCTACAAGATAGGGTCTCCCTCCCTCCCTCATCCTCTAACCTAAATTAAGAGTCCACAGACTTGCCACAAAAAGAGGGTCTAAGGAAGATTGGCTCGAAGAGTGAGGCTTCAGCTCAGGAGTCTTTGACAAGGAGGTTGAGTGAAGTGATTACACCACAGTTGACGAGGGTGAAGACATGACTGCCAAGCAGGTTCAGTGCGCTACGTGCTTGATGTGAGGGGTCAACGACTCTGGTGTGTCTGGCTTGTGTATGTGTGGAAAGTGTGAACACATTCAGCTATTGACCGAGCATATTGCAGCGCTGATGAAAGAACTCGAGGACCTTAGGCTCATCCGAGAGAACGAGATCTTTCTGGACAAGACCTTCAGCGAGGTTATTACACCAATCATACGAGAAGAGAGCAGACGATGCAGCAGAGAGCGGCGGGAGCTGGGCAGAAGTTCAGACGGAGCGCAAAGCCGGTCAGGAAGGTAAGTGATTGTTATTAGAGTGGGTGTGTTCTCAACCCCAGGTCCTACAAAGTAGGGTCTCCCTCCCTCCCTCCTCCTAACCTTAATTAAGAGTCCACAGACTTGCCATAGGAAGAGGGTCTAAGGAAGTTTAGATCGAAGAGTGAGGCTTCAGCTCAGGAATCTTGATAAGGAGGTTGAGTAAAGAGATTACGCCACAGTTGAAGAGGGTGAAGACATGACTGCTCAGCTGGTTCAGTGCGCTACGTGTTTGATGTGGCAGGTCAACGACTCCGGTGTGTCTGGCTCGTATATGTGTGGAAAGCATGCGCACATTCAGCAATTGACCGAGCATATTGCAGCACTGACGAAAGAACTCGAAGACCTTAGGCTCATCTGAGAGAACGAGATCTTTCTGGACAAGACCTTCAGTGATGTTATTACACCAATCATGCCAGAAGAGAGCAGAAGAGTGCAGACGATGAGGAAGGCAGAGAGGAGACAGGTGCAAGAGACCCCAGGAGAAGTACCTGTCAGGAACAAGTTGAAGCTTTTGGACACAGTAGAGTCTGATGACACTGCCAGTTCGCAAGGCGGCCATGTTTGTCAATCAAAAGTTGCCGCAGAAGCAGAGCAGAAAAGTCGGACATCGCACAGAGCTGTGGTAATAGGGGACTCCATCGTGAGAGGAACTGACCGGGGTTTTTGTGGCAGCAGACGGGATTTAAGGATGGTGTGTTGCCTTCCTGGTGCTAGAGTGAAAGACATCGCGGACAGAGTGCAGGACATCCTCAAGGACGCGGGTGAAGAGCCCGAGGTGGTGGTACACGTCGGCACAAATGATGTCAGGAAGAAGAGGAGGAACATTCTACAGCGAGACTTCGGAGAACTAGGAAGAAGGCTAAAAAGCAGGACGTCCAAGGTGGTTATCTCCAGTTTGCTTCCAGTTCCTCAGGCTAGTGTGGCCAGAAACCGGGAGATAATGGACTTGAACGTGTGGTTGGGGAACTGGTGCAGGAAGCAAGGTTTCAAGTTCTTGGATCACTGGGGTATATTTTATGGTAACCATAAATTCTACAAGAGAGACGGCTTGCACCTTAATAGATCAGGGATCAGCATTCTGGCAGGCAGGTTTTCTGCTGCAACACCGCTACATTTAAACTAAGTAGCGGGGGGGGGGGGGGGGCAGGGGACAAGCTGGATGTTTAAAAAGGAAATTGAAGGGGTAGTTAGAACAAGAGAAGTCAAGAAAGACAACTGTATCAAGGAGGCAGAAAACTGGAAAAGGCATCATGCTGTAAAGTTGAGTGAAATAAGGGTTGAGGGGAAGGGTGAGAGCAGTAACAAATTAAAAATTCTATATATGAATGCACGAAGCATTAGACACAAGGTGGATGAGCTTGAGGCTCTTTTGGAAATTGGCAGATACGATATTGTGGGGATAACTGAGACGTGGCTTCATGGGGACAGGGCCTGGGAAATAAATATTCAAGGCTACACGTGCTATCGTAAGGAGAGACTGACGGGCAGAGGGGGTGGGGTGGCCTTGTTGGTAAGGGAGGATATTCAGTCCCTTGCGCGGGGGGACCTAGAGTCAGGGGATGTAGAGTCAGTGTGGATAGAGCTTCGAAACACTAAGGGTAAAAAGACCCTCATGGGAGTCATCTACAGGCCCCCAAACAGTAGTCTGGATGTCGGATGTAAGTTGAATCGGGAGCTGAAATTGGCCTGTCGCAAAGATGTTACTACAGTTGTTATGGGGGATTTCAACATGCAGGTAGACTGGGAGAATCAGATGGTATTGGACCTCAAGAGAGAGACTTTGTGGAGTGCCTCAGATGGATTTGGAGAGCAGCTGGTGCTGGAGCCGACCAGGGATAAGGCGATTCTGGATCTGGTATTGTGTAACGAACCAGAATTGGTCAATGACCTCGAAGAGAAGGAGCCATTGGGAAGTAGTGACCATAATACAATAAGCTTCAATCTGCAATTTGAGGGGGAGTTGGTTCAATCGGAAGTGACAATATTTCAGTTGAATAAAGGGAAATATGGAGCTATGAGGGAGCAACTGGCCAAAGTTCAATGGTGCAATACCTTAACAGGGAAGACCGTGGAGGAACAATGGCGGATATTTCTGTGTATAATGCAGAAGTTGCAGGATCAGTTCATTCCTAAAAAAGAAAGAAAGATCCCAGGAGGAGACATGGGCGGCCGTGGCTGACGAGGGAAGTAAAGAAACATATAAAGTTAAAAGAGAAAATGTATAACATAGCAAAGATAAGTGGGAAAACTGAGGACTGGGAAGCTTTTAAAGAACAACAGAGGATTAGTAAGAAGGAAATACACAGAGAAAAAAAATGAGGTTCGAAGGTAAACTGGCCAAGAATATAAAGGAGGATAGTAAAAGCTTTTTTAGGTATGTTCAAGGCAAAAAATGGTTAGGACAAAAATTGGGCTCTTGAAGACAGAAACAGGGGAATATATTACTGGGAACAAAGAAATGGTAGAGGAATTAAATGGGTACTTCAGATCTGTGTTCACTGGGGAAGACACAAGCAATCTCCCTGAGGCAACAGTGGCTGAAGAACCTGAACTGGAGGGAATTTATATTTGCCAGGATTTGGTGTTGGAGACACTGTTAGGTCTGAAGGCTGATAAGTCTCCGGGACCTGATGGCCTGCATCCCAGGGTACTGAAGGAGGTGGCTCGGGAAATCGTGGATGCGCTGGTGATTATTTTCCAGAGTTCAATAGAATCGGGGTCGGTTCCTGAGGATTGGAGGGCGGCTAATGTTGTGCCACTTCTTAAGAAGGGTGGGCGGGAGAAAGCAGGAAATTATAGACCAGTCTGACCTGAGTGGTGGGAAAGATGCTGGAGTCTATTATAAAGGATGAAATTATGGCACATCTGGATAGTAGTAACAGGATAGGTCAGAGTCAGCATGGATTTATGAAGCGGAAATCATGCTTGACTAATCTTCTGGAATTTTTTGAGGATGTAACTCGGAAGATAGACGAGGGAGATCCAGTGGATGTAGTGTACCTGGACTTTCAGAAAGCTTTTGATAAAATCCCACACAAGAGGTTAGTGAGTAAAATTAGGGCACACGGTATTGGGGGAAAAATACTAGATTGGATAGAGAATTGGTTGGCTAATAGGAAACAAAGGGTAGTGATTAACGGCTCCATTTTGGAATGGCAGGCAGTGACCAGTGGGGTACCGCAGTGATCCGTGCTGGGACCGCAGCTTTTTACAATATATGTAAATGATATAGAAGATGGTATCAGCAATAACATTAGCAAATTTGCTGATGACACAAAGCTGGGGGTGGTAGGGTGAAATGTGATGAGGATGTTAGGAGATTACAGGGTGACCTGGACAGGTTAGGTGAGTGGGCAGATGCGTGGCAGATGCAGTTTCAATGTGGATAAATGTCTGGTTATCCACTTTGGTGGCAAGAACAGGAAGGCAGATTACTACCTCAATGGTATCAAATTAGGTAAAGGGGCTGTTCAGAGAGATCTGGGTGTTCTTGTCCACCAGTCAATGAAGGCAAGCATGCAGGTACAGCAGGTCGTGAAGAAGGCTAATAGCATGCTGGCCTTCATAACAAGAGGAATTGAGTATAGAAGCAAAGAGGTGCTTCTGCAGCTGTACAGGGCCCTGGTGAGACCACACCTGGAGTATTGTGTGCAGTTCTGGTCTCCAAATTTGAGGAAAGACATTCTGGCTATTGAGGGAGTGCAGCGTAGGTTCGTGAGGTCAATTCCTGGAATGGCAGGATTGCCTTACACGGAAAGACTGAAGCGACTGGGCTTGTATACCCTTGAGTTTAGAAGACTGAGAGGGGATCTGATTGAAACGTATAGGATTATGAAAGGATTGGACACTCTGGCAGGAGGAAACATATTTCCGCGGATGGGGGAGTGCCGAACCAGAGGACACAACTTAAAAATACGGGGTGGACCATTTAGGACAGAGACAAGGAGAAACCTCTTCACCCAGAGAGTGGTGACTGTGTGGAATGCTCTGGCCCAGAGGGCAGTGGAGGCCCAGTCTCTGGATTCATTTAAGAAAGAGTTGGATAGAGCTCTCAAGGATAGTGGAATCAAGGGTTATGGAGATAAGGCAGGAAGAGGATACGGATTAGGAATGATCAGGCATGATCATATTGAATGGCGGTGCAGGCTCGAAGGGCAGAATGGCCTACTCCTGCACCTATTGGCTATTTTTGGAAAAGCAAAACAGAGCAGGACTTATACACTTAAATGGTAAGAACCTGGGCAGTATTGCTGAACAAAAAGATACTGGAGTGTAGGTTCATAGTTCCTTGGAAGTGGATTCACATGTGGATAGTACAATGAAGGCGGCTTTTGGTCTGCTTTCCTTTATTGGTCAGAGCACTGCGCATAGGAGTTGGGAGGTCATGTTACAGCTATACAGGACATTGGTCAGGCCACTTTTGGAATACCGTGTGCAATTTCTCGTCTCCTTCCTATAGGGTGTTGCAAAACTTGAAAGGGTTCAGAAGAGATTATAAAAGGATGTTGCTAGGGTTGGAGGATTGGGATAGGCTGAGGCTATATTCCCTGGAGTGTCGGAGCCTGAGCAGTGACCTTATCGAGGTTTATAAAATAATGATGGGCATGGACAGGGTAAATAGACAAGGTTTTTTTTTTAAACCCCAGGGTGGGCGGTTCAGAACTAGGGGGCATAGGCTTAAAGTGAGAGGGGAAACGTTTAAAACAAAAAAAAAAGGACCGAAGGGGCAACCTTTGCACATAGAATTTGGTGCATATATGGAATGAGCTGCCAGAGGAAGTGGAGGAGGCTGGGGCAACTGCAACATTTGAAAGGCATCTGGATGGCTATATGAATGGGAAGGGTTTAGAAGGATATGGGCCAAGTGCTGGCAAATCGGATTAGATTAGGTTAGGATATCTGGCTGGCATAGACAAGTTGGACTGAAGGGTCTGTTTCTATGTTGTACATCCTCATGACTCTCTGACTCTACTTTGAGCCAGCCCCCTGCATTTCACTGGCTGGGCCTTCATCCTGTCAGAGAGAGTGATGATCCCCATTCAGCTCCAGTCGGGAACAGCCAACAGGTTTCCAACCTGGAGCATGGGTGGTCATACATGAGGAATAGAGAATCAGATAAACACAAGTTCATGCCAAAGTGATAATTAACGGGCTGACAACTCCACATTGAGACCAGATCTTGTACCCTGGAGTGACTTGAGTTGATGTTGTCCATCTGAACTGAACTTGTTGTCCCACAGCCTGAAAAGAGATGAAATAGATTATACAATAGATTTAATAGCAGTGTCAACAACAGGGTGATTGAGGTTACTGTTTCAATCATAATTACTGACAAATATTAGCTAAAGGGGTGACTGATGTAGATTTTGATTTTAGCAATTAAATTCAAACGTGAACATAAACCACTCACTCGATGCAAGCTAGACCAGTGCACTTCATTATGATTCGGCGGAGTGCTGGGACTGATCGATCAGTGAAGGAGTTGCATTCCAGATTCAGCCGTGTCAGTGTCCGGTTTGAACTAAGGGCTGAGGCAAGATCTTCAGCACAAGAATCCGAGAGACGGTTATCATCCAGCCTAACGGATCAGACACACAAGGAACAGAAATCAGGGTCTGGAACAAAGTTTTATTAATATTACTGCGACTGACACTATAGTATAGTTTTTGATTAGTAACTGTACTAAAAGACTTGCCCACTTGTCACAATTCAGAGACAAATTTAAATACGTTGCCATCTTTGAAGTACTTTTGACATGTAATCACCATTGCACCAAAGCAATTTCCACAAACAACAATTGTTGTTAAGAGGGAACCAGATGAACGAGCAAGAAAGTAGGATGTACGACATGGAATAGTCGAACATGCAGTATGTCCAATGAATTCTCTGCAAAACAGTAAGATAGCTAACTGCTGCTACCTAACCATTTCAATTTGGAGATTGTACCTTAGAGAGAGAGTGAAAGCTGGCAAGCACCAGTCATGTCAGTGTGTACCAGAAAATTAAAAGATGTAACATTTTTGGCAGTAACCCAAGTACCTCGTTGTTTTCACAGCATTTTGAATTGAACCAATCAGTTAAAACTGTGCCGTAAGATACTAAAACCCAGTTGAATTTGAATGTTACTGCTTGGGCACCATGGAACCAATGAGATGATGCGATGTTTTGGGGTATAAAACGGAGGCATTTTGGACAGTTAGCCAGAGAAAAGGCACCTTCTACCATTGACAGACTGCCCGCAAACTCTCTCTGGCTGAAAAGTACCTTTCTCGTATGAAACATCTTTGCAGCAGAATACCCAAGGTGACCCGGGGACATATACAAACAGGAAGATCCACGCCACTGTCTGGTTTTCTAAAATTGATTTGCTGTAAACTTAATTG
Source organism: Chiloscyllium punctatum (assembly GCF_047496795.1). NCBI lineage: Eukaryota > Metazoa > Chordata > Chondrichthyes > Orectolobiformes > Hemiscylliidae > Chiloscyllium > Chiloscyllium punctatum. Next base: position 27,119,833 of record NC_092773.1, read on the forward strand.
GGGCTTTATCGGGTCAGTATGTTGTCATACAGTGGGAGGTAGGGAACCAATGTTTAAGAGAACGGAGGTTTAGAGTTATCAAAAGTTGTTGCTTAATGTTCTGTTTTGAACTTAAAGAATGAATTTGATATTTTTTCTTTAGATAGGGGAATTTGTATAGTTCTGTTATTCCTATTTTAACAGATTACGAGGCGAGGTGATTGAATTAGCAGAAGGGTTTACTGCCATGTCGCAACAAGTGTAGGAGTTCGGATGTCATGCTGAATCTGTGGGATATTTCTGAGGCCACTTTTGGAATATTGCATTCAGTTCTGGTCTCCCTGCTATAGGGAAAGCACCATAAATATTTTCTGAATCCTTTCAAGGATTGAAGGCTTTGAGCTACATGGGAGAGGCTGAATAGGGTGTGCGTTTCTTTTTCCCTGGAGCATTGGGGACAGAGGGTTGATCTTCTAAAGATTTAGAAAATCAACCCTCTGTCCCCAATGCTCCAGGGAAAGAGAAACACACACCCTATTCAGCCTCTCCCTGTAGTTTTAGAAAATCAAGAGGGGCATGGATAGGGTGAATAGCCGAGGTCTTCGCAAGATAGGGGAGTCAAAAACCAGAAAAAATAGGTTTGAGGTGAGGGGAAAGATTTAAAAAGGGACCTGACGGTTAACGTTTTCACACAGAAGGTGGTACATGGCTGGAACAAACTGCCAGAGGAGCTGGTGGAGGCAAGTAAATCGGAAAGTTTGAAAAACATCTGGATGGTACATGAATAGGAAGAGTTTAGAGGGATTTGGGCCAGCTCGCCAGCATCTTTTTCAAAACTACAGTACCAATTGCCAGTCTTTACGTTCCGAGTTTACATTTTATTGTGTGTACCTCTTCCCAAAAGTGACTTACGATGAATATAGCATGAATCAGTGTTGCTACTGAACGCTTTTTGGAAATGTTTCCCATATTTTTGCGAGGGGAAAGTAGATGCTGCAGAGTCAGAGTCGACAAAAGTGTCACGCTGGAAAAGTGCAGCAGGTGAGGCACCATCCAAGGAGCAGGAATGTCAATGTTTCAGGCATTTGCCATTCGTCAGGAATGACTGCCCCTCATGGTACCAGTAAAACAGGATAGAGACTGCTGTTAACTGAAGACAACCCAGTTTTACTAAGATGGATCTGAGAAGTACAAAATCTGGTTTAATATCCAGGGGAGGACACTCTCTCAAACTAATCTCCCTGCAGAAATATTCTGACCTATGGTTATACAATATTGGGTGGCATGGTGGCTCAGTGGTTAGCACTGCTGGCTCAGTGCCAGGGACCCAGGTTTGATTCCGACGTAGGGCGACTGTCTGTAGAGTTTGCACATTCTCCCTGCATGGGTTTCCTCTGGCTTCCTCCCACAATTCAGGTAAGTGGCAGTGCTAAAATTGTCCAGTGTTGGGTGCATTAGTTGGGGGAAAACATAGGTTAGGGGAGCATGTCTGAGTGGGTTACTCTTCAGAGGGTCAGTGTGGAATTGTTGGGCCAAATGACCTGTTTCCATGCTGTAGGGAATCTAATCTATACTGAGTACAGTTGTAATGTAACTTACTTTCTTCATTTCTCAGTTTGTAACTAAGCATTGTACCTAGGTAACTTTGTACACAAGATGGCACTGTAAGCGCCAACTTATAAATTTTTCACAGTATTCATTTCAGTACATGTGACAATAAATCTAATTAAAATCAGATTAAGAGTGTTATACAGCCCACAAACACAGACCCTTTGATCCAAATAGCCCGTGTCGACCAAATATCCTAATCAGATCTAGCCCATTTGCCAACATTTGGCCCATATCCCTCTAAACTCTTCCTATTCATGTACCATCCAGATGTCTTTCAAACTTTCCGATTTACTTGCCTCCACCAGCTCCTCTGGCAGTTTGTTCCAGACATGTACCACCTTCTGTGTGAAAACGTTAACCGTTAGGTCCCTTTTAAATCTTTCCCCTCTCACCTCAAACCTATTTTTTCTGGTTTTTGACTCCCCTATCTTGCGAAGACCTCGGCTATTCACCCTATCCATGCCCCTCTTGATTTTCTAAATCTTTAGAAGATCAACCCTCTGTCCCCAATGCTCCAGGGAAAAAGAAACGCACACCCTATTCAGCCTCTCCCTGTAGCTCAAAGCCTTCAATCCTTGAAAGGATTCAGAAAATATTTATGGTGCTTTCCCTATAGCAGGGAGACCAGAACTGAATGCAATATTCCAAAAGTGGCCTCAGAAATATCCCACAGATTCAGCATGACATCCGAACTCCTACACTTGTTGCGACATGGCAGTAAACCCTTCTGCTAATTCAATCACCTCGCCTCGTAATCTGTTAAAATAGGAATAACAGAACTATACAAATTCCCCTATCTAAAGAAAAAATATCAAATTCATTCTTTAAGTTCAAAACAGAACATTAAGCAACAACTTTTGATAACTCTAAACCTCCGTTCTCTTAAACATTGGTTCCCTACCTCCCACTGTATGACAACATACTGACCCGATAAAGCCCCAATTAAGTTTACAGCAAATCAATTTTAGAAAACCAGACAGTGGCGTGGATCTTCCTGTTTGTATATGTCCCCGGGTCACCTTGGGTATTCTGCTGCAAAGATGTTTCATACGAGAAAGGTACTTTTCAGCCAGAGAGAGTTTGCGGGCAGTAGAAGGTGCCTTTTCTCTGGCTAACTGTCCAAAATGCCTCCGTTTTATACCCCAAAACATCGCATCATCTCATTGGTTCCATGGTGCCCAAGCAGTAACATTCAAATTCAACTGGGTTTTAGTATCTTACGGCACAGTTTTAACTGATTGGTTCAATTCAAAATGCTGCGAAAACAACAAGGTACTTAGGTTACTGCCAAAAATGTTACATCTTTTAATTTTCTGGTACACACTGACATGACTGGTGTTTGCCAGCTTTCACTCTCTCTAAGGTACAGTGCACACCTTTAACTTCATAACATACTTAAGGTACTGCCCAATAAAAGCAAGTGTTCCAAATGTCTTCTTCACTATCTTGTCCAACTCTAACTCCACCTTCAAGGAACTATGAACCTGCACCCCAGGATCTCTGTTCAGTAACACACTCCAAAATCCTACCATTGTGTGTACAAGTCATGCTCTGATTTGCCTTAAATGCAATACCTCACATTTATCTGAACTAAACTCCATCTGCTACCCCTCTGCCCATTGACTCATGTATTCTTAGATAACGTTCTTCACTGTTTACTACACCACCTATTTTGGTGCTATTTGCAAACTTACTAACCAAACCTCCAAAACTCATATCCAAATCATTTGTATAAATGACAAAAGGCAATGGACCCAGCACCTGATTAGCAAGTTTGCAGATGACACTAAGATTGGTGGAGTAGCAGATCGTGAAGAGGACTGTCAGAGAATACAGACAGATTGGAGAACTGGGCAGAGAAATGGCAGAGTTCAATCCGGGCAAATGCGTGGTGATGCATTTTGGAAAATCCAAATTCAATAGCAAGCTATACAGTAAATATAAAAGCCCTATGTACAGAGAGACCTGAGTGTTCATGCCCATTGTACCCTGAAGGTGGCAACACAGGTCAAAAGTGGTCAAGGAGGCATATGGCATGCCTTCCTTCAGTGGATGGGATATCAAGTACAAAAGGTCATGTTATAGTTATACAGGACTTTGGTTCAGCCACATTAGAAATACTGCACACAGTTACGGTTGCCAAATTACCAAAAGGATGTGGATGCTTTGCAGAGGGTGCAGGAGGTTCACCAGGATATTGCCTGTTATGGAGGGTGCTAGCTACAAAGAGCTGGAGTAGATTAGGATTATTTTCATTCGAAACATAGAGGTTGGGGGGGGGGGGGGGGGGCTTGATTGAGGCCTACAAACTTATGAGGGGTATAGACAGGGTGGATAGCAAGAAGCTTTTTCCCCCCCAGAATGGGGGACGTCATCACTAGGAATCAAGTTCAAGGTGAGAGGGGAAATGTTTAAGGGATATATGTGTAGAAGGTTCTTTACGTAGAGGGTGGTGGGTGCCTGGAATGCATTGCTCGTGGAGGTGGTAGAGCTGGGCACATTAGCATCATTTAAGATGTATCCAGACAGATACATGAACAGCCATGGAGCAGAGGGATTCAAATCCTTAGAAAATAACTAAGTAACAGGTTTAGATGGAGGATCTGGATCAGCGCAGGCTTGGAGGGCTGAAAGGCCTGTTCCTGTTCTGTAATGATCTTTGTTCTTTATTCAATTCTCGTAGTAAAGTACTCATCACAAAAAACAACCAAATCAGTCCAAAAGACTATGATCTACCAACACCCTCCATCTACTTTCAAATTAATTTTGTATCCAGTTGGCTAGTGCATTCTGTATTCAACATGATCTAATCCTGTCTACCACATGGAATCTTGTCAAATGGCTTGCTCACAAGCCATTATATGGTCGGTGGTGTCTACCTTTATCAAGCTCCTTTGTCACCTCTTCAAAAACTCAAACAATTTAGTGAGACATTATCTCCCACACACAAAGCCACGTTGACTATCCCTAATCAGGTCTTACCTTTCCAAATGCATGTAAATCCTGTCCCTCAGGATCCCCTCCAACAACTTAGCCATCACTGACATCAACCTCACTGGTCTACAGTTCCCTGGGATTTCTTCCCACCTTTCTTAAATGATGGACCACATTAGCCACTCTCCAAATCTTCTGGAATCTCTGACACTCAAGCATTTATGGCTGACGAAACGAAGAACATTTTCAAAATTATTTTTCCTTGCTGTTGGTGAATCTACCTTTATATCAAAAGCCTTGCTTTATTTTTCTAAACCCCATCAGGAGACACCTTTTTTGTACACGCCCACAGATGTGATCAGATAGTGCTCCTCAAAGTCACCTCCAAATTCTCTCCAACTATATATTCCTTCACATCCTTAACTTCTACTCTACTCAGTACATTGCTGCTAAGACTTCCCGATCATGTGGACTCCTGCTGCTGCTGCTGCTTTTTCAGGTTTCTCCTATACTTCTTGTCCTTGTTAAGCTACGGCCTCTGCCTTTCTAGAATAGAACTGGTTGACCTTCTCTACCTATTGATAGGATTTATTTCAACAGATCTCTTTCAAGAGATCACTTGGATGCACACTCTTACTTCCACATTATATTCCCAATTCACAAGCCCAACCTACTGCCTCTCATCCATACATGCATCCAGTTTTCATATTTTAAGACCATAAGACATAGGAGCGGAAGTAAGGCCATTCGGCCCATCGAGTCCACTCCGCCATTCAATCATGGCTGATGGGCATTTCAACTCCACTTACCCGCATTCTCCCCGTAGCCCTTAATTCCTTGTGACATCAAGAATTTATCAATTTCTGCCTTGAAGACATTTAGCGTCCCAACCTCCACTGCACTGTGGCAATGAACTCCACAGGCCCACCACTCTCTGGCTGAAGAAAGGTCTCCGCATTTCTGTTCTGAATTTACCCCCTCTAATTCAAAGGCTGTGTCCACAGGTCCTAGTCTCCTCGCCTAACGGAAACAATTTCCTCGTGTCCACCCTCTCCAAGCCATGTGTTATCTTGTAAGTTTCTATTAGATCTCCCCTTAAATCTTCTAAACTCCAATGAATACAATCCCAGGATCCTCAGCCGTTCCTCATATGTTAGACCTACCATTCCAGGGATCATCCGTGTGAATCTCCATTTTCCAGTGGACTTTCCCACTTCACTTATAATAGTTACCTTGCTCCCTTCAATAGCTCTTCAGTTGATCATTTGACTTAACTCCCTTTTAGTTGCCGTCCTTTGGGATCAATTGACAATAAAGAACTAATGCCTCCATCAAGAGACAAACTGCTAATTTGTTTTTGCATTCAAGCAATAAGGGTCACTGGACGGGCCAGAATTTGATGCTCATACCAAATTGTGAATTGGCCATGCTAAATTGCCCGTAGTGTTAGGTAAGGGGTAGATGTATGGGTGGGTTGCGCTTTGGCGGGGGCGGTGTGGACTTGTTGGGCCGAAGGGCCTGTTTCCATACTGTAAGTAATCTAATCTAAATCTAAAATTGCCGAGAGGGCAGTTAAGAGCAAACTACATTGCTGTGGGTTGAGATACACACATAGGCCAGACCTGATGAGAACAACTGTTTTCTTCCCAAAAAGGACAGTCAGAAAAACCCTATCTGGTTCACCAACAATAACGGTTTCCTAAAAACTGAAAAGGATTGCGGATGCCGTAAACCAGAAACAAAAACAAAACAAATGCTGGAGAAGCTCAGCAGGTCTGGCATCATCTGTTGAGAGAAATCAGAGTTAAATGCTTTGAGTCAAATGACCCTTCCTCAGAACTGAAGGCAACTAGGAAAATCAGTTTATAATTGTGGTTTCTTAGTCATCATTAGACTCTAAGTTTCAGATTTTCACTCAATTTAAGGTCCACCATTTGCCACGGCACCAATTGGACCCAGGTCCCCGATCTCTCTAGATAATTAGTCTTGTAATACCAATAGGCAATATCTCCCCAGTTGTGACAGTTTGATCCTCACAGCTGTGCAACAATTAAAGAGAGGGGTAACTTGTACCTTGGCATTTTCTATAACATCTGCAGAAATTTGTAATCAATACCAAACCACCTTGAAGCATATACCAAAACAGTTTGTTCCCAAGCTGTACTTTTTCTCATTTGTACAGCATGCTTCAGTCAAACCCATACACGTCACCATAAATTCATTTGGTACCATTTCCCAGCATTTGGCCCATATCCCTTTCAACCCTTTCTATGCATGTACCATCTGGATGCCTTTTAAAACAGTGTGATAATAACAGCCTCCACTCCTTTCTATGGCAGCTCGTTTTATACACATATCACCCTCTGTCGGAAAAAGGTTGCCCCACAGATCCCTTTTAAATCTTTCCCCTCTCACCATAAAACCTCTAATTACGGACTCTACTACCCTGGGGGGAGGCGGGGGGGGGGGGGGGAATTGGCCATCCACATCCCCATGATTTTATAAACCTCTAAAAAAGTTCACAACTCTGCTGCTCCAGGGAAAATAGCTCCAGCCTATTTAGCCTCTCGCTACAGCTCAAATTCTCCAATCCCAGCTAAAATCTTTTCTGAGCCCTTTTAAGTTTAACATCTCTCCTTCTCTGGGCTTCTCCATTCTTTAATATCCTCGCTCTGCAAATTAATCCTATCGCGCTGATTCGGAGCACATCCGACCCACTTTTGGGCAACCAATAATTGACAGTTTGGTTGATCTGCCAAAATGTGACGAACCATGTTGTATATTACTGCATAGCTTCTTTCAGACATCCCATTGCTAAATAGCAGCTGAAAGCCTTGTTATCATACCTGTTGTGTTTATATTCACACACATATCACTGAATTAATCATTAGCAAACCTCTCCATAGCAGTGAGGCATTTTGTCAGCAACTCATCAGTTCCTACTTGGGTTTCCTTCTCCACAATTACCATCTTACTTTTACTGTGTATTATTGTTGACTGACAATTTGTTTACCAAATCTAAATATCTTGAAGGTTGCGAATCTTTGAATTCTTTCCAACAGAGGGCTATTCAAATGTGTTTGCCCCAGCCTTCAAAAACTTCCAGCCCGCTCGCTCCAGCCCTACTCTTGGCTCAGTAGCCTTACTCACTACTGTCACTGCCCTGCTTGCTGCTCTCAGTCAGATGCTACTTCACGGCCGTATTTGCAACACGTTAGTGAAACGGTCAGCACGGCAGCTGAGTGGTTAGCAATGCTGCCTCACAGCACCAGGGACTCAGATTTGATTCCACCAGCAAATTCTGCACATTCTCCCTATGGTTTGCAATGGGTTTCTCCCAGGTGCTCCAGTTTCCTCCAACAGTCCAAGGCTGTGCAGGTTAGGTCGACTGGCCACGCTAAATTGCCCACAGTGTCCAGGCTCGGTGGATGAGCCATGGGAAATGCAGGGTTACAGGGTCGGGTTGTGGAAATGGGTGGGATACTCTTTGGTCTGCTGAATGGCCTGCTTCCAAACCGGAGGGATTCTATGATTCAGTCTGTGGTTGTGACTCTTCCAGGGACAGGGTGAGGTTTCTGATTGGGTGGCTACATGAGTAAATTTCCCTGGTCAATCTTGTCACTTTTGGTGAGAATCCTCCATCCATTGGGTGGCACAGTGGTTAGCACTGCTGCCTCACAGCGCCAGAGACCTGGGTTCAATTCCCGACTCAGGCGACTGACTGTGTGGAGTTTGCACGTCCTCCCCGTGTCTGCGTGGGTTTCCTCCGGGTGCTCCGGTTTCCGCCCACAGTCACAAAGATGTGCAGGTTAGGGTGAATTGGCCATGCTAAATTGCCCGTAGTGTTAGATAAAGGGGTAAATGTAGGGGTATGGGTGGGTTGCGCTTCGGCGGGTCGGTGTGGACTTGTTGGGCCGAAGGGCCTGTTTCCACACTGTAAAAGTAATCTAAAAAATCAAACCTCTGTATTTTGAGCGCTGTTGAGCTTATTGACCTCCATTGGCTCCTGGTTAAACAATACCCCGATTTAAAGACTTTTTAGAATTAGTTCCCATCATGGTCTTACCCCCCGTTTCACTGTAATCTCCTCTAGCTCTACTATTTTTGGTGATACCTAACTTGGACCAAGCTTTTGACCACTGGACATAATTCAGTTCTGTGTCACTTGATTTCCCAAAGCTCCTGTGAAGTGACATGACACTAAAACATGCAAAATTAACAGCAGTCGTTTGATCAATTCCCCTCCCAGCCACCTCTCTGGAGGTTCCTGTCTCTTGGAAAACAACACGCTTGATGTATTTGAGGCCACAAATATTTCAGCAGACGCTGGTCATTGTCTCATTTGTTCAGGTGAAGCGCACTTTGATTTTAATATTGTGTGGTAACTCACCTGCACCTCTTCAAAACAGAATGCCATAAAACCATTTACGTTCACCAGGGGGAACATACAGGTTGTCAGTTTAAAGGTGCTTCTTGAACATCAGCCGCTCAACACTGCATAGAGTGTCAGCCTTGAGTTTTTGAGCTGAGGTATCTGGACAGACATTGAACCCACAGCCTTCTGACTCTTCAGCATTAATGCTATCATGGGTCCATCACAAGGACACTCCAAATTCAACTGGGACCGATTGCGAGCTCTGACAAATACCAGTTAGAAAAAACAGTTAAACAGAGTCATGGCACTTACCGCAGTTTTTGAATTTTGCATTTTGCATTCCCCAGAGCTGCAGACAGAAGCTTCACGCCTGAATCACGCAATTTATTGTGGCCCAGGTCCAACTCGATCAATGAACAGTTTGAACTGAGAGCGGAGGGGAGATACTCCATGCTTACATTTGAGATCCCATTCTCACAGAGCCTGTAGACCAGATAGACAGTGGTAAGGGTATATATAAAATGCAAAGAGACATTCATAATTCTCCCAGCAATGAAACTATTACTGTTGTACAGAGCACATTTGGAGATGAAGTGTGGGGCGGTGACAGCGCAGGAGCAGAGAAGGATGGGCCAGTGAATTCAAGCTACTGGCCAGTGTGCCATGATGGACTCATCTCTGGGCCATTCTGGACGTGACTGGGTGAGAGCTGAAAAAGGAGAAAGTGAGGACTGCAGATACTGGAGATCAGAGTCGAAAAGCCCAGCCAAGTCAGGTAGCATCTGAGGAGCAGGTGAATCGATGTTTTCAGCATGAGCTCTTCATTTGGAATTCGTTCAGTCCTGATGAAGAGCTCATGCTCAAACCGTCAATTTGCCAGCTGCTCGGACGACGCCTGACTGGCAGTGCTTTTCCAGCACCACACATTTCGACTGGTTAGAGGTGGCGACCAATATTTGTTCACAGAGCAACGTGAAATCAATTAAACATTTTAAAAGGATCTATCGATGCACCTCTTCCGGAGCGGAATGGAATGTTTCCGCCAGCAGATGGATTCCAGGAGTTCCGAATGGGGGAAGGGTTGTGAGCCTGCACACATCAGTTTCTGGCAACTCTCTCAAAACGATCCACCGTCTTTGAGACATCAGAAATTCTGCTGACACTGGTTTCCCTGTAAAGGAATTACCCTACATAAGGGCTGGCTGCTGTTTCATTTCTGATGGTGGAGTTGTCTGTGTCAATACAGGAGGACCTACTGTTGATCCTGTAACTTTAATTGCCCAAATACCTTAAATACGTCAACCAGATACATAATTAGCTTAACGGCAGGAGACAGAGATGACAGAGGGTTGCTTTTTAGACTGGAGGCCTGTCACCAGCAGTACACCGCAGGGATTGGTTCTGGGTCCCCTTTTGCTTATCACAATGATTAGGATGTGTGTGTGTAGAAAGCATGGTTAGCAAGTTTGCCGATTACACCAAAATTGGTGGCATAATAGACACTGAAGAAGGTTTTCTATAATTACAAAGGAATCTTAATCAAATGGGTCAAAGGGCAGTAAAATGGCAGATGGAGTTCAAGCTGGCTAAATGCGAGCTATTGCATCTTGATACAACAAAGGTAGGGCTTATACAGATAATGGTAAGGCCTTGGGATAGTGCTGTAGAACAGGGGGACTGTGGGATTCAGGTACATAATTCTCTGAAGTTTGCGTAAGGCATTTGGGCACGCTTGCCTTCATTGCTCAGTCTTTTGAAGATAGGAGTTCAGAAATCATGTTGAGAGCATACAGTACACTGGTGAGGCCTCTTCTGGAAGATTGTGTCCAGTTCTGGTCACGCAGTTACAGGAAAGGATATTATGAACCTGGAGAGGGGTTCAGAAGAGAATTACTAGGATCTTGCCAGCTATAGGTGGTTGTTTTGGTCTTTTTACATCGAGGATCTGGATTGGCACAGGCTTGGAGGGCCGAAGGGCTTGTTTCTGCACTATAATTTCATTGTTTTTCATTCAAAGAACGAAGACGAAAAGGTTGAAAGGTGACCTTACAGAAATTTATAAAGTATTGTGGGGTGCAGAAAGAGTTAATGGTAGCTGCCTTTTCCCTAGGATGGGAGATGCTAAGACTAGGAGGCACATCTTTAACTTGAGAGGAGAGAGATTGTAAAAAAAGGCAAAGGACATTTTTTTTCTTTTTTTACACAGGTGGTTCACATGTGGAATGAGGAAGTGGTGGATGTGGGTAAAAATCTAAATGTCTTTCAAATGTTGTAAGAGTAGATGAATAGGCAAGGTTTGGAGGGATATGGGCCAAATGCAAGCAGATGGGACAAGTTCAGTTTGGGATTATGCTCAGCATGGACTGGTTGGACCGAAGGGTCTGTTTCTATGCTGTATGACTCCATAACTTTATTTAACTGGGAATCTTGGAGACAGTCACTTAACGTGCTGCCTCTGCAACAGTAATTTCTAAGGTACTGAGACTAGACATTCTATGCTCTAGTTTAATCTCAATGTTGGAATAAGAAATAAAACATGGCTCTCAAAGTGCTAATTATGAACACAACTACTGGTAACATTATAGCCAGCATTAACAGTAATCACGCTGTTTTTGACCATTGCATAGTGCTTATTGTGAGCACTCCAACTGATAATAAAAATAATGGTTTGTTTCTCAATCTCAGATTGGTACTTACCACAATTTCTGTACTTGACAGTTGGGATTGGCTAGAGCTTCACACAGTGCTTTTACTCCTGAATCCTCTAGTTTATTATAACTCAGGTTTAGAATGGTCAGTGCCGGGCTTGCACAGAGCGCTGAAGCCAGATCTGCAGCACAAGCCGATGTGAGACCAACTTCTTTCAGCCTGGCAAGCAGAACGACAGATCGTGTAAATGAGCATCCCAAAGCTTATTAATATCACTGCTACTGATCCTTCTTATTAAGGATATGCATTATACTACCAACAACATAGCAAGAATCAAAACAATTACTGATGTGAAGTGCTGCATTTTGGAAAGGCAATTCAGGGCAGGACTTGTGGGTAAAAAGGTCCTAAGGAATGTTGTTGAACAAAGATCTTGGAATGCAGGTTCACTGTTCCTCGAAAGTGGAGTTGCAGCTAGCTCAGATAGAGAAGAGGGTGTTTGGTATGCTTTCCTTTATTGATTCGAGCATCGAGTACAGGAGTTGGGAGGTGATATTGCGGCTATACAGGACATTAGTTAAGAGTGTGGTGCTGGAAAAGCACAGCAGGTCGAGCAGCATCTGAGGAGTAGGAAAATCGATGTTTCCGGCAAAAGCACTTCATCAGGAAGCCCTTCCTGATGAAGTGCTTTTGCCCGAAACATTGATTTTCCTGCTCCTTGGATGCTGACTGACCTGTTGTGCTTTTCCGGCACCACACTCTTGGCTCTAATCTCCAGCATCTGCCGTACTCCATTTTACCCAGGATAGTAGTTAGGCAAACTTTGGAAAACGGTGCGCAATTCTGGTCTCCCTCCCCATAGGGAGGATGAAGGCATTATGAAACTTGAAAGGGTTCAGAAACTATTTACAAGGATGTTGCCAGGGATGAAGGATTTGAGCGATATGGAGAGGCTAAATAGGTTGAGGCCGTTTTCCCTAGAGCTTTAGAAGTTAAAGGGTGACCTTACAGAGGTTTATAAAATCGAGGGGGGCATGGACAGGATAAATAGACAAAATCTTTTCCTCTGGGGTGGGGGAGCCCAGAGCTGGACAGCATAGGTTTAGGGTGAGGTGGGGGAAGACTTAAAAAGGGGCAACCTTTTCATGCAGACGGTGGTGTGTGCATGGAAGGAGTTGCCAGAGGAAGCGGTGGAGGCTGGTACAATTATGACATTTAAAATGCATTTGGATGGGTACGTGAATAGCAAGGATTTAAAGGGATATGGGCCAAGTGCTGGAAAATGGGACGAGATTAGCTTAGGATATCCGATCAGCATGAGTGGGTTGGACTGAAGGGTCTCTTTTCAGAAAAATCATAGAATCCCTACAGTGTGGTAACATGCCATTTGGCTCAACAAGTCCACACTGACCCTCCAAAGAGGAAGCCACCCAGAATCATTCTGCTACCCTCTTACTCTACGTTTCCCCTGACTAATTCACCTAACCTACATATCCACCAACACTGCCAGCATAGCCTATTCAACTGATCTGCACACCTTTAAACTGTGGGAGGATACCAGAGTATGCAAAGGAAACCCACGCAGACACAGGGAGAATGTGCAAACTCCACACAGTCACCCAAGGCTGGAATTGAACCTGGGTGCCTGGCGCTGTGAGGCAGCAGTGCTAACCACTGAGCCACCGTGCTATACATCTGTGACACTATGTTACATTTATTAATAACAATGTTGTGTGTATTCAGTACATTCATAAAAAAAAAAGTGACAAGTGTCTAGTTACAAGAACTTCAAATCTATCACAATTAGGTACTTACACCAATTCCTGTATTTTACTGTCAGGGTTCCCCAAGGGGACAGAGAGGAGACTCACTCCTGAATCTCCCAGTTTGTTATTACTCAGGTCCAGATTTGTCAGTGATCGGTTTGTAGCGAGAACAGAGACAAGATCCTCAACACAAGAAGCTGAGAGATCATTATCAGCCAATCTGGAATTGAAAGACAGCGTGGATCAGGATAAATCCCAGTGCTTGTTAATAACACTATTATTGAAAGGCACAATAGATAGAGTGTCAGACAACAAGTTATTACTAACAGTCTCTCAGTTTGGTACTTACTGCAGTTTCTGTATTGTACAGTCAGGGTTCCTCAGAGCGACACACAGTAACTTCATTCCAGAATCACCCAGCTCATTATTACTCAGATTCAGCACATTCAGTGACCTGTTCATACTGAGTGCAAATGAGAGATCTCCGGCACAAACATCTGTCAGACTGTTTTCCTCCAGGCTAAAGAGAAAAGGAGGGAGGCAGAAGGGTGTTTGGGGGCAGTGACCGTGAAGGAGATGGTGCAGCAGACAAAAGAAAAATAGCATCAATGAGAGTAACTTCTCCAGATCTACTGAAATCACATTATGCTGTTAACAATGTATCTGAATTGACACAGCACAAGTAACAAAACAGCACAAATTGAAATATACAAAGATCAGATAACCATTACTGAAAAATGACTGCAAGGTGAAAAAGACTGGGACCGGATAATTCAAAAGGTACAAGACATTTTATAAAGACAGCAAGCTAAGAAAGGTGAAAGGGCAGATCTGTTCATTAAGGATGATATTGCTACAATGGAAAGAGATGATCTTTGTTCTGGAGGTGATAATTTTAGGCCTAATCTTATAAGGAGAAAATGAGCACCCGCTCCTCCATACTCCCCTCCATCCAAAGCCCCAAAGGATCATTCCACATCCGACAGAAATTGACCTGCACCTCCACTAATGCCATCTGCTATATCTGTTGCACTCGATGTGGTCTCCTCTACAGGAGGGAAGACAGGACGCCAACTTGCGGGTCATTTCAGAGAACATCTCTGGGACACCCGCACCAACCACCAAAGTCCCTCACAGCCCGAACACTTCAACTCCCCCTCCCACTCCACCAAGGACATGCAGGTCCTGGACCTCCTCCATTGCCAAACTCTAACCACCTGATATCTGGAGAAAGAACTCATCTTTTGGCTCAGGACCCTTCAACCACACAGGATTAATGTGGATGACCAGTTTCCTCATTTCCCCTTCCTCCAACCTTATCCCAGTCCCAAGCCTCCAACTCTGTACCGCCCTCTTGACCTGTCCATCGTCCTTCCCATTGTTCCGCTCCATCCTAATCACCTTCTCCTCCACCTTCATCTACCTATTACATTCTCAGCTATCCTCCCTCCTGCTCCATCCCTCTCCCATTTATCTCTCAACCCCATCGGCCCACAAGCCTCATTCTTGAAGGGCTTATGCCTGAAACATTGATTCTCCTACTTCTCGGATGCTGCCCGACCTGTTGAGCTTTTGCAGCACCACACAAACCAAATCTTATAAAGGATAGACTATGTTTAGGGGAAGACATTGGCGTAGTAGTGTAGGCACTGGACCAGTCACTGGCCAATGTTCTGGGGTCATGGGATTCACCAACGGCCTTAAATGGAAGGAAGTGTGCTGGCCTAGCCTACATGTGACTTCAGACCCACAGCAATGTGGTTGATCATTTGATCTCTTTTCCAAAGACTCCAATAAACTAAGCACAGATAAAGACAAAACCTATAGATGGATCTACATAGATTTCCAAAAGATATCAAACAAGGCAAAAGGTTAAAACGCGACATGACAGATTGTTGTTGTAGATTAGCATGGGCAGAGAATTGCTTATGATTCAGCAAAAAGTAGGCATTAAACATCATTGCCTAATGGTCGGGACAATGTGATGAACTGATTTTGACTTGCATTCATAATTTATAGATGTAGGAATCAAACGCATGGCTGTTTACTAATAGAGATTTGTAGCTAAGTAAGTTGGCAAGAGACAGAAGTAATTTGCAAAGGCAGGTTCATAAGAAGGTAAGAACATTGGCAGATGGAGTGTAATGTGGGTAACCATGAACTTCAGCAGGAAGAATAAATACTTAAATGGAGAGAAACTACAGAACTCTGACAAAAAGTGGAGTCTCGATACACAAATCACAAAACGGTAGGGCGTAGGAACAGCAAGTGACTAAGATGGCAAATGGTACGTTGTTCATAAGGGGAATGGATAAGAGAAGCAGATACCAATACAATGTACAAGTGTAGCGTAGTGTAAGAAAACATCTGTAGTAATAGGTTTCTTATTTACGAAAGGATGTAAATACTTCAGAAACATTTCACAGAAGGTTCACTTGACTTTATGATAAAAGGCTGGGCCTATATCCATTGGGGAGGTTATAATAACAAAAGGCGATCTTATTGAAACATTATACCCTGAGGAAACTGATAAGGTGTGCGCTAAAAGGATGTGCCTCCTTGTGGAGAAAAGGCATACAGATTAAAAATTAGGGGCCTCTAGGTTAGGATGGAAGTCAGGAATTTTGTTTCTGTCAGAGGCTCATAATTCTTTGGAACAAAACTTCCTCAGGAAGCATTGGAGGAAATACGAGTGAATATTTTTGAGGCAGAGGTAAAATGAATCTTGATTGACTAAGGAGACACAGATTATTAGAGGGTAGGATGAAATGTGGAGTTGAAAGCACAAACAGATCAGTCATACTCTTACTGAATGGTGGGCAGGCTTGATGAGCCTAATAGATGACTCCAGCTCCTAATTCATGGGTTTGCATGTATGGTTACTGTGCACTTTATCCAGCATCCAGTTCTTGGTAAACAATTCCAAATAATCTTTCACTTACCCCAGTTCTTGTATTTTACAGTCTGGCTTCCTCAGAACTACAGACAGTAGTTTCACTCCTGAATCTCCAAGTTCATTAAAACTCAGTCTAAACACAAGAGTCAGAAACAAGTTAAATCAAAACTTGGATATAATTTAAGTTACAGCAATATACTGCAGATGCTGGATATCAGAATTGCTGGAAAAGCTCAGCAGGGCGCGCAGCATCCATGGAGAGCGCCCGAGCGAGAGACAGCATGAGAGAAGGTGAGTGCGAGTCAGTGCGGGACAGAGCGCACGAGAGAGAATAAGCAAGTTAACATTTCAAATCCAGTATGACACTTCTTCAGAACTGTAGTATTTGTTTGTTATGAATGTGTTGCCAACCATATCAAACAGAGTTCAAAAGATAATAACATTTCCTGTCACTTGCAAACAATATTGCTCCATACAACTGCCCATATACTAAAAACTATCACTTATGCATTTTTTCAAATCCTTTCAATAGCCCTCAGCCTAGTTCGATTTGACGATCAAAATTAATACACTAAAACTTAGCATGTAGATACCTCCATGTTGGAGGAGGTTTGCAATTCTTCTTTTCTACAAGTGAGATGATTTTACAATGGACCAAAATATTCTGAAACGTTTGCAAAGATCCATTTTAGATTCTCCAAGCTCTAGTATTAGTAGCAGATTCTTTTATTATTCATCACAAAATTACTAATTAGAATTATACTATACTGAACATTCAACTTTGTCTGTACCAGCTCGTCACATTCTCCAACGATATTCTGTGGGCCTCTAAATGAATCACTTTCAAATATGTATAGAGACTCTTTTCGATCCTCCTATGGAATCTGTCTCAAACAAACAAACACTCTCCCAGGCAGCATATTCTAAATCTTCTTTCCTCAGAAGTTTATCTGACTCTTCGCTCTCTTGCTGTTAATCTTAATTTAAATCTTTTAATTGTTAATCTCAATCTTAATTTTTAACTGGCAATCCTACTAGTGGAAACAGAATATCTTTCCTTACCCCAAAGATCACCCGGTGAGGTCTCCACCCGGTGACCTACATATTTGGCACCCTCCACTTCACAGAAGCAACGTACCCATCTCTGTCACTTATGTCACTAGCTTTGCTTCAGTGCATCACTGATCTTGCTGGATCCGTATGGACCCCACTATCATTCATGATTCTTTCACTGTTGATATGTTTGGAGAATATTTCACCATTGTTTTCGCGCAGCTTGACATCTTTTTCTTATGCTTCCTCTTAAGCCTTCCGACTCTGAAATACTCTTCCTGATTTCTATTGCTTTGGTTATTCCAGAATGCAGCTTATCGCGTTTTTATTTCTTATTTTCTCAACAATATCCTTCATTATCAATAGTCTTG
Organism: Chiloscyllium punctatum; assembly: GCF_047496795.1. NCBI lineage: Eukaryota > Metazoa > Chordata > Chondrichthyes > Orectolobiformes > Hemiscylliidae > Chiloscyllium > Chiloscyllium punctatum. Next base: position 27,137,467 of record NC_092773.1, read on the forward strand.
CAGACTTGGATGTCCCATATTTATTTGCCCATAGGTATGGACCTAGCTGAAAATCTCCCCTGCTCATCCACTGTTTTATCCACAAAAGTGGATTTCCAATCAACTAGCTCTGGTACAAAATCTGCTGATTTCTACTCTGGGGTCTTAATCCTTGACTGGTTTTCATCTTTTCTACCTTAACATTGGATTATTATGTTATGACCACTGTTTTCCCAAATACTCTCTCCTCTGACATCCTCCACTTGGCCTGCCTTGTTTCCTCGGATAGTTCCCGCCTTCCCTCCCTTGTAGGGCTGGAAATTTACTGTTCCAGAAAGTTCTCCTGCACACATGGCAGAAATGTCTCCCTTGCTGTGCCACCCTGGAGAGGTATCCTGGCTGCTCAAATATTTATCAGTTGTGTCACAGATCCTTGCACCCAGAAGGTAAGAAATCATACCAGATTCACTATCTTGGCTGCAAACTAAAATGCTTATCCTGCAAAACAGTAGGTCACCCACCAACACTCTTTCTAATCTGCCTAATGGACTCTTTCCAGAGTAACCTCCTGCACCACGATACTGTGGTTTTCCCTCAAGCCATCCACTTGTTTATTTCCAGCCAGACTAGATTTTGTTTATTATTCACTCGTGTGACATGCACATCACAGGCTGAACCAGCATCTTGTTGCCCTAGAGAAAGTGGTCTCCATGAGGGGTGCTGGAAAAGCACAGTCAGACAGCATCTAAGGAGCAGGAGAAAAAAAAAAATTGACGTTTCAGGCAACAGCCCTTCATCAGGATGGGCTGAATGGCTTTTGCCCGAAACGATGATTTTCCTGCTCCTCGGATGCTGCCTGACGTTCTGCGCTTTTCTAGCACCTGTCTAATCTCTCTGATCCCCAGCATCTGCAGGACCCACTTCTGCCTAGACAAGGTGGTGGTGTGCTGCCTTCTTGAACCACTGCAGTCCACCTGCTGCAAGTTGACCCACAATAACCTTAGGGAATGAATTCCAGAGTTTTGACCCAGCAACAGTGATGGAATGGTGTTATACTTCCAAGTCAGGATGCTGACTGGCTTGGAGAGCAACTTTCAAGGGGTGGAGTTCCACGTATCTGCAGCTCTCGTCCTTCTACATTGAAGTGGTTGTGGGTTTGGAAGGTGGGTCAAAGAACTGTACTCAGAATTAATAACTCTCAGCGGAGCAGGAAATGGCTGTCTGGTGGTGTTTTAAGTCATGGTATAGTCCAGTTATGGTTTTTCTAATGGCTAAAATTTAAAGTTTTTTTTAAGCGCCTAGCGGACCTGGAAGCTGGTGTCGTGCTAGCTTACCTGGGAAGGTTTTTTTCTTATAAAAGCGTGCAGGCGAGGAACCCGAGGCACTACAGGGGTAGAGCCTCCCACCCACCCTCCTCCAACCTAATAATACGACCCATTGTGACAAGCAGGTGAGTGCTGCATTTTGCTGGTTTGTTTCTTTAGATCTAGTTTTTAAAGTTTACCTTTTAGAGGGATGGCAGCGAAGGCAGTGCAATACTCCTCTTGCAACATGTATGAGGTGAGGGAAGCCATTAGCGTCCCTCCTGATTACACTTGCAAGAAGTGCACCCATCTCCAGCTCCTCCAAGACAGTGTTAGGGAACTGGAACTGGAGTTGGATGAACTGCGGATCATTCGGGAGGCAGAGGTGGTCATAGATCAGAGCTTTAGGGAAGTAGTTACTCCGAAAGTTATAGAGAGATGGGTGACAGTGAGGGGGAGTGGGAGGAAGCAGCCAGTGCACCCCCTGCAGTCATTCCCCTCAAGAACAAGTATACCGCTTTGGATACTGGTGGGTGGGTGGGGGGTAGAAGAGAGAGGTGTGGGGGGGGGGGGGGGGAAAAAAGGGAGGAGAAAAGAGATGACTTACTAGGGGTAAGCAACGAGGTTCAGGCCTCTGGCACGGAGCCTGTCCCCGTTGCTCAGAAGGGAAGGAAGGGTGGTGAAAGGTAGAGCGATAGTTATTGGGGACTCAATAGTGAGGGGCACTGATAGGCGGTTTTGCGGGGGCGACAGAGACTCACGATGGGTATGTTGCCTCCCAGGTGCAAGGGTACGTGATGTCTCGGATCGTGTTTTCTGGGTCCTTAAAGGGGGAGGGGGAGCAGCCCCAGATCGTGGTCCACGTTGGCACCAACGACATAGGTAGGATGAGGGGTGATGTTGTTAGACAGGCTTTCAGGGAGCTAGGTTGGAAGCTCAGAGCTAGAACGAAAAAAAGGAGTTGTTGTCTCTGGTTTGTTACCCGTGCCACGTGATAGAGTGTCGAGGAATAGGGAGAGAGGAGTTAAATGCGTGGCTACAGGGATGGTGCAGGAGGGAGGGATTCTGGTATTTGGATAACTGGGGTTCTTTCTGGGGAAGGTGGGACCTCTATAAACAGGATGGTCTGAACCTGAACCTGAACCTGAGGGGCACCAGTATCCTTGGGTGGGGAGGTTTGCTAGTACTCTTTGGGAGGGTTTAAACTAACTCTGCAGGGGCATGGGAACCTGGAGTATAGCTTTAGGGTACAGGACCTTGAGCGTAGGGAGGTTAGGAACATGGCATCGATCTCGAAGGAGGGTGCCTGTAAATAGGAAGGTGGCTTGAAGTGTGTATACTTCAATGCCAGAAGTATAAGAAATAAGGTAGGTGAGCTTGCAGCATGGGTTGGTACCTGGGGCTTCGATGTTGTGGCCATTACAGAGACGTAGGTAGAACAGGGACAGGAATGGCTGTTGCAGGTTCCAGGGTTTAAATGTTTTAGTAGGGTCAGAGATGGGGGTAAAAGAGGGGGAGGTGTGGCATTGCTTGTCAAGGATAGTATTACTGCAGTAGAAAGGGTGATGGAGGAAGACTTGCCATCTGGGGTAGTGTAGGCGGAGGTTAGAAATAGAAAAGGTGAGGTCACCCTGTTAGGGGTTTTCTACAGGCCTCCTAGTAGTCCGAGAGAATTAGAGGAAAGTATTGCGAGGATGATTCAGGAGAAGAGTGAAAGTAGCAGGGTGGTTGTTATGGGGGACTTTAACATCCCAGATATTGACTGGGAAAGCTATAGCTCAAGTTAGTTAGATGGGTCGGTTGTTGTCCAATGTGTGCAGGAGGGTTTCCTGACACAATATGTAGACAGGCCAACAAGAGGTGAGGCCATACTGGATTTGGTTCTAGGTAATGAACCAGGCCAGTTATTAGATTTGGAGGTAGGTGACCACAACTCGGTGACTTTTACTTTAGTGATGGAGAGGGATAAGTGTGCACTGCAGGGCAACAGTTATAGCTGAGGGCAGGGAAATTATGATGCGGTGAGGCATGACTTAGGATGTGTGGATTAGAAAAATAGGCTTCAAGGGAAGAACACAAATGATGTGGAGATTGTTCAAGGAACAGCTAATGGGTGTCCGTGATAAGTATGTACCAGTCAGGCAGGGAGTAAAGGGTCTTGTGAGGGAGCCGTGGTTTAATAAGGAATTGGAATCCCTTGTTAAAGGGAAGAGGGTGGCCTATGTAAAGATGAGGCGTGAAGGTTCAATTGGGGTGATTGAGAGTTATAAGGTAGCCAGGAAGGATCTAAAGAGAGAGCTAAGAGCAGCGAGAAGGGGACATGAAAAGTCCTTAGTTGGTAGGATTAGGGAAAACCCCAAGGCTTTCTATAGGTATGTCAGGAATGAAAGAATGACCAGGGTAGGAATTAGGTCCAGTCAAGGATAGTAGTGGGAAGTTGTGTGTGGAGGCGGAGGAGATTGGTGAGGCACTAAATCAATACTTTTCGTCAGTATTCACTCAGGGACACGACATTGTTGCCGATGTGAATACTGAGTCACAAGTAATTAGAATGGACGGCTTTGAGGTATGTAGGGAAGAGGTGTTGGAAATTCTGGAAAGGATGAAAATAGATAAGTCCCCTGAGCCTGATGGCATTTATCCTAGGATCCTCTGGGAAGCTAGGGAGGAGATAGCGGAGCCATTGGCCTTTATTTTTATGTCATCGTTGTCTACGGGAATAGTGCCAGAAGACTGGAGGATAGCAAATGTGGTCCCCTTGTTCAAGAAGGGGAGCAGGGATAGCCCAAGTAACTATAGGCCAGTGAGTCTCACTTCTGTTGTGGGCAAAGTTGTGGAGAGAATTGTAAGGGATAGGATTTATGAACATCTGGATAGGAATAATGTGATCAAGGATAGTCAGCATGGTTTTGTGAAGGGCAGGTCGTGCCTCACAAACCTTATTGAATTCTTTGAGAAGGTGACCAAGGAAGTGGACGACGGTAAAGCAGTAAATGTGGTGTATATGGATTTTAACAAGGCGTGCGATAAGGTACCCCATGGCAGGCTAATGCAAAAACTACAGAGGTATGGCATTGAGGGTGCATTAGAGGTTTGGATTAGGAATTGGCTGGCTGGAAGGAGACAGAGGGTAGTAGTTGATGGTATAGGTTCATCTTGGAGCGCAGTTACTAGCGGTGTTCCACAAGTATCTGTTTTGGGACCATTGCTGTTTGTCATTTTTATAAATGACCTGGAGGAGGGGCTTGAAGGCTGGGTGAGCAAGTTTGCGGATGACATGAAAGTCGGTGGAGTGGTGGACAGCGAAGAAGGATGTGGCAGGTTACAGCGGGATATAGATAAGTTGCAGAGCTGGGCAGTAAGGTGGCAAATGGAGTTCAATGTAGCCAAGTGTGAAGTCATTCACTTTGGTAGGAGTAACAAGAAGATGGATTACTGGGCTAAATGGTAGACTACTTGGTAGTGTGGATGAGCAGAGGGATCTTGGTGTCCATGTACACAGATCTTTGAAAGTTGCCACCCAGGTAAATAGTGCTGTGAAGGCGGCATATGGTGTACTGGGCTTTATTGGTAGAAGAATTGAGTTCTGGAGTCCTGAGGTCATGTTGCAGTTGTATAAGACTCTGGTGCGGCCCCATCTGGAGTATTGTGTGCAGTTTTGGTTGCCATACTATAGGAAGGATGTGGAGGCACTGGAACGAGTGCAGAGGAGGTTTACCAGGATGTTGCCTGGCATAGTAGGAAGATCGTATGAGGAAAGGCTGAGGCACTTGGGGCTTTTCTCATTGGAGAAAAGAAGGTTTAGGGGAGATTTGATAGAGGTGTACAAGATGATTAGGGATTTAGAAAGGTTTGACAGTGAGAACCTTTTTCCTCTAATGAAGTCAGCTGTTACTAGGGGACACAGCTTTAAATTAAGGGGTGGTAGGTATAGGACAGATGTTAGGGGTAGATTCTTTACTCAGCGGGTTGAGAGTTCATGGAATGCCCTGCCAGTATCAGTGGTGGACTCTCCCTCTTTATGGGCATTTAAGCGGGCATTGGATAGGTATATGGAGGATAGTGGGTTAGTGTAGGTTAGGTGGGCTTTGATCGGCACAATATCGAGGGCCGAAGGGCCTGTACTGCGCTGTATTTTTCTATGTTCTGTGTTCTATGTAATTCAAAACATGCCTTTTCAATAATTTGCTGAACAGGTAGTTATAAAGAAAGCATTACCTCAACACACGACATTTGTGGAGTATGGAATCCAGCCGTTGCAATCCTTCGCACTTAATGTAACAATTCCGCAGGTCGAGTTTTCTAATCGAATCACTGAATTCAAAGACACTGGATAGGACCAGATAGTCAATTGGAGTCAGTCTCAGTCCACGCAAATTAAATATTTCTGCAGATTCCACAATTTCCTGAAGCAGTTTCTTATTCTGAGACTCAAACATGTAGTGCAATGTGTTCAACAGGTTGGTTTGATCAGGTTTACTTGCTGCGTTTTTAATCTGTTCCTCAACCTTCTCCTTCACCCAAGTAATCACTTGACAGATTGTCGCATGACAAAATGGACCAAGGAGCTTCTCCAGGGGCCTGGCTGACTGAGACGACAGACCAATAACAAAACGGAGAAATATCTCAAAGCGCCCATCTTCCATCCTATGGGCTTGACTGAGGAGTTCCTGTATGTTCCCAGAATCTGAAGTGAGGAACTGTGCCAACGCAGCTATGAATTCTTGGATGGTGAGGTGCGGGAAAGTGTAAACTATATTGCGAACAGAATCATCTCTCTCCAAAAGTTCCATCAGGAAACCAGACAGGAACTGGGAGGGTTGGAGGTTGTACTGGATCAAATCTTCATTTGTAAACACAATTGTCTTCTCCGAGACTCCAGCAAAGGCCATCTCACCAAGCTTCAGTAACACCTCACGAGGGTTTTCAATCTCTCGGCCATGGTTTTCCAGAACGTTATAAATATAGTAGGAATACAGCTGAGTGATGGTCCTGGGAACATGCTGTTTCCTACCTCTTTGCGTGAAGAAAGAACCCAGTGACAGACCGAGGATCCAGCAGTATGAAGGGTTATAGCACATAGTGTACAGGATCTCGTTCTCCTTCAAGTGTTTGAAAACAGCTGCTGCCACTTTCTTATCTTCATAAAACTTGTTGAAGTATTCCTTCTGCTCATCACCAACAAACCCCAGGATTTCAGCCCAGACACTGACCTCAGCCACTTCCAATAAATGTAACGCAGTGGGACGAGTGGTCACTAACACAGAACATCCTGGGAGCAGCTTGTGCTGGATTAAACCGTACACAATGTCAGACATCTCACACCAGCTTTCAGGGTCTGTGCACATGTGCTGAGGTGCTGTGCTTCTCCGATGGCCAGCAAAATCGATCCTCTCCTTGAATTCATCCAAACCGTCAAATATAAAAAGCAAACCCTCTGGGTTCTTCCAGAGCTCTCCTAGAACATTCTCAAAGTAAGGATACTCATCCAGTATCAGGTTCCGCAGGTTAACCCTGCCGTTATAAGTGTTTAAGTGCCGGAACTTAAAGCTGAAAACAAATTGAAAGTGTGGGTATATTTTCCCAATGGCCCAGTCATGAACAATCTTCTGCACCATTGTTGTTTTCCCAATCCCTGGGACTCCACTCACTACTGCTGAACTCCCGAAATTGGATTGCCAAAACCATTTCTTTAATTTCTGGACCAAAAATCCTACCCAGGAAAAACTGCTCTGGAACAAGCAATCGACTGGAATTTTTTCCAGTTCTCTCCGGAGATGTTTCTCTCTCCACTCCTCATGGTCTCTGCCTCTTGCCAGCAACTCATGCTCTACAAGTTTCCGATCTCGAAGAGCAGAGATGACCGTTAGCTCAGTATATCGATCAACCAACTGGAAAGTCTTCACCTTCTCCTTTATTAGGACTGTGCTCACTTGCAGTGTTTGAGTTTGTACTGAGAGTACTTCCTTGTGTTTTGCCTGAACACCTTTAATTAGAACAGATAGAAAAAGTGGTTCTCAATGTTAATCATATTGGAATATACAAAAAGAAACACTTCGCTATTCCACTTTGCAAAATAGTGAACTATTGTGGCGTTTGATTCACCGCTTCAGTAGAGCAAGTTAAATTTCAGTTAATGGAAACCCCATTTACAAGTCAAAAAATGGCGAACAATGTTCAATAACCAATTTAATTCCAGTATTTACCGAACTAAGCACAGAATCACTCGTGATTAACACTAACAAGTGCCTCACTCCAAATTTTGATCAATGATAAAGCTCAACGAAGATTTATTGCTCAGTTCCAGATGGCGTTTGGTAATCAACAGGAAAATTCCTTGCCCATGCTTGGCCTGATGCTGAGATTTCATGGGGTCAGGAGTCAATGTTGAAGACTCCTAGGGCAATTCCCTCCAGTGTGTAGATCACTGCACTACTTCACCTACAGGAATGGTCTGACTGTGCCCCAATTTTGGAATGGCCCAACAGGTGGCAGTAGAGAGGGCTCTGCAGCATTGACAGGACCAAGCTTCTTGGAGGAACGGAGGACTACAGATTGGAGTCGAAAAGTGTGGCACTGGGAAGGCACCGCTGGTTAGGCAGCATTCCAGGAGCACAAGAGAGTCGGTGTTTTGACCAGGAGCTCTCCAAGCATCTTGCTCTTCCTTCTGGCTCCAGGTGAATGCCAGATAGGAATAAACAAGATCGACTTTTTTGGGGGGGGGGGGGGGGGGGGACTTTTGTAGTAGTTCAATCCAAACCAGCTGTTTGCTAGGCTATGAGTCAATTACATTTCTGTGGGAGTGGAGTCACACATAGGAGAAAGTTAATGACAGCATATCTAATTCCGTAAAAGGCATATTTAAACCAAATGGTTTAATGATAATTGATAATGGTTTTAGTAATAGATTAACAAATTAAAAGTCTGAAAATAAAACTATCACCACCAGCTGTGATATGATTGGAACCCAGATCATGACCCACATTTCTGGATTATTGGTCCAACGCCAATACCACTAGATTATTGCCTTCCCAGGTTGTTACATGCAAAGCTAGTGGACTGCCAGATGAGTTTGTCTCTGGAAGAGGAACATGCCTGTTTGGGACAGGTAGTCTTTTTTTCCTCTGCCCTGAGACATTTCCTAATTCTCGTTTTGATTTATTACTGACATACGTACCAAGATACAGTGAAAAAGTACTATCTGCAGTAATGCCAGGTCGGATTACCCCCTGATCATTGGTTTTGAGAGGGATCATTGGTGCCAAACTCACTCGGTCTTGATGTCAAGGACAGTTACTCCAACATCATCTTTGAAATTGGACTGGTTTGTCAATGTTTGAACTGAGGCTGTAATGAGCCCTGGAGCCAAATGGCCTTGGCAGAGTCAACACTGGGTGTCACTGAGCAGGTTATTGCTGACCAGGTGGTACTTGATAGCACTGTTGATGACATCTTCCATTTTTTCACTGATAATTGGGACTGACGGGACGTTAATTGGCCAGGTTGGATTTGTCCTGATTTTTGAGAACAGGACATAACTGGGCAATTTTCCACATCACTGGACAGATACCTGTGCTGTACCTATACTCGAATGGCTTGGCTACGGGTCGTGGCACGTTCTGGAGGTCATGGTTTCAATACTATTGCTGAAATGTTGTTTGGGCATATTGCCTTTGCAGCATACAAAGGAAACAGCATGTTCCCAGGACCACTCAGCTATATTCCTACTATATTTATAACGTTCTGGAAAACCATGGCAGAGAGATCGAAAACCCTCATGAGGTGTTACGGAAGCTTGGTGAGATGGCCTTTGCTGGAGTCTTTAACTATTTCTTAATATCATGTGGAATGAGTTGAATTGGCTTAAGGCTATAATACTGTGGACCTATGAAGGAGGCAGAGATGGATTATCCAGTCGCCACTTCGAGTCATAGAGATGTACAGCACGGAAACAGACCCTTCGGTCCAACCCATCCATGCTGATCAGGTATCCCAACCCAATCTAGTCCCATCTGCCAGCACCTGGCCCATATCCCTCCAAACTCTTCCTATTCATATTCCCATCCAGGTGTCTTTTAAAAAGTTGCAAATGCACTAGCCTCCACCACTTCCTCTGGCAGGTCATTCCACACGCACACCACCCTCCAAGTGAATAAGTTGCCCTTTAGGTCTCTTTTATACCTTTCCCCTCTCACCCTAAATCTAATGTCCTCGAGTTCTGGATTCCCCCACACCAGGGAAAAGACTTTGTCTATTTATCTATCCATGGCCCTCATGATTCTATAAACCTGTTCAGGTCACCCCTCAGCCTCCGACACTCCAGGGAAAACAGCACTAGCCTATTCAACCTCTCCCTATAGCTCAAATCCTCCAACCCTGGCAACGTCTTTGTAAATCTTTTCTGAACCCTTTCAAGTTTCACAACATCCTTCAGATAGGAAGGAGACTAGAATTGCACACAATATTCAAAAACTGGCCTAACCCAATACTGAGGGAAGATTGTGGTGAATACTTCAGGTTACACTTTGCACTAATGAGTTGGGCTTTGCCATCATGAAGGATAAGAATATTTGTGGAGCCTTCTCCTCCAGTGAGTTGTTCAATTGTCCACCATTCACAACTGGATCTGGCAGGACTGCAGAGCGGAGATCTCTTCCTTTAGCATGGCATAATGTCACTCAATTAGCAATGCAGAAACGCGAGTTGATGTTCTGGGGACATGGATGTTAACTCCACCATTGGGAGAGGAAAAAGTCTGAATTCAATAAAAATCTGGAGTCTTTAAATAGGCAACGTGGTGATTATGTAACTAGTCAATTGTAACAATTTATTTACTTTACACATGTGCTTTAGGGGATAAAATCTACACTCTACCTTGTCTGGCCTACATGTGACTCCAGACCCACACTGCTGCAGTTCACTCTTAATTGCTTTCTCGGCAAAAAGTGGTGGCCTTATCAATGAAGTCACGATCCCAAGAACATACATTAAAAAAATGATTTCAGAGTCGGATAGTCAAGGGCAGGTTGTGTCTCACAAACCTCAGTTTTTTTTTGAGGTGACCAAGCATGTAGATAAGGGTAGGACAGTTGACATGGTATACATGGACTTCAGTAAAGCCTTTGATAAGGTTCCACATGGTCAACTGATTGAGAAAATGCAGAGGCATGAATAGAGGGTGATTTAGCAGTTTAGATTAGAAACGGGCTTTCTGGAAGAAGACAGCAAGTGGTGGTTGATCGAAAATATTCAGTCTGGAGTCCAGTTACTAGTGGTGTGCCACAAGGATGTTATGGGACTATTGCTGTTTGTCATTTTTATAAGTGACTTAGACACAGGGATAGGTGGATGGATTAGTAAATTTGCAGACGACACTAAAGTTGGTGGAGTAGCGGACAGTTTGAAAGAATGTTACAGGTTGCAGGAGACTTGGATAAACTGCAGAATTGGGCTGAGGGGTATAAAATGGAGTTCAATACAGCTAAATGTGCATGATTCATTTGGTAAAAATAACACGAACGCAGAGTACTGGGTCAATGGAAAAATGTTTGGTAGTGTGGACATGCAGAGAGCTCTTGGAGTCCATGTACATAGATCCTGAAAGTTGCCACCAGGTCGATAGTGCTGTTAAGGCATACGGCGGGTTAGGTTTTATTGGTAGAGAGAGTGTTCCTGAGCCGCAAAATCATGCTGCATCTACACAAAACGCTGGTGCAGCCACACTTGGAATATTGTGTACAGTTCTGGTCGCCCCATTACAGGAAGGATGTGGAAGCATTGGAAAAAAGGTGCAGAGGAGATTTACCAGGACGTTGCCTGGTCTGGGGAGAAGGTCTTATGAGGAAAGACTGAGACACTTGGGCTTGTTCTCACTGGAAAGGCGGCGGTTAAGGGGGGGGGGGGGGGGTTTGATAGAGACATACAAGATGATCAGGGGAGTAGATAGGGTACACAGTGAAAGACTTTTTCCAAGGATGAAGTCAACTTGTACGAGACGGCATAAATCTAAACCCATCAATTTGTAGTTAAGACAGATGTCAGAAGCAAGTCCTTTAGGCAGAGAGTGGTAAGGATGTGGAATGCCCTACCTGCTAATTATAGTCAACTCAGCCACATTAGGGAGATTTAAACAATCCCTAGATAAGCACATGGGTGATTTTGAGATAGGGTGAGCTGAGAATAGTTCACAGGTCGGTGCAACATCAAGGGCCGAAGGGCCTGTTCTGCGCTGTATTGTTCTATGTTCTCGTATGTAAGATTTAAAGGAGTCATGATAAACAGTTTGATTTGGTGAAATATTGCAACATCTTAATGCAAGGAGTATACTTTGTAAGGCAGATGAACTTAGGGCTTGGATTGGTGCCTGGGGAGTATGACATTACTGCCACAGAGACTTGATTGAAGGAAGGAGATGGTGATTTGCAACTAAATGCTCCAGGATATAGACACTTCAGACGGGACAGGGAGGGAAGTAAAAAAGGGGGTGGAGTTGCATTGCTGGTCAGGGTCGATATGATGGCTGTGCTAAAGGAGGACATGCATAGTGAGACATGATTGGTGAAGCTGAGAAATAAGAAGGGTGCAGTTACATTGTTGGGGCTGTATTGCATGAGGTAGAAAAACAAATAGGTAAACAGATTATGAATAGATATAGAGGCAATAGGGTAGTGGTGATGGGAGATTTTAATTTTTCCAACACTGACTGGGATACATTTAGCGTCAGCGATCTGGATGGAGTAGAATTTGTACGAAGCGTCCAGGAGGATTTTCTAGAGCAGTATGTCAATAGTCCAACAAGGGAAGGGGCCATATTGGACCTGGTACAGGGGAACGAGCCAGGACAAGTGATAGAAGTTGTGATGGGGGATTTATTTGGGAACAGTGACCACAATTCTGTACATTTTATAATACTCTTCGATAAAGAGGAGAGTAGACCTAAGGGAAGAGTGCTAAACTGGGCCAAGGCCAATTATAGCAAAATTAGGCAGGAGCTGGGAAATGTGGATTGGACACAGCTATTTGAAGGGAAGTCCACATTTGAGATGTGAGAGGCTTTCAAAGATAGGTTAAAGATAGTGCAGGATAGTCATGTCCCATTGAAGGTAAAGGATAGGAAAGGCAAGATTCATGAACTGCAGATGACAGGAGAAATTGCACGACTAGCCACTAGGAAAAGGGAAGCGTACATAAGGTTGAGGTAGCTAAGAACAGAATGGGCCCTGGAGGAATACCGGAAGAGTAGGACAAGTCTTAAACAAGGAATCAAGTGGGCTAAAAGGGGTCATGAAATAGCCTTAGCGAGCAGAGTTAAGGAAAATCCCAAAGCATTTTATTCTTATATAAGCAGCAAGCGGGTAACTAGAGAAAGGACTGGTCCACAAAGATAATGAAGGCAGGCTGTGTGCTGAACCTGAGAGAATGGGTGAGATTCTGAATGAGTATTTTGCATCAGTGTTCACTCAGGGGAGGAACATGATGAATCTGGAGATTAGAGATAGACGTTTGATTAGTCTGGATCACATTGGCATAAGTAGGGAACATGTATTGGGTATGCTAGAGGTTAAGGTGGACAAATACCCAGGGCTTGATGGGATTTATCACAGGTTGCTGAGGGAGGCAAGAGGGGAAATAGCTGGGGCCCTGACTGATATTTGTGGCATCCTTAAATACAGGTGAGATGCTGGAGGACTGGAAGATTGCTTATGTTGTCCCCCTGTACAAGGGTTGTAGGGATATTCTGGGTAACTACAGACCAGTGAGCCTGACGTCGATGGTAGGGAAGTTACTGAGAGATAGGATCTATTTATGTTTGGAAAGGAACGAGGTGGTCAGTGATGGGCAACTTGGTTTTGTGCGGGGGAGATCTTGCCTTACCAGCTTGATAGAGTTCTTCGAGGAAGTGACCAAGTTGTTAGGTGAAGGAAGGACTGATCATGTCATATCCATGGAGTTTAGTAAGGGATTTGATAAAGTTCCCCATTGTAGACTAATAGAGAAAGTGAAGTCACATGGTGTGCAGGGTGTTCTAACTAGGTGGATAAAGAACTGGTTGAGCAACAGGAGATACAGTAGTAGTTGAATGGAATTTCTCAAAATGGAGAAAGGTGACGAGTGTTGTTCCACAGGGGTCAGTATTGGAGCTGCTGTTTGTAATATACATAAATGATCTAGAAGAGGGCACTGTTGGTATGATCAAATTTGCAGACGACAAAAGATTGGTGGAGGAGCAGAAAGCATAAGGGACTGTCAGAGAATACAGGAGGATACAGATAGACTGGAGAGTTGGGCAGAAAAGTGGCAGATGGTTTTCAATCCAGACAAATGTGAGGTGATGCATTTAGGCAAATCTAATTCTAGAGCAAATTATACAATGAATGGAAGAGCCTCGGGAAAAGTTGATGGGCAGAGAGATCTGGGAGTGCAGGTCCATTGCACCCTGAAGGTTGCTGCACAGGTGGATAGAGTGGTCAAGAAGGCATATAGTATGCTTGCCTTCATTGAATGGGGTATTGAGTATAAGAGCTGGCAAGTCATGTTAAAATTGTACAAGACGTTGGTTCGGCCGCATTTAGAATATGGTGTCCGGTTCTGGGCGCCACATTACTAAAAGGATGTGGATGCTTTGGCGAGAGTGCAGAGAAGGTTTACGAGAACGTTGCCTTTTATGGAAGGTGCTAGCTATGAAGAGAGGTTGGGTAGGATATGTTTATTTTCACTTCAAAAAAAAAGATGGAGGTTCACAAACTCATTAAGGGTAGAGACAGGGTGGATAGAGACAAGCTTTTTCCCAGGGTGAAGGATTCAATAACAAGAGGTCATGCTTTCAAGGTGAGAGGTGAAAACTTTAAGGGTGATACACATGGCAAGTATTTCACACAGAAGGTGGTGGGTGTTTGGAATGGTGTTGCCAGCAGAGGTGGTAGAGGCAGGCACGGTAGATTCATTTGGACTCTGGACAGATGCATGAGTAGGTGGGGAGCAGAGGGGTACAAATGCTTAGGAATTGACTGACAGGCTTAGACAGTACATTTGGATCGGCTCAGGTTTGGAGGGCTGAAGGGCCTGTTCCTGGGCTGGAAATTTTCTTTGTTCTATCTGCACTTAAACAATATATAACTCATATGGCTTCTCATGTAGGTTGAATCTCTTCAATATAGTTGAGGATTTGGGATGGTTCTGAATAATTCTGAATTGAGTTTCCCACGCTCTGAACATTTGATTAGTAGATTTTGAAATTTCAAGCATCTATGATCAAACAATCTGATTTTCAGAAGTGAAATAAAATTAAATTTGAAATCTCCATTTCTTTATCTCTTACCTTTCAGGTTGCTGGGGACTTCAGGTAAACCTTTTGCCATGTTCACGTTAACAAATTGTTCAAAATCTGTTTTAAATCATTAAAAATTTCATGAACTCAAATCTTTGTAACATTTTAGCAAAATCTACAGCATTACAATCTGAAATGGGATTCAATGTAACCATACCAATTTCCTGTATTTCATTAAGTATTTTATCCAACTTTGGAAATCTATGGCGCATTGTCACAAAGGATTCCCACATCAATCTTCGAGCCACAGAGCCTTTCCCCATCACAAGAGTTAGGAGAAGTTTGGAACTGCCCGCCTGGTTTCCCTTCTCCACGAGTTCAATGACTTTCTGGAAAACATATCAATAAGTATATTGAAGAGTCGAATGAGAGGTAAAGACTGTGACTGAGAAGTCAAAAAGGATCTGCTCAGTGATGGCATTCCCAAGTTGCATTTTGCATAGAAAACAATCACTGGATTAGGCAGTATCTATTCTAACCTCCTATCAATATTCCGTAAACATCTTAGGAACTGGGCACTGAACATTATTCAGCTTTTAAGCCTGTTACATGATTCAAATCAGAGCCCATTTTTCAGATCAAGGACCCTTGTTCTGGAAAATGCTTCACTCGATAAACTCATACCTGGTGTAAAGGAACATGGTTGTCCTATAGATCAAAGCACGTTGTTCTCCTATGTATCACTACAAGTGTTTCTTTAGGCAGGAAAGCTTGATTCAATCACCTTTTACAATGTGCAATAAGACTCAGACAAAAGCAGGCACAATTTTCCACAATTCATGATACAAAAAGGTTTCCATAAATAAACAACACCTCCAAAAACAGAAAAATTTCTCCTCATTCAAGCCTACAGTCACCATCGCAATTTGCATTTTCAGTCTCAAAACAACTAGGAAGGTGAAAATAGGGAGACAGAATCATAGAATCTCAATAGCGTGTAAACAGCCTGTTTGGCCCAACAGGTTGACACCAACCCTGCAGCCCCAATCCTCTATTCCTGTAACCGTGCATTTCCCACAGCTAATGCACTTAACCTACACATCCCTGAACTACACTTTGGACTGTGGGAGGAAACCAGAGCACCCAGTGGAAAGCCACACAGACACAGTTAGAATGTACAAACTACACAGACAGACAGTCACCAGAGGCTGGAATCGAACCATAGTCCCTGGCACTGAGGCAGCAGTGCTCAAAACTGAGCCAACATGCCAGTCATCTGAAAGCGTGTAGCGAGTGAGAAGGAACAGAGATGTCCATTGATGTTGGAGGGTTTTAAAGAGATACTAGATTGAACATGGTTGATGTTTACAGCACCAATAGAATTAAACTTCAGGAAGAGAATTTTAAATTGGAATCACGAGAGGACCATGGTCAAACACACAAATGCAACAGTATAAAGGCAGAATTTTGGATGCAAAGTTTATGATAGATGGGAGGAAGGTCAGCAACAATACTATTAAACAATTTGAACTAATGGTGACACCATCACGAATGAGAGAGTTTCATTCGCTGTGAAATTACAATAGGAGCAATAACAACCCTATGGAGGCAGAATCATGCAATCTTTATGATGCAGAGGATTCGAGATCAGGAACTCATTTTAAAACTAAACACGATATAGAATTTGGAAAGGTAGGTGCAATTTAGGCAATTGCTGGGAGGAGAATTAAATGTAATGACGAAGGAAAGTCTTTTTTAAAATTAAGGAAAAGATCACGATGTTAGGTATAAGCTTTGGCAAATAAGGTGAAGGATAATTCAAAGGGATTCTATCAATGCACTAAGGACAATAAAGTAACTCGAGAGAGAATAGGGGCCATGAAAACCAGCAAGGCAGCAGGAAATGGGGGAATATACTAAGCGAGTATTTTGCATCTTGTTTACTCTGGAGAAGGATATGGAGGATCGAGAATGCAGGGAAATAAATAGCGATATCTTGAAAGAGTGTCCATGGCACAGGAGGAAATGCTGGTTGCCGTAAAATGCATGAAGGTAGATCAAACTGCAGGACCTGCAGTACCCTAGGACTCTGTGGGAAGCTAGGGAAGTGATTGCTGGGCCCCTTGCTAAGATATTTGTATCACCGATAGTCACAGATGTGGTGCCAGACGACTGGAGGTGGCTAACGTGAAGCCACTATGAAGAAAGCTGGTAAGAAAAGGCCAGGGATCTATAGGCCGGTGAGCCTGACATCAGTGGCAAGCAAGTTGTTGGAGGGAATACTAAGAGACGGGATTTACATGTATTTGGATAGGTAAGGATTGATTAAGGATAGTCAACACTGCTGCCTCACAGTGCCAGGGTCCCAGGTTTGATTCCAGCCTCAGGTGACTGACTGTGTGGAGTTTGCATGTTCTCCCAGTGTCTGCGTGGGTTTCCTCCGGGTGCTCCGGTTTCCTCCCACAATCCAAAGATGTGCAAGTCTGGTGAATTGGCCATGCTAAATTACCCATAGTGTTAGTCAGAAGGAACTGGGTCTGGTTGGGTTACTCTTCAGAGGGTCGGTTGGGACTTGTTAGGCCGAAGGACCTGTTTCCACACTGTCGGGAATTTAATCTAACCAAACTGGACAGATTACACCTGGGTAGGACTGGGACTAATGTCCTCGGGGGAGTGCTTGCTGGAGCAATTGGGAAGGGCTTAAACTAATATATGTTGGTTTCCAATATCCTGGCATAAGGAGTCAGGAAAGGAGGGAAGGAGGGAACAAGGTCAAAAACAAATAGTTAGGAAACGGAAAATGGAAAAAAAAAAGAGAGATTGAATTTTGTCCTTAGGCAGAAAAACTGTGAGAAGTACTGGAAGCAAGACAATGTTATAAAGACAAGCTTACAGCCTTTGTGCCTTCATGTTTGGAACATTTGCAACGAAGTGGCTGAACTAATCATGCAGAGAGATTAGATTAGATTAGATTAGATTACTTACTTAGTGTAGAAACAGGCCCCTTCGGCCCAACAAGTCCACGCTGACCCGCCGAAGTGCAACCCACCCAGACCCATTCCCCTACATTTACCCCTTCACCTAACACGACAGGCAATTTCCCATGGCCAATTCACCTAACCTGCATATTCTTTTGGACTGAAAATGGTTATGATTAGGATTATGGAGACATGGCTGCCGAATCTATATGCCAATTAAAATCACCCATGATGTTCCCCTATCACATGCACCTTAAACAGGAAATTAGAGGTGCATGTGGTAAGGGAATAGCGGTGATGATGGGTGACTTCAATCTACACATAGATTGGGCAAAATCTAATTAGCCATAATGCCCAGAAGGAAATCCTGGAGTGTATAATGGAATGGTTTTCTTGACTAATATGTGCAGGAGCCAACTAGTGTGGCATCTCAAACTTTGCAGATGGTACCTGGTTGGGCAAGAGGGTAAACTGGAACGAGGATGCAGCGATCGGGACAGGTTGGGTGAGTGGGCAAGTCAATGGCAGATGCAACATAATTTGGATCAGTGAAGTTATTCATTTGGAAGTCAAATGAAGGCGGCAGATTACTTAAATGACTGTAAATTGGGAGAAGGGAGTGTACAGCAGGACCTGGTTGTCCTTGAGCACCAGTTGTTGAAAATAGGCATGCAGGTGCAGTGCAGGAAAAATGTCAAATGGGATATCGGTCTTCATTACAAGAGTTTTTTTTTTACTTCATTCATGGGATGAGGGCATTGCTGGCCAAACCCACTTTTTATTGCACAGGGCCTTGGTGAGGCCACACCTCGAATATTGCGTGCAATTTTGGTCTCCTCTCCTGAGGAGAGATGCTCTTGCTCTTGAGGGAGTGCAGTGAAGGTTTGCCAAGCTGATTCCAGGGGTGTAGGGGCTTGACATACAGGAGAGATCGAGAAGTTAGGATGGTTTTCGCTGGAACGTAGACGAATGGGAGTTAGGGGTGGTGGTGGGGGGGGGGGGGGGGGGGGTTTGATCTCAGACTTATAAAATCCTAACAGGACTGGACAGGATAGATGCAGGGAGGATGTTCCCAATGGAGGTTGCATCCAGAACCAAGGGTCATAGTCTGAGGATTCAGGGTAGACTATTTAGGATGAAGATGAGGAGACACTTCTTTATGCAAAGACTGGTGAGTCTGTGGAATTCATCACCACAGGAAATAGTTGATGCCAAAAACACTAAAATGTATTCAAGAGGCGGCTAGATGTAGCACTTGGTGAATGGAATCAAAAGGTTATAGAGAGAAAACTGGTTTAGACTATTGAGTTGGACAATCAGCTATGGTCATGATGAATACCAGAGTAGGCTCAAAAAGGCCAAGTGGCCCCCTCCTCTCTTGTAGGTTTCAAACTGCTAAAAGCTTCAAAGTAGAAACGAAACTTAATAGATCACTTTGCACAACATGGGGCACCAGAAACAATAACCGCAAACTTTCAATTCTGCAAAGTCCTCCTTCCTAACATCTCATGCCAATAAGTGGGCTTTTAAAAGGAGCAGAAGGGGTTGATGCCAGTGGTGGGGCCTCACTCAGGACTCCTATTTTCAACGGCTGCTTCTGTCCACGACACATCCGCTGTGGCATCCCAGGTGCTTACAGAATTGAAGGCTTCACACATACCTTTCAGCCATCTGATTTACCAAGCAATTTGGGGCAGAAAACAGGTCTCAAGCCACAATATCCCTGAGATCACGAAATGGATGTGGAAAAGCCCAAATGAAGAGTGGTTGCATTTCCCACCAACCTTTTCAGAGCACAGTTTTGCCCCTAGTTTCAGATCCACAATATTTCTTCACCTCAATTTTTTCCTGCTGGAGTTTCTTTTTACTCTCAATTTCGAAGACTTGACATTGTGGTAGTTGTGCCACCTTTAAATAATCAAACAGATTGCCTGACCCAGCCACTTACCTGATGCTCCTGTCCAGTGAAGTGCTTCTCAAATGTTAGCAACGTGCTGATTTCAGCCGAGACTTCTTCCATCGCTTGTTCTAGTCTGTCCCGGTACAACTTTGTCAATTTGAACAGCTGGTCCTCATTGCACTTTGTCAAGAACTCCATATTTGTCAAGTGTGGATCTGTGATTAAAAGAAAATGGAAGAAACAAAACAGATTTAAATTTCATCCAAATTCTGCATTACCCACATACCAAATGATATCCATGTGCTACATCAGCTGAAAATCCAGAGAAAATGCACATACAACATTCACATAATATGCTCTTGACCCAAAAGGCTTTTTCTCATGTATTAATTATTTGGGCTTGCAACTGGCAAGTTACATTCAGAATTATGGGTAAGTACATCAAATTCATACATCCTTCAAGGAAAAGCATCACACTTAGCTATGGCATTTAATATAACATTCATAGCCAAAACTTCGGTGCATATAACCAAAAAGACACACTTATTGTTATGAACTGATAATTAGTGTCATTTCAGTGCATTCATGGGCTGATCAATGAGGTTTCTTACCCTGCACGGCCCTCAGCTGGAAAATAAAATCCAGTTGGCCCTGTAGGTCAATAGAGGAGTTTTGGAAAAGATGCAGTACAGAGAAACTAAACTCAACAGTAGTTTACGAAAGAAACTGATGGACTCACATGGGATTCTACTTCAGGGAAACTGAAGTACTATCTTAATCTGGGGTGACTTTGTAGAGGTTTATAAAAATTATAGCTACATGAAAAAGGTGAATAGCAAACATCTTTTCCCAAAGGTGGGGGGAGTTCAAAATTAGGAGGCCTAAGTTTATGATGAGAGGAAAAAAGATTGAAAAGGAACCCGAGGGGCAACTGTTTCAGGAGCATAGTTCACATGTGGAATGAACTGCCAAAGTGGTTGGTGTAGGTACACTTTTAACATTGAAATTACATTTGGACAGGTACACAAGTATAAAATGTTGAGTGATATGGGCCAAATGTAGGAAACTGGGACAAATTCAGTTCGGAAAACTTGGTTGGTATGGGTGAGTTGGACTGAAGGGTCTGTTTCCATGCTGCATGACTCTAACTGTAACTGACTCACTCATATGTCAAAACTCTAAAGCTTTAATGTATTGGTTTATGAGTTTATGGACATGGGTGCCTGAGCCAGAACTTCTCAATCCTTCACAGTTCATACTGCCTTTTCATGGGCAAACCACTTAATCCAATGGAATGGGGAGGTCGGTCCACAATGCTGTTCAGGAGCAAACTACAGTTTGTTAAACCAACATTTGTCAGTGATGATTGAAGGGACAAGGTCAAATTACGTAGCCAAGAAACCTTTTTCTCCCTACATCCATTTCTTATTGACAATTGAGCCATTCCCCTTTCTTTAGTTGAAATGTGTAGATATGAATTCGAACCAAGCATAGTTTGCTACACTATCTTTAATGTCTTAATGTTGTTTATGTCTCAAACTGGCAATTTCTGTTCAAGTGTCCTTGAGTGGCAAAGAAACATAACTCGGGGAAAAAAAAAACTCAGCAAAATTGAGAAATAATTGCGTTTGCAAGACCAAGAAAATATTTCCCACTTTACCCTTTAGGTTTCAACGATAAGTTCTGAATCTCGCGAACGAAAAACAAAAATTTCTATGAATTTGTATTTAAAAGAAGAGCTAATCTTGCCTCATGTCAACGCAACTTGCAATTCTCCACTCCTCACAACAGAAACTAGACAATACCATAGTGTCATAGAGATGTATAGCATGGAAACAGACCCTTCGGTTCAACTCGTCCATGCCAACCAGATATCCCAGATCAATCTAGTCCGACCTGCCAACACCCGGCCCATATCCCTCCAAACCCTTCCTATTCATACACCCATCCAATTAAGACTTGAAATTCAGATTTGTTGAAATGGAGGCCCTCTGCCAAATAATGTGCCTTTACTAAACAGGACCTTGACCTTTCCACATACAGCATCAACCTTAAGGCTTAGACCACATACAGTTGGGCTTTACCATGGTGCCAGGAGACTTGTAACCTGGAAGGTGTCAGCAGCAGCAGGAATATTTCCTTTCCTGACAGGAGATTGTATGAGGAGGAAACCAAAACAAATGTCTGTCACATAATTAATGCGGTGAGGAGTAGAAGACAGCACAAGGAAGATCATAGTAAATCATATCAGGACACCTGGCATGAAACTTCCCAAAAACAAACTAAAATGGACAAAATATCCCATTCCTCTGTGCCCACTCCTTTGTTTGTAGCTTGATGACAATTCATGTTTGGTAATGTTCCTGTGAATTGCTACATGATGTTCTATTCCTATGAAAATTATGCACAATAAGCACAACTTTGTGGCTAATTGTAATATTGTCCTGGAATCATTTATCAATACTGACTTCCATAATAATTTCAAAGTCCTTTAAAAACAAACACTGGTTCATACATATCAGATTAAATGTCTCATACTCTGACATGCCAATATAGGCTAAATGTTTTGTACACTTAGAGACAACATTCAACACTCGCTTTGACTCTTCAGCGTCTGACAGTTAGTTTTTCCCCATACACAAGAAACAGGAGCAGGGGTAGGCAATTTGGCCACTCGAACCTGCTGCAACAAGATCATGGTTGATCTTTTCATGGACTCAGCTCTACTTAGCAGCCTGCTCACCATAACTCTTCTTTCCTTCACTGTTCAAATATCTATCTTTGCCTTAAAAAAAAAACAAAGTATCATCAACAGCTTCACAAGGCAGTGAATTCCACAGATTCACAACCCTTTGGGTGAAGGGATTTCTCTTCACCTCAGTCCTAAAATTTACTCCCCCTTATTTTGATGCTATTCTCCTAGTTCTGGTTTCACCAGCTAGCAGAAAACCATCTCATCTACTCCCTTCAAAATACGTTACAATAAGAATCCCCCTCAATCTTAATTCCAAGAAGCATTGTCCCCATCTCCTCAATCTCTCCTCAGACGCCAACCGCCTCAACTGCTGAAATCAATCTAGTGAATATCCTCAGCACCCCCAGCAATGCCAGTACCTCATTGCACTATTCAGCCGCAGCGTAAACTCCTAGTTTTTAAATTCCATCCCTCGAGCGAAGGACAATATTCAATTTGACTTCTAATTACCTACGGCACTCAACTACCTACCTGACAAGAAATCTATCAGAAACTTACCTGGAGACAGCCCAAACAGGTCTGAAAAAATGTGCGGGACATGGAACAGCAAATCGCAAGCAGCAGAAAGCAGGAACTAACTGGTCAAATCGGAATACAAGCAAAAAAAAACTTACCTTTTCCACTGAGTCCTAAACACACTCCCTCCTGTAAAAATCAGCTACATAGTAAATTACGTGCTACACTGGGTCCTAGGCAGACCCTCCGCAAAAGTAGACTAAATTGCTCCACAGGGTCCTTGGAAGGATCTCTTAACTGGAAGCAGTTGCGATCCACTCCACCAGACCACACAAATGTAAAAAGACTACCAGGAAGCAAGTCAAGCATGCCGGTCTGCTAGTAAGACTGAGATTACTTGGTTTCAAGACAGCTCTCCCTCCCCCACCCACCTCCTAACTTACTCCTGGCAAATGTCTAATCTCTGGAAAACAAGACGAACGAAACTCCGATCACGGCTCAGCTTCCACCGTGAACTGCAGGATCGCTGCGCACTCTGCTTCACGGAAACCTGGCTCAACCCCATCCATTCTTGACTGGGCATTTCAGACTGATGGTTTCTCCATCCATCTTATCGGATTGTGCAGCGTCCTCAGGTAAGAGAAGTGGTGGAGAGGTTTGCTTTTTAAAATCAACAATTTATGATGCATGGACATTGCAACCCTGAGCAGCCATTGCTCCACAAACCCTGAATCCCTCACCATCAAATGCTGCCCCTAACTATCACAGGAATTTACCACTGTTATACTAACTGCTGTGTCCATACCACAGTAATCAACTCTAGCCTCCCCACTACTCTTGACCCACTCCAATTTGCCTATCAGACCAACAGATCCACGTTACATGCCATATCACTGACCCTCCACTCCTCCCTAGAACAGTGATGAAAGATTCCTACTCTGACTAAAATACAGCCTTCAACACTCTTATCCCTTTGAGACTGATTACTAAAACATAGTGATCTTGGACTAAGACCCACTCTCTGCAACTGGATCCTCAGTTTCCAAATCCACAGGCCACAATCAGTGAAGACCGTAAACAATATTTCATCCTCACTAACACGCAACTCTGGATACCCCCAGAGATGCGTACTCGGCCCCCTACTGTACTCATTACTTACCTATGACTGCGTTGCCAAATACCAGACTATTGCCATTTACAAGTTCGCTGTTGACACCATAACTGGCTGAATCTCAGATGGCAATGAAACAGACTACAGACGGGAGACGGAATCTGGAAAAATGGTGCACTGAGAACAGCCTAGCTCTCATTGCAGCAAAACCAAAAAGAACTTACTATTGAATTTTGGGGGAACGTTACTCATACACATTAACAGCACAAAAGGTGGAACGAGTGGAGTGTCAAGCTTTTGGGAGTAGCCATCCACAACAAGCTTTTTTGGATTCTTCATGTGGACACTGGTTACAAAGGCCCAACGTCTCTTCTTCCTCAGGCAGAACAGGACATTTAGCATGATAGCAAAAACCGTTGCCAACGTTTATAGATGCGCCATTGAGAGTATTCTGTCTGGATGTATCACTACCCTGGTAATGGCAATGTACCATTTAAGATCGAAGACTGTTATAGAGAGAGTGGTGAACTCTGCCTGAACAATCACAAAGGCCAACCTCCCATCTATAGAACCTATTTACCAGGCCTGCTGTCAATGAAAGGCTGCTAGCATTCACAAAAGATCCATGCCACCCTGGCAATGCTTTCCTACAACCTCTACCATCCAGAAGGTAGAGAAGCCTGAACACACGCACCAGTTGGTTTCCTAACAGTTTCTACCCTACTGTTAGAATGCTGAATGGACTCTGAAACGCTTAACATTCGTCTGCACCTGTGTTTTTGTTTTTTCCGCTGTTTACCTAATATTTACTTACCTATGCGAGTCAACGATGTGATCTGCCTATATTGCTCGAAAGACAAAGCTCTTCACTGTGCCTCAGTAGATGTGACAAATTCAAATCAAATTCACTTGCAAACCAACTTTGTCAATCATGCACAAGGACACTCAGGTCGCTGTGCACAGCACCATGCTGCAAATTTTCACCATTTAAACATCGGTCCAATTTGCGGTTATTCTCACCAACATAGTTCTCCATCTGCCAGAGCCTTACCCACTCACTTAACCTATCTGTATCCCTCTGTACACATTCAGCGTGGTCTGGACAAATTGCTGTTCCACCCATCTTAGTGTCACCTGTAAACATTGACACAATTGGCCACCAACTCAAATCATCTCCGTTGAGACTTACCAAGAGATTTCCTTTTTCATTACATTGTTCGCATGCAAGGGATCTTGATGTAAGAAAATCTGACACTTACCGGAGGTGGGGTGGTGGTGGAAGGGTTAGGGAAGAGGAGAAAAAAAACTTCCAATTAATTTTGTTTAATTGTGTCCTTTGTCATTCCTGAAGTAGTTGTATCTTCTCCGGTATTCACAGCCTTTGTGGTGTCACATGTCCCCAGATTCTGATGATCTGCAACCAATATATTAATAGGGAGGATTAGGCAGAGGAAATGATGCCCTGATTTCTTTCCCATTTTTAGCAAAGTGCGTTGTCACAGAGATTAATGGAAGTTGGCCTGCCATGGCCATAGTCAACTTTTCCCTAACAAAAACATCTGCTGTTCAGCTCATGAATACTTACTCTCCAAAAGACACTGCTGTTGGCTAGAGTAGGGCAATTGCTCAGATGAGGGGAAGGAGACCTGCATCAGCAATCAACTCAGGAGTAGATGAGCATTGGTGATGTCTATGGCCAGCAAAAGATTTAGTTCAAGTGTGAGGTGACAGTGAGAAGATTGTGTCGTGCACCCTTGTGCACGAGCTCTGGTACTTTCCGGAATGCAAAGTACTGGGCTAATGCTAAGATTCTTGGTAGTGTTGTAGTGGTTCTGGTTCTGTTCGCCAAACTGGGAATTTGTATTGCAGATGTTTCATCCCCTGTCTAGGTGACATCCTCAATGCTTGGGAACCTCCTGTGAAGCGCTTCTGAGATATTTCCTCCGGCATTTATAGCCGTTTGAATCTGCCACTTCCGGTTGTCAGTTCCAGCTGTCTGTTGCAGTGGTCGGTATATTGGATCCAGGTCGATGGGCTTATTGATTGAATCTGTGGATGAGTGCCATGCCTGTAGGAATTCCCTGGCTGTTCTGTTTGGCTTGTCCTATAATAGTAGTGTTGCCCCAGTCGAATTCATGTTGTTTGTCATCTGCGTGTGTGGCTACTAAGGATAGCTAGTCGTGTCATTCCGTGGCTAGTTGGTGTTCAGAAATGGTGGCACAGTGGATGGCACTGCTGCCTCACAGCGCCAGAGACCTGGGTTCAATTCCCACCTCAAGCGACTGACTGTGGAGTTTGCACATTCTCCCCGTGTCTGCGTGGGTTTCCTCCGGGTGCTCTAGTTTCCTCCCACAGTCCAAAGATGTGCAGGTTAGGAGAAATGGCCATGCTAAATTGCCCATAATGTTAAGTGAAGGGGTAAATGTAGGGGTATAGGTGGGCTGCTGATACTGTATCCAAACCACAGCTCCACAACAATTCAGATGCTGCAAGTCAGGAACTCACGATTACGCTGGGATGTTGTGCCAAACAAAGGACACAGACAGGGTAGCACTCCGTATCCCCAATAGGGACCTAGAGGTCAGGGTGTTCGAACACAGCAGTGCAGTTTCCTCCCAACTGCCAAAAATAATCACCAGATTCAGCCAGCCTGGTAAGACTTCAGGATATGGTGGTGCACTGCTGACATGGAAAAGAAAAAACACCACATTGCGGAAAGGAGATTAAAAGACAATAGGTGCAGGAGTAGGCCATTCTGCCCTTCGAGCCTGCACCACCATTCGATATGATCATGGCTGATCATCCTTTATCAGTATCCTCTTCCTGCCTTATCTCCATAAGGCTTGATTCCACTATCCTTGAGCGCTCTATCCAACTCTTTCTTAAATGAATCCAGAGACTGGACCTCCACTGCCCTCTGGGCCAGAGCATTCCACACAGCCACAACTCTTGGGTGAAGAAGTTTCTCCTCCTCTGTCCTAAATGGTCTACCCCATATTTTTAAGCTGTGGCCTCTGGTTTGGCACTCACCCATCAGCGGAAAGATGTTTCCTGCCTCCAGAGTGTCCAATCCTTTCATAATCTTATATGTCTCAATCAGATCCCCTTGCAGTCTTCTAAACTCAAGGGTATACAAGCCCAGTCGGTCCAGTCTTTCAGCGTAAGATAGTCCCGCCATTCCAGGAATTGACCTCGCGAACCTACGCTGCACTCCCTCAATAGCCAGAATGTCTTTCCTCAAATTTGGAGACCAGAACTGCACACAATACTCCAGGTGTGGTCTCACCAGGGCCCTGTTCAGCTGCAGAAGAACCTCTTTGCTTCTATACTCAATCCCTCTTGTTATGAAGGCCAGCATGCTATGAGCCTTCTTCACTACCTGCTGTTCCTGCATGCTTACCTTCATTGACTGGTGTACAAGAACACCCAGGTCTCTGTACTGCCCCTTTACCTAATTTGATTCCATTTAGGTAGTAATCTGCCTTCCTGTTCTTGCCACCAAAATAGATAACCATACTAATGTTATTACTAATACAATCTTCTATATCATTAATATATATTGTAAAAAGCTGGGGTCCCAGCACTGATCCCTGCAGTACCCCACTGGTCACTGCCTGCCATTCCGAAATGGAGTCATTTATCAATACTCTGTTTCCTGTCAGCCAACCAACTTTCAATCCAAGTTAGTACTTTGCCCCCAGTACCATGTGCCCTAATTTTACTCACTAACCTCCTATGTGGGACTTTATCAAAAGCTTTCTGAAAGTCTAGGTACACTACATCTACGGGATCTCCCTCACCCATCTTCAGAGTTACATCCTCAAAAAAATTCCAGAAGATTAGTCAAGCATGATTTCCCCTTCATAAATCCATGCTGACTCTGACCTATCCTGTTACTACTATTCAGATGTAGCGTAATTTCATCCTTTATAATAGATTCCAGCATCTTTCCCACCACTCAGGTCAGACTAACTGGTCTATAATTTCCTGCTTTCTCTCTCCCACCTTTCTTAAAAAGTGGTACAACATTAGCCACCCTCCAATCCGCAGGAACTGATCCCGAATCTATCGAACTCTGGAAAAAAATCACCAGCGCATCCATGATTTCTCGAGCCACCTCCTTCAGTGGCCTGGGATGTAGACCATCAGGCCCCGGGGACTTATCAACCTTCAGACCCAACAGTCTCTCCATCACCAATTCCTGGCAAATATAAATTCCCTCCAGTTCAGGTCCTTCAGCCACTGTTACCTCAGGGAGATCGCTTGTGTCTTCCCCAGTGAACACAGATTTGAAGTACCAATTCAATTCTTCTGCCATTTTTGTTCCCCGTAATATATTCCCCTGTTTGTCTTCAAGAGCCCAATTTTAGTCTTAAAAAATTTTCTGCCTTTCAAATATCTAAAAAAGCTTTTACTATCCTCCTTTATATTTTTGGCCAGTTTATCTTCGTACCTCATTTTTTTCTCTGCATATTTCCTTCTTAGTAATCCTCTGTTCTTTAAAAGCTTCCCAGTCCTCCGCTTGTTCACTTATCTTTGCTATGTTATACTTTTTCTCTTTTAACTTTATATGTTTCTCAACTTTCCTTGTCAGCCACAGCTGCCCATGCCTCCTCCTAGGATCTTTCTTCCTTTTTGGAATGAACTGATCCTGCATCTTCTGCATTATACACAGAAATATCTGCCATTGCTCCTCCACTGTCATCCCTGCTAAGATATTGCACCATTGTACTTTGGCCAGCTCCTCCCTCATAGCTCCTTTATTCAACAGAAATATTGCCACTTCCGACTGTACCCTCTCCCTCTCAAATTACAGATTGAAGCTTATGTATTATGGTCACTACTTCCCAATGGCTCCTTCACTTCGAGGTCCTTGACCAATTCTGGTTCGTTACACAATACCAGATCCAGAATTGTCTTCTCCCTGGTCGGCTCCAGCACCAGCTGCTCTAAGAATCCATCTCTGAGGCACTCCACAAAGTCTCTTTCTGGAGGTCCAATACCATCCTGATTCTCCCAGTCTACCTGCATGTTGAAATCCCCCATAACAACTGTAGTAACATCTTTGCGACAGGCCAATTTCAGCTCCTGATTCAACTTACATCCGACATCCAGACTACTGTTTGGGGGCCTGTAGATGACTCTCAAGAGGGTCTTTTTACCCTTAGAATTTCTCAGCTCCATCCATACTGACTCGATATCCCCCGATTCTAGGTCCCCCCCATACAAGGGACTGAATACTCCCTTACCAACAAGGCCACCCCACCCCCTCTGCCCGTCAGTCTGTCCTTACGATAGCACGTGTAGCCTTGGATATTCGTTTCCCAGGCCCTGTCCCCATGAAGCCACATCTCAGTTATCCCCACAATATCGTATCTGCCAATTTCCAAAAGAGCCTCAAGCTCACCCATCTTATTTCCAATGCTTCGTGCATTCATATGTAGCATTTTTAATTTGTTACTGCCCTCACCCTTCCCATCAACTCCTATTTCACTGAACCTTACACCACGATCCCTTGTTGGGTACTTTAATCATCTACTCGCTTCTGCGAGAAGACGTTCACTACTTTGTGTTAACACACACAAGACCACCAACACCCACTGCTCATGGGCTACAACCTTCACTATTGCATGAATGGCTCTCACACCTCACCCTCTTCTTACCTTAGGTACTTTCTGTTCAGTTACTGGGAACACCACACAATGTTTTATATCACCACTAAGTGTTCTCCTATCCTGTTCCCTCATACTCAGTGCCTCCCTACAATGACACAGTATCCACTTGATTATGAGAGACCATCAGCAAGCTGGCAGAGGATAGCCCCCTCGCAATGCGAGAGGAGAACACACTGCTGTTGTCTGGAGCAAGACAATTGTTCATGAGGGCGCCAAGACCTCCACCAACAAGAGTGAGCCTCATTTTGCTGTGCTCCAATGCTCTCTCGACTGTCACTGCCAACTCTGAACCAAATTTTGCTGATTTTCACAACTAAATTTGCCTCCTTTCTCTTATCCAGGTAAGGTGATAATAAGGAGGCCAGCGACTCACACAGTTCATCTTCCACCTTTGAAGAGGAAACAACACCATATTCTGAGAAGATAGGGTGCCAGATGTCCTTGTGGACAATCTCCACGCAACAATGCTATTAAAAGAGGCAGCAATAGATCCACAGCATAGGCTATTACACCAATATTGTCTCTTTTATCATCACAGAAGAGAATTAAAACAATTTTTTTTTATAAATCTACCCCAAAAAACATTTTTGTTCATCTGATTTGCCTTATCTTGTTCCTTCTCAACTTCATTAACTGCTGGAATGCAAAACCCAGTTGATAACTGACCTGTCACCCATTTGTTTGCTCAAGTCTGTCCAAACAAATTTAACAAAGCAGATTTTGCTGACATTTCTTTACCTTCTCAAGTTGTGCGGATCTCAGGCACTCAAGGAGTGGGAATAGGAAGAGGTTAAACAGGGCATTAAACGAAAAAAAAAATCAGATTCTTGACTCAGAAAAGATTTCTGATCTCCCACTAATGAGTCAATGGGGAGTTTGGGATCTCACTAATGAGTGAGATGAATGTTCTTGTATTGGCACTTAATTATATCCTAACCCCTGCCCCAGCCTTATTTTTTGAAAACTCAATTCTCCACCACTCTCCAGAGAAAATACAGTGTCTCATCAGTTAGCTGATGAAGAGCTCTATTTTAATGCCCCTTTACCAACATAGCCTTGCATGCTCCAGAAGCAGGATCCCTCTTGATCCTTCGTTCACTGAAGTCTCCACTGGCAAACTACCAGACATCATCATGGCTGATCTAGACCAACACAGAACACAATTCAGCCCTTCAGGACAACAATTTGGAGCTCAGGGACAATTTGACTTCAAAACTCCAACCATGTCACTTTGCACACAAGGAAGTACAGTCATCTCAGACATCAACACAGCTTGCATTCTATGGCCTTTAGCTCAATTTCTTAGCACGCACTTTGCACTTACAGACTGCCAGCCTCTGTGGATTGCATAGTGTTTTAGCAAAAACATCAGGAAGGGTGAGTAGGCAGGGAGGCAGAAGTGGGTGAAAGCTGATGAGCGGAGCAGCTCCTTGGAAGAGTTAGGTCAATAGTAGGTGAGCATTGGTGAGGTCTGCGTGCAGCAGTAAAGTTAGAATGAGTGTGAGGTGGCAGAGAGAAGATTGTGGCACATACTCTTGTGAAGAGCAGAAGATCATTGACGGCTCTCCTACACTGCTATGCCTTACATCAAACCTTGAAGTCAGTCAGGAGGACAGATGCTGAAGAGAATAGAGAATGTGGTGCTGGAAAAGTACAGCAAATCAGGTAGTATCCAAGGAGCAGGAGAACAGATCTTTTGGGAATCCTGATGAAGGTCTTATGCGGAAACGTCGACTCTCCTGTTCCTTGGAAGCTGCCTGACCTGCTGTGCTTTTCCAACACCACACACACTTGACTCAAGACATCAGGCCTTGGAGGATGCACTGCCCTGGGCAGCTAACTCGGGCCAAGCCAGCTGTGTTTGGTGCCTGTACCAGCTGAGCAGGCATTGGCTATCCTTTCTCCCACTCCATCGTCAGGACCGCCAGCTTCCATTGCACAGTGGGGAGCCAGCTTCACTGTTGCAGATATTTCAGCTTCTTACAAAGTCAGTGAGTGAAATCGTTCAGAGATGCAGGATCTGAAGTGTCACGCAGCTGGCTTTCAAATATAAGTGCCAGCAACTTGTAAAGCAGAAGGTCCAAGCAGCGGCAGGAATTTCTCCTCTCCTGCCTCAGGATTGCACATGCAGGAAGAGAAAGTAGTCAGTCACGTAACTGACGAAAATGATGAGCAGAAGACAATCTGAGTAAAGTCTTCGAGGGGAAAGTGAGGACTGCAGATCAGAGCTGAAAATGTGTTGCTGGAAAAGCGCAGGTCAGGCAGCATCCAAGGTGCAGGAGAATCGACGTTTCGGGCATGAGCCCTTCAGGAAGAAGGGCTCATGCCCGAAACGTCGACTCTCCTGCTCCTTGGATGCTGCCTGACCTGCTGTGCTTTTCCAGCAACACATTTTCAATCTGAGTAAAGTAACAACAATTACTGACAGGACACGTGGCATGAAACTTGCCAAAAGATCACAATCTAAAATGGAAAAATGGTACCCCACCTCTGTTTACTCCTCTGGAGGTGGTTTGATGTCAATTTATATTTCAATACATGCCCATGCATTGCCACAGGATGTTAAACAGCTTTGTGGTTTCTAAGTATAGACAGTTCCTGGAACCCCTATATATTACTGAGCTGCATAATACTGTCCAAGTTCTACATATACACATACCAAATAAAGTGTCTCATACCTCTGAGATGTTAAATATATTTTGAACGACTTGAACATTTTTAGACAACATTCAACAGTCACTGATTTGTCAGTGCATGACTTTCATTTTGCACTTCACTTTTATTTACCAAGCGACGACTTCTTTCATTGATTAAAACATCTTTTCTTGCAAACAACGTTACAAAATCTAACCTTGATCAAGGAAAAAAAATACTTCCAAAAGTTTGGTGAAACTACCTGTCTCCTTTCTCATTTATGACGCTGCAGCGTCTTCTCCCCTGTTTGAAACCCCAGCCACTGGGGTGTCAGACATTTCCAGATTCTGATGATCTGTAATCAATATAATAATGGAAAGATTAGACAGAAATAGTGGGCTGAATTTGCCCATTTTTTGGCAAAGTATGTCAGTCATCGGGTAGATTTGTGGCAGTTAGTCTGTGTGAGAAAAGTCAATTTACAATCAATCCATTAATGTTGCCACCAGCATATTTTTATCCAGCTCATGCATCCACTTACAAAGGACTGTCTCACCAAAGGACATTGTGATGCTCACACCATTGATACCATAGCCCTACTCCAGCTTCATAATACATCAGATACGCTCAGTTGTGAACTGGCTACTACCCTGTGGTTCTGCACCACTAGAACCCAGTGGCACTCTCTGCAACAATGACCCAAAGGACTAGAATTCCTCACGGTCACAGATGATTCTGCCTCACAGAAAAGTACTTAAGGAGTCTCACCAGTAATTCTTGCTATTACTTCACATAATAGTTACTCATCCCATTGAAAGACGATAGTCTTGAACCAATAAGTCATTACTAAATGTATTAAGCACAG
Organism: Chiloscyllium punctatum; assembly: GCF_047496795.1. Classification (NCBI taxonomy): domain Eukaryota; kingdom Metazoa; phylum Chordata; class Chondrichthyes; order Orectolobiformes; family Hemiscylliidae; genus Chiloscyllium; species Chiloscyllium punctatum. Next base: position 27,170,391 of record NC_092773.1, read on the forward strand.
AGTTTCATTCTGAACTACCTGATTTCATTGAATGGCATGTGCAGACCTGATGGGCTGAGTTGCCCCCTTCTGCTCCTGTATCGTGTGGTTTTACAAGAGCGGCTTAATGGTTTGGGTCTTTAATTCATTAGAGTTTAATAAAGTGAGCAGCGAACTTATTGCAACCTACAAAAATCAGAGGGGGCTTGCCAAGGGTAGATGTTGAGAAGTACTTCCACTTGGAGGATTCTCAGGGCAGCACAGTGGCTCAGTGGTTAGCACTGCTGCCTCACAGCACCCAGGTTCAATTCCCACCTGGGGCAACTGTCTGTGTTGAGATTGCACATTCTCCCAGTGTCTGAAAGGGTTTCCTCCAGGTGCTCCCGTTTCCTCCCACAATCCAAAGATGTACGGGTAAGGTGAATTGGCTATGCTAAATTTCCCATAGTGTTAAGTGCATTAGTCAGGGGTGAATGTAGGGAAACGGGCCTCTTTGGAGGGTTGGTGTGGACTTGTTGGGCCGAAGGGCCTGTTTCCACACTATAGGGAATCTAATCTAATCTGGGGGACATCGTCCCCATAGGCTTGTGAGGTTGTGAATGGAGTTGTGAATATCTGATGCAGGAAGAGTTGTAGAGGCGAGAGCATCTCAAGAGGAAATGGGTACGTTTGAGAAATATCAGGAAGCCGAAGGCTGTATTGACCCAGCATGCAAGGAAAGTTGGCCCCTGAAGCTTGTTGATTGGCACAGGTCGGAGCAGCTCCCTCTTTCACTTTGGTCAGTGTGGGATATAGGTAAATTAATGTTACTTCTGCAATTCTGCAATTTCATTTTACAAAGTAAAATGAACTCACACCAGTGTGTAATTGTTTTAGCCACGAGCTGAGTCAACAAGAATGGAAAAGATGTGGAGGAAATATATAATTGTTTTTGTATTAGCTAAAACTGTATGTCAGAAGGTAGACATTACAGGCAAATAGATAAGATGTTGTGAGGGGATGAAGTTAAGCTAGATACGCCTGTACAAACAGTAGGTTTGAACATCTACTTCCCACTTTTACAAAAACACAGGAACAAAGCCCAATTAAAAGGGTCATAGGGATCAGAACAGCCTCAGGAAAGGCACAGATGGAGGGGGGTAGATAATGATGAAGAAAGAATATGCCTAACAATGACCTACAGCAGGATGAGGTCAAACTGCCTTGTGAGGCCAGAAACAAGCATTTTGTCACAGACAAGGCCAGATAAGGCAAGAGATAAACAGGGGCAATGGGGGCCGGTCTTAGGGAAGTGGAGGATGTAAGCAGGGGAGGAGCAATGTAAAATAAAAGACACCAAATCATATAAATATTATGTACGAATTGAACTTGGTGTGTGTATGTCCTCTACCTTATAGGTACTGGACATCTCACCCACTTGCAAGTGTAAAATAAAGGACACTGCTGATTCAGATTTTGTCTCGGACTGAAATTATTGAGGTGTGAGAGCTTGGTTTCTCACAGTCAGTTTTGTCACTTTGCGCCAAATGCGCTCCTTCCCCTTCAACACTATCGATGAAGGTCAGGGACCAGTCGGATAACAACATGAGAGTAACACCACATCCCCCCCCCCCCGCCCGCCCGCACTGTAACAACTCCACAATCAACAGGAACCTCACCATCAACACAACCGCAGGGGACAGCGGCACAGGCCTGAACAAGCGCCACAGGCCTGAACAAGCGGCACAGGCCTGAACAAGCGCCACAGGCCTGAACAAGCGCCACAGGCCTGAACAAGCGCCACAGGCCTGAACAAGCGGCACTGGACTCAAACGTTCACTCTGCTGTCCTTCCCCCCGCCCGAGTAGTGCCAGACCATCCGGAAATTATCCGGAAACTTCTGCTTTTGGTTCAAGTTTGGAGCGTCCGACCTTCCTTCCGCATTTTGCACCGTCTTCCGTATCCCGCTCGGGGTGGAGCGGCGCATGCGCGAACACGGCCGCCGACGGCCATTGGTGCAGGTATCTATCAATCAGCGGCGTCCAATAGACAGACGGGCTCCTTGTCCTCGTGACCTTCAGCGGCTCCGCCCCGCCCCAATCCCGGAGCGCCCCCGCGCCAGTTCCTGACCTTTGACCCCCACCCCCAGAGAGGGCCGAAAAGTGACACATGGCGCTTCTGCAGCAGGTTAAAGAGGTGAAATGTCCTCTTCCCCAAAGACCATGCCAGTCAGAATCACTGATATCTCAGCTGGTCTGGAGGAACAAAGTTAAAAATCACACAACACCAGGTTCGAGTCCAACAGGTTTAATTTGGAAGCACACTCGCTTTCGGAGCGACCTTCCTTCATTTTTGACTCTGTGCACCCCAGTCCAAGCCTGGACGAACCTACAGCAATGTGGGAGCAAGGTCTATTTCCCCAATGGTCTATTTAATCACTTCAAATGGGGGTGCAGGTTTCAAGTGATTAATATGTAAATCCCACAACTTATTTTAAATCTCAGTCCCGAGATAACAAGATTTTATCAGTATAAATAAAGTAACACCTCAGCTCAGACAATGCATTGAAAGTGTGAGGTTAGATTCTATCTGTATCCCAACCTGGAGTCAGACCGGTTCTATCTCCAAAGTTGGAATATTTTAAATATCGCAGGTACTGAGTGCCTACAGATTGTCTGTTTTTTTTTAGAAAAAACAAAATAGAGTGTTTCTGCAAATGCAAAGCCTGCCCCAGTAGCTAACTTATGAAGGAGCAGCACTCCCAAAGCTTGTCGTTTGAGATAAACCAATGGGTTATAACCTGGTGTTGTGTTCAAAGTTTGTGAAAAGATTTGTAGCTCGGGTGCTCGTTGTTGTGGTTCTGTTCGCCGAGCTGGGAATTTGTGTTGCAGACGTTTCGTCCCCTGTCTCGGTGAAATCCTCAGTGCAGGAGGAAAGATCACAGAACCGCTTCACAGGAGGCTCCCAAGCACTGAGGATGTCACCTAGACAGGGGACGAAACGTCTGCAACACAAATTCCCAACTCGGTGAACAGAACCACAACAACTGGTGTTGTGTGATTTTTAACTCGATCCAACCCAGCCCAACTTTCTATTTGAAGAAAAGAGTCTCGCTTCTGTGTTCTCACCCACTCAGGCAGCGCAACTCCAGTCAAACATTATCCTCTACATTTAAAAACAAACATATTTTTCACGTCCCCTCCTGCCACTCCACTTGCATTCACGACACCAGGTTTTGTTTCTGTAAACGCTCTACCAAAAGGGAAAACAAGTTCCTCACAACGTTCTCTCAGTTCTCCGTTTCCAAATCCGACCTCCCAAATTCAAGATTTGGAGATGCCGCTATTGGACTGGGGTGTACAAAGTTAAAAATCACACAACACCAGGTTATAGTCCAGCGGGTTTAATTAGAAGCACACTAGCTTTCGGAGCGACAGTCCTTCATCAGGTGATAGTGGAGGGCTCAATCCTAACACAGAATTTATAGCAAAAATTTACAGTGTGACGTAACTAAAATTATACATTGATAAAATGATTGTCTGTTATGCCTTTCATCTGTTGGAATACAGTGATAGTTTCACTTCTTTCATGTGTAAATCACAAAACCTTTTTTTTTAAAATGTTGCATTCTCAGGTTAGCTGTTAACAATGGTGATCGCTAAACAATATATTGAAGGTGTTGGCCCCCTGTGTTCTCTGTCTATGCCATGATGTTTAGATTGATTCTAATCTAAAAAGTGAGATAACAGAGTTTTACATAAATTCATGCAGTTTTTGAGCTCAGAGTTCTACATGAATGCATGCAGTTTTTGAGCAAAGTACAATGTAACCCTGAAAGTACAAATTCATCCCACAAAATATATGTGTGCATGTGGGTCTTTGTCTGTCTGTGCGTGTGTGCCTGTCACGGGAGACGCTGCAAGACGTGTCAGAGTGTGGACATAGATACCACCATTATGCTAGGGGACACCTCCCACTTTATACATGGCAGGTACTCATATGACTCAGCCAACGTTGTCTACCTTATACGTTGCAGGCAAGGATGCCTGGAGGCATGGTACATTGGGGAAACCGAGCAAAGGCCACGACAACGGATGAATGGGCACCGCACAACAATCAACAGACACGAGGGTTCCCTCTCAGTTGGGGAACACTTCAGTGGTTCAGGGCATTCAGCCTCGGACCTTTGGGTGACCATCCTCCAAGGTGGACTTCGGGACAGGCAGCAGAGAAAAGTGGCCGAGCAGAGGCTGATAGCTAAGTTCGGTACCCATAGGGAGGGCCTCAACCTTGACCTTGGGTTCATGTCACATTACAGGTGACCACCATTGCACTATACACACACACAGATACTCCTACACACACACTCTCTCACACACACACAGGCACTCCTATACACACATACACACGGACACACATACACACAGAACGCGCATACAGACACCCACACACATCCTTACACACACGCTCTCACACTCACACATGCACCCCGTCACAGACTTAAGACACTCTGCACCCACTACACACACACACATACACTTTCTCACACTCACAACCCCCAACCCAGATGGACACACATACACACACAGACAGACAAAGACCCACAAGCACACATATATTTTGTGGGGTGAATTTGTACTTGCAGGGTTACATTGTACTGTAAGAAATGGGGAAGTGTGTTGTTTTCGCAAAAAGGTAGTGATAATAAGCTTAAGTATAGTGCTGATAAATCAAGTGTAAAGGGCAGCAGCAGACAATGATTAAATCAGCAAGCACAAGGGAAATGTATAATGGGTACTAACTTTAGTGCATAATTATTCGAGTAAATAATTTCTTTCATCATGATAGTTTAAATAATTTAGTCTCAGCAAAATAGCTGGAACACATAAACTAGGCAAGAAAAGACACATTGTTAAAATGTATATTCAGGAATGGAATATCCCTATGAACAATGGAAGATGTTACAAGCAAAACAGACAAAAGTGAAAGGAACATCAAGATCCAAGTTTAGCAGAATCTTCCTTATGTCAGCACTTACAGAGAGAAGGGTCGCCAACTTGGAGAAGGTGGGGGTGGGGAATAATAAGACCAGATCGCAAGTTAGTCAGAGAATAAAGTTGATTGGGTCATGTAGGAGTCAGAAGAGGTGACCTCACGCAGCTCAAAAGTATAACTGTGCACTAGTTTGAATGTTCATTGCTCATTTGCTTTTGCATTTGATGCTCTTTCTTGCAAAATCGTAGAATAAATAGTCTTGTTTCCAGTTTTGGTGGTCTCGTCTAATTTTATTAAAACTTGTTTCTAACAGATTTGGGGGCTCGTCCCAGGATCCCAAGCTCCGGTCGCTCGGCATTTTTGGGAAAACAGAGAAGGTGCACCTCGCTGATTTTGGCGGTCTCTAGTTTCCCTCCTTGCTGCGGCGGCTTGGGCGAGCGTGATCTGGACTGAGAGACCATGGACACAAGACGGGCAGACGTGGCAGGTTCGGTCGGGTGACTCTTGTGTGCACAAGGTAAGAAAGGTCTTAAAAGATTTATCCGGGCGACCGGGGTGGGCAGCGGTATTTGCTGCCAGTTGGATATATCCGGGGTTCCGGGCGACCGGGGTGGGCAGCGGTAGTTGCTGCCAGGTGGATATATCCGGGTGACCAGCAGCGGTATTTGCTGCCAGTTGGATATATCCGGGGATCCAGGGAACTGGGGTTCCGGGCGACCGGGGTTCTGGGCGACCGGGTTAGGTGAATCTGGTCGACCAGGGTAGGCAGCGGTAATTACTGCCAGGTGGATATATCCAGGAATTGCCGTGGGACGGGACGCACTGAAACGACCAGGTAACTCTGTGCACTGACCAAGGTAAAGAAAATGGACCTTTAAGTATTGCCTTGGTGGTTGGGGACGTACGAGAAGTACGGGGAATTGGCAACATGTAAAATAAAGTATTTAATTGGCTAGATTAATCTGACGAGTAAGGTGTCTACCTGATTTGACCACCTAGCCTGAGACCGGTTGTTAAGAGGCGAAATCCCCCACGCGAAGGTCAGGACCCTGAAGTGGGTGTGGAAGAAAGTGACACCGGACCTCAGTAAGGTTAATTAAATTACATAAAGGAATGGCTGAGTATTAAAATGGGAAATAAGAATAGTCGTTTAAGTGTTGAAGGAGACATGAGAGGGACGTCCGAGGACCACATCCCAATGGACAGTCCTTTAGGAAAGATTTTAAGAGATTGGAAGTACAATCCTCAGACGCGAGGAAAGGATAAAAATCAAATGATAAAATGTTGTTGTTTCGTCTGGACAAAGGAAAGCATTAAACCTCCAAGTATTTTTTGGCCTAAATATGGGTCAGATGAGGACTGGCTATGTCAAGAGTTAAATATATATGCAAATAAGAAACAAAGGTACTCCCATAAAGAATCTGACTACGCCACCTGTTGGACAGGGAGTCTGAAAATCCTTGTCTTGCAAAAGTCAAAGACAGAAGAAGGTGATGAGAAATCAAAGGTTTCCCATTGGGATCCTTTCTCAAGTTTACCTCCCCCCTTACGACAATGACAATAATGGTCCGTCTTCTTTGTCGTCCCCCTCTCCAACAGCGCCCCCTCCCCGTACAAGAACTTGAAAAAGGTCTGGAGAGAAACTTCCCCGTGAGTCCGAATAAAACCAAATCAACAGTGAAAAGGAGGGACGAGGGGGACATAGGCGGGGCAGCGGCACAAATATATCCCCTTAGAGAAGTACCCGTCGGTAACGGCGAAATCGGATATGTTAATGCACCACTGACTAGTAGTGAAGTTAGAACCTTTAAAAAAGAAATGAAAAGTTTGAGTGAAGACCCCGTAGGATTGGCAGAACAGTTGGATCAATCTTTGGGGCCGAGTTTGTAGACGTGGAGTGAACTGATGAGCATTCTCGGGACGCTATTTTCAGGAGAAGAGAGGGGTATGATGAGAACAGCTGCTCTAAGGAAATGGGAAAAAGAGACATCCGGTGGGTAAGGGAGTAATACCAGCCGAAAACAAATTCCCCAATGTGGACCCCCATTGGAAGGACGTGGATGAACACCATTGGGGAGAAATGAGAGACTTTCGAGAATTGGTCACTTTGGGTATTAAGGAAGTGGCACCGAGATCTCAGAATTTTGTGGAAGCCTTTGAAATGAGACAGGAGAAAGATGAAACCCCGTCGGCATTCTTACAGATACTAAAAGGGGCCACTAGAAAATATTCGGGAATGGATCCCGATGATCCGGTAGCTCAGGGACTTTTAAAGGTCCAGTTTGTGACTAAATCATGGCCGGACATACAAAAGAAGTTACAGAAATTAGATGGATGGAAGTGAAAGACAGATGGAAGAATCGTAACATGAGGCACAGAAAGTGTATGTGAAAAGAGAAGACGAGAAACAAAAGCAGAACGCTAAAATAATGGTTGCAGTGGTTGAGGAAATTACGAAGAAAAGGTTAGAACCAGAAAACAACAGGGGAGGACAAGAGAGACAGAGAGCAGAGTGTAGAGAAAGAAGGCAACAGGCAGGATGTTATTACTGCGGAAAAGGAGGGCATTTTAAAAGGCAATGTCCAAAGCTCGGACAACAAGATGATTAGAGGGTTAGATAGGGTTGACAGTGAGAACCTTTTTCCACGTTATGGAGTCAGCTATTACAAGGGGGCATAGCTTTAAATTAAGGGGGGGTAGATATAGGACTGATGTTAGGTTCTTCACTCAGCGAGTCGTAAGTTCATGGAATGCCCTGCCAGTAGCAGTGGTGGACTCTCCCTCTTTATGGGTATTTAAGCGGGCATTGGATAGGTATATGGAGGATAGTGGGCTAGTGTAGGTTAGGTGGGCTTTGATCGGCGCAACATCGTGGGCCGAAGGGCCTGTACTGCGCTGTATTGTTCTATGTTCTATGTTTAACAAAGAGAGGCAGTTTCATTGATGACTTTTGATAAAGAATAGGGAGTCAGGGGTTCCTTCCTCCTGAAACCCACGGAGAACCCTTGATAAATTTAAACGTGGGACCTGAAGGAGAGGAGGCAGTAGTTTTGGTGGATATGGGATACGGGTCATCCCTAAGTTTTAGACCTAGCGGTGTTAAATTGACTAACAAGAGTCTTAGGGTTTCTTCGACTCTAATAAGGGGAAATAGCGAAGAAGTGATGGGACAACTATTACATATTCCTGACATTGGAAGCAATCTTTTGGGTAGGGATTTGATCATTTTGTTAAATTTGAAGATTGGAGTGGAGAATAATTCAGTAGCTGTGACGATAAATAAACTAATGATTAGTGACGAAGAACAGATAAATCCCAATGTGTGGGCAAGAGCTGGGAACGACCATCGTAATTACACTGTCCCAAGAGAATAAGGCAGTAAGACTTAAACAATATCCAGTTTCATTAGAGGGACGCAATGGTCTACAACCAGTAATAGATTCCCTAGTAAAAGAAGGACTATTAGAACCATGCATGTCACCCTTTAAAACCCCAATACTTCCCGCCCGGAAGCCAGATGGAACTTACCGATTGGTACAAGATCTCAGATCAGTGAACCAACTGGTCTGGACATTGGCACCCAGTGGTACCCAATCCATACACTCTTTTGAGTAAGATACCGTGTGACCACCGCTGGTTTAGTGTAGTAGATTTAAAAGATGCATTCTGGGCTTGTCCTTTAGCCCCAGAAAGCCGTGACATGTTCGCTTTTGAATGGGAAAACCCATACACTGGCAGAAAACAACAGTTCCGATGGACAGTACTTTCCCAGGGATTCACAGAATCACCAACTCTATTAGGACAAGTACTGGAACAAGTCCCGGAACAATACAAAATGCCTCAAGAGACATCACTGTTGCAATATGTGGACGATCTACTTGTGTCAGGACGAAAGAAAAATGATGTAAGTTCGGCCACCAATGGACTGTTAAATTTTGTAGGGCAACAGGGTTTAAGAATAAATTGCAATCTGTCGAGAAAGAGGTGAAATACTTAGGACACCTTATTAGCGAGGGAACTAGGCACATTAACCCCGAGAGAGTTCAAGAGATAGTAGAACTGCCCCTCCTGACAACAAAACGAGAATTATGGAAGTTCCTGGGGCTGGTGGGCTATTGTAGATTATGGATATAAGCATACGCCCAGAAAATGAAGGGGTTATATTATAAACTGATAGAGTCCGAACACGAAAGACTGCACTGGACAGAAGAGGAGAAAGAAGGGTTACATGAGTTGAAGCGTAGTCTAATACAAGCTCCAGTATTGGCCCTTCCTTCCCTAGAGAAATCATTTCACCGTTTTGTGACAGTAAATGATGGAGCAGCCTGAGGAATGTTAACCCAGAAAAGAGGGGAAAGGAGGCAGCCCATAGCCTTCCTGTCTAAGATCTTGGACCCTGTCTCGAGGGGATGGCCTGAATGTATACAGGCAGTAACAGCAACTGCCATATCGGTAGAGGAAAGCCGGAAACTGACTTTTGGAGGGGCGCTAGTCGTTAGTACCCCCCATCAAGTCAGAACTGTGTCAAACCAAAAGGCAGGGAGGTGGTTGACAGATTCGCGAATTTTAAAATATGCGGCCATCCTGATGGAGAGAGATGACCTTGTATTAGCAACAGACACCTGTCTAAACCCAGCTACCTTCCTATGGAAGGGAGAACCTCTGGACAAACGAGAACTAGAACATCATCGAGTATAAAACCAAAGTTAGACAGGACCAAAGAGATATCCCCTTACATGATGGGGACAGATGGTTTATAGATGGGTCATCGAGAGTAGTGGAAGGAAAAGACACAATGGATTTGCAGTAGTAGATGATGATGAGAACTGAACAGTGGAAGCTGACCGGCTGCCTAACACATGGTCGGCCCAGACTTGTGAACTGTATGCATTAAACCAAGCTTTAAAATACTTAGAGAATCGAGATGGGACAATTTACACCGACTCTAAATACGCTAACAGGATGGCCATACCTTCGGAAAAATATGGCAAGGACGAGGACTAATCAATGGTCAGGGAAAGGAATTAGTACACGAAGAGTTGATAGGACAAGTATTGAAAAGTTTGGAATTACTCCAGGAAATAGCTATAGTCCATATACTCGAACATCAGAAAGGGAACACTCTAGAACAAGGGGAAACAGACTAGCAGACGAGACAGCCAAAGAGGCAGCTATGAACCATACAGTAACAAAGATGCAGATTCTTACACCCCTAGTCGACACTTCTTCTGTGAACCCTGTGTACACAGAGGAAGAGGAAAAAGAATTCCGGGAAATAGGAGCCACTAACACAACCGAAGGAAGGTGGATCCTCCTGGATGGGAGGGAATTGTTGAGTAAACCGGTCATGAGAAACACCTTAGCCACTTTACACCAGGGTAGTCATTGGGGCTCCCAAACTATGTGTGACATAGTATGAAGGAAATATGGATGTAAGGGAATATATACGTTGGCAAAACAGAAATGCACAGGGTGTACAACTTGTCAGAAGATCAATAAGAAAGTAACAAGGGAAGGGCCCAAAGGAGGGAGAAACCCAGGGGTGAGACCCTGCCAAAGTATACAGGTGGATTACACTGAACTACCCTCAGTGGGAAAACAGAAGTACCTGTTGGTCCTAGTAGACCACCTAACCGGGTGGGTGGAAGCTTTCCCAATGTCATCGGCCACCTCAAAAGGAGTGGCGAAAACCCTCCTTGAACATATCATCCCACGATTTGGAATAGTGGAAAGTATAGATTCAGACCAAGGTAGCCATTTTACTTCCACGATTCTACAATGAGTAATGGCAGGATTAGAGATCTCTTGGGAATTCCACACCCCTTGCACCCACCTTCCTCTGGATGGGTGGAACGAATGAATCAGACCTTAAAGAAACAATTATCCAAGCTAGTTCTAGACACTCGATTACCATGGACCAAATGTTTGCCTATTGCGCTATTACGCATTCGGAGTGCCCCAAGGCGAGATATCGGCCTTTCTCCTTATGAAATGATGTTTGGGGTACCATTCCTGGGAGGGAAAAGACAAGTGCCTACAGCTGAGTTTAATGACAAGTTTTTGAAAAATTATATTGTGGCACTTGGCTCTTCATTACCTATTCTTAGGTACAGACACTTGAGTTTGCAGCACATCGGATACGACCGGGTGATTGGGTCCTGATCAAGACCTGGAAAGATATCAAAGTGCACCAGAGCTGGGAGGGACCATTCCTAACCCCCCTGACTACTGAGACAGCTATCCGGACTGTGAGAAAGGGTGGAGTCATCACACTTGTGTTAAAGTTCCTGTGAAGGCCCCATCGGTGGAGTGGAAAGCTCATCCTACAGGCAACCCTCTGAAAGTTAAGCTGAGAAAGAAGGAATGAACTGAGACAAAAGATTTTTTAAATGTTTGATTGTTACTGATTGTAAGGGCTGCGTGGACTCACCTCTCCCTGGTACCTAAAAGATTAAGACAGATAGACAGGACGGTAGGCAGGGGTCAGAGATGGGCGGGTCCTGGTATAGCATTATAATGTTAGTAGGATTAACTGTTCAAGGAGGTGGGAAAAATCACTTCACTTCACTATGCCAAAATTATACTGAACAAGAAGGACTTGCCAACTGTTGGGTCTGTGCAGAGGTCCCACACCATGGCGAATCTGGGATCCCTACCTCGGTAATACTGCTCACAAAAAGAGAAGTGTACGATGTACAACAATTTGACTCGGGCTCAAATGATACAAAGTGGAGTTTTGACAGGGGTGTATATAACTTTGCGGGATGCTTCCCTAGACCAATCCCAAGAACCCAGGCTATCGATGGCCATCGAGTTTCCCCACCGAAAGGAGCAGTAAATCTCACCTATTTCTGTAATCAGAATAACGCCGCACCCTTCTAATTAGGAAAATCATCTTGTGTCTACACCAGCCAAGCCACTGCCACTATCGTTCCCCTTATATTAAACGGAACATATTGGGTATGCGGCCTGAAGGCCAATCCATTTATTCCCGGGGAAAAATACATTCGCGTAACCGAATGTATAGGAATGCATGCATGTTATGATGTTGATGAAACGCTGCCTCAAAGTCAAAAAGGCTGGAGTGGCTGCTGTTACCTCGCTTATATAGTTTCTCACCTCTGATTAGAAAAACATGAGCACAACCTGAGAAAGGAGGGGGGAGTAAGATGTAAGGCCTGAGAGGTCTCTGAAGGAGATCGTCCGTCGTGGACACTATTCCCAAATTACGGCACTGCAAGGGCAGGGGTAGAAATACAGAAACTGGCGGCTGCCCTTGAGAAGTTAATTAATGAAACCGTTGACGTAATGGGAGAAACTCAGTCACAAATATTGGCCATAACCACCAAAATGGCTGCCACAAGACTAACAACTTTACAGAATCGAATGGCTTTAGACTACCTCTTGGCCGAAAAAAGGGGGAACCTGTGCTCTGATTGGTAAGGAATGCTGTACCTTCATCACAGACACCTCTTCCACAGTGGAAGAAAAGGAAGAAATAGTAAAGAAAAAGATAAAGAATATAAGAAAAATTGGGGATGAACTTCGAAAAGACGAGGGATGGGGATGGGGTGACTGGGGACTGACTGGTTGGGTAAAGTGGCCAGTTAATTTAGCCATTTATGTATAACTGATAATAGTAGGTCTAACGATAGGATTTAACATGTTAAAGTGGATAATGAGTAAGTTGGTAATGTCTTTAGGAGGACAACAATCAATGTTGATCATGACAACAGCGCACGCACAAGAAAGAGAGAGTGGCAGATTACTTCTAGAGTTTGAAAAAAGGCAGACTTAGGAGGGCAGAAATGGCAAGATTGTGGACCTCTGCACCTTCGGGTGAAAAGAGGGCAGAAAATAAAATTTCAAAAACAACAAATGGTAAAAGAAAAGAAATCGGGAAGTGTGTTGTTTTCGCAAAAAGGTAGTGATAATAAGCTTAAGTATAGTGCTGATAAATCGAGTGTAAAGGGCAGCGGCAGACAATGACTAAATCAGCAAGCACTAGGGAAATGTATAATGGGTACTAACTTTAGTGCATAATTATTCTCGTAAATAATTTCTTTCATCATGATAGTTTAAATAATTTAGTCTCAGCAAAATAGCTGAGATAGCTGAAACACATAAACTAGGCAAGAAAAGACACATTGTTAAAATGTATATTCAGGAATGGAATATACTTATGGGAAGATGTTACAAGCAAAACAGACAAAAGTGAAAGGAACATCAAGATCCAAGTTTAGCAGAATCTTCCTTATTTCAGCACTTACAGAGGGAAGGGTCGCCAACTTGGAGAAGAGTGGGGGAAATAATAAGACCAGATCGCAAGAGAATAAAGTTGATTGGGTCATGTAGGAGTCAGAAGAGGTGACCTCACGCAGCTCAAAAGTATAACTGTGCACTAGTTTGAATGTTCATTGCTCATTTGCTTCTGCATTTGATGCCCTTTCTTGCAAGATCGTAGAATGAAGTCTTGTTTCCAGTTTTGGTGGTCTCGTCTAATTTTTATTAAAACTTGTTTCTAACAGTACTTTGCATGCATTCATGTAGAACTCTGAGCTCAAAAACTGCATGAATTTATGTAAAACTCCGTTATCTCACTTTTTAGATTAGAATCAATCTAAACAGAGAACACAGGGGGCCAACACCTTCAACATATTGTCTAGCTATCACCAGTGTTAACAGCTAACCCGAGAATGCAACATTTTTTTAAAAAGGGTTTGTGATTTACACTTGAAAGAAGTGAAACTCTCACTGTATTCTAACAGATGAAAGGCTTAACAATCGATTTTTCAATGTATTTCAGTTACATCACACTGTAAATTTTTGCTATAAATTCTGTGTTAGGATTGAGCCCTCCACTATCACCTGATAAAGGAAGGTACAGTGTCCTTCCACCTAAACCTGTGGGACTATAACCTGGTGTGGTGTGATTCTTTCACTTTCCCAAATTCAAATCCGTTTCCTCTTCCCACCCCCTTTTTTCCCGAGGCGACCAATCAGATCGCCCATTCTCTCTCCTGCTACTCCTCGGCTGCGCGAGGCGGTGGCGGGGCGGGGCGTTGCTTCCTAGTGGATGAGGGGCAGCTGAGCGGCGGCCGCTCTGGCCAATGGACGTTGGCCTGGCGCGGTCGGTCCCGCCCACGCGCGCGGCTGCCCCGGTCAACCGTCGCGGCGCGGGGCCGGCAATGAGACTGCGCATGTTCGCGGCGTCCCCCTCCCCCCGCCCCCAGTAAACGGAGGAAGCAAAGTCTCCGGCTATTGCAATGTTTTTTTAAAAAAAGAGACTTTTTTTGGAGAAACTCTCGGTTCTGTGAGGATAAAGCTGAGGTAACGCTTTGGGTTGGAGGATCCTTCTGCATCAGCCGTTCCCCTTCGCCGTCCCGACCAAAGGAACCCGGTTTCCTGATGTGTTTTGTGAGAACCAACACCCGCCACGTTTCTTCGAAAATCCGAAAGGACTGCGGACGCTGCGATTCCCAAACTGAAATAGGAATTGCTGGAGACGCCTTTGGCATCCCCTGTGGGAAGAAATCATGGGAAATAGCGTTTTTCGGGTCGAGAATGCAGAGGCACGTCTCTGGGCACCACGGACTGGGACATCACGGGTATCGCAGCAGCATGGCTGAGGGAAGGCATTCCTCATGGCATCCCAGCAGCAGGAAAAACGACGTTTCCGCCCTTCATCGGGAATCCAGCACCACTCTGATCTAAACTTCTTTTTTAATCTCAGAAATATACTTCATTCATGAAGTATTTTGATGGTCTGTACAGTTGGCCATGCCATGCATACGTGAACATTCCATTTGTTTGCATACAGAGATCAGAGTTTATCATTTGTATGTACAGGTTTGTCAATCGTATATCCAAATATTTAGTTGAGGCGTCAGCAGAATACAAATGACTGCGTGGGCCCCCCTGTTCTTCTTTAAGCAGGCAGATGTTACACGGTGGTCTTTCCCCACCGCGCCTTGGCGGCAGCCGCCCCAAGCTTCAGTGCGTCCCTCAGCACGTAGTCCTGGACCTTGGAATGTGCCAGTCCGCAACACTCAGTCGGGGTCAACTCCTTCAGCTGGAAGATCAACAGGTCTTGGACCGACCAGAGAGCACCCTTCAGCGAGTTGATGATCCTCCAGGCACAGTTGATGTTCGTCTCGGTGTGCGTCCCGGGGAACAGACCTGAGAGCACCGAGTCCAGCATCATGACGCTGCTCGGGTACATTCCAGAAGGTGTGTGACAGTCTCGTTCCCCCCCCCCACCCTCGCAGCCGCTTCGAGGGCAGCGTGTGGTGCGGCTGAGAGTCCGGGCGTGCAGGCAGAGCCCTTCTCACCACCAGCCAAGCCATGATCTAAACTCTGGTTTCCAGCATCTGCAGTCCTCACTTTTACCTGAGGGAAGGGGAGGACTGGCAGCTCGGTGTTCCTGGATTTCAAGGGAGGCAAGAGAGGAATGCAAGCGGCGTTTTTGATGCGAAGGCTGGGACTAATGAGTCTGGAAGCCGTGTTGGATGGATTCAGAGAGAGAGGATTTATTGCATTTGGAGAGACGATTAAGGGAGAGTCGATGTGCCCGTGTGTATTGGACATTGTGTCTCATGAAGTTGAATTCTATTTTTGAAGGCAAAAAAGATACAGCAGAGCACTATGTAACTGTGTAACACTGCCTGCATGGACAAGGTTCTGCCTGGGAGACTGGTGAGTACTCTTAGATTGCATGGGATTCATTGAGAGCTTGCAAACTGCATGCAAAATTGGTTAAAGGTAGGGAACCGAGGGTGGTGACAGAGGAGCATTTTTTTGGACTGGAGGCTCGTGTCCAGCAGTGTCCTTCAGGGATTGGTGCAGGATCCACTGTTGTTGGTCATCTATTGATGTAAATGACAGCTTATAATTGTCACATATATAAATCTGCTCCGGTTTCCTCCCGAAGATGTGTAGGCAAGATGAATCGAGCATGCTAAAATTACCCATGGTGTTCAGGGCTGTGTAGGTGAGGTGCATTAGTCAGGCGCAATGTACAGTAAAAGGGTAGGGGACTGAGTCTGGGTGGGATACTCTTCAGAGGGTTGGTGTGGACTTGTTAGGCCAAATGGCCTGTTCCTACACTAGGGATTCTGTGATTTGAGGCATGAGAGTGTGGTACTGCAAAAGCACAGCATGTCAGGCAGCATCCGAGAAGCTTGAGAATCGATGTTTCGGCCATAAGCCCTTCATCAGTCATGAGGCTTATAGAGAGGGGTGAGAGATAAATAGGAGGGAGTGGTGTGGGGGGTGATGGTGGAAAGTAGCTGGGAATGTGATAGGTAGATGAAGTTGGGGGGAAAGGTGATAGGCCGGAGAGGAGGGTAGAGCGGATAGGTGGGAAGGAAGACGGACAGGTCAAGAGGGCGGTACCGAATTGGAGGCTTCAGACTAGGATAAGGCGGGGGGAGGAGAAATTAGGAAACTGGTGTAATCCATATTGATCCCGTGTGGTTGCAGGGTCCCAAGGCGCAAGATGAGGTGTTTTTCCTCCAGGCGTCGGGTGGTTAGGGTTTAGCAAGGGAGGTGGCAGGGGACCTGCATGTTTACAGGTAAACCTCTGTCAGACGTGGAAGGTTTACGGGGAAACCTCTGTCGGACGTGGAAGGTTTACAGGGAAACTTCTGTCGGCTTTGCAGCAAGTGCAAAAACTGTGCTCATACCTCCCCCTTCAACTCCGTCCAAGGCCACAAAGGATCCTCTCACATCTGACAGAAATTTACCTGTACTTTCACACACGTCATCTACTGTAACCGTTGGACCCGATGTGGTCTCCTCTACATCGGAGAACAGGAAGCCAACTTGCAGATCATTTCAGAGAACATCTCTGGGACACCCGCACAAACCAAACCCAATGCCCCATGCTCAAACACTTTAACTCCCCCTCCCTCTCCACCAAGGACATGCAAGTCCTGGGCTTCCTCCATTGCCAAACCCAAATCACCTGACCCCTGGAAAAAGCATGCTTCATCTTCCGCCTTGGGGCCCTGCAACCACATGTGATCAATGTGGATTTCACCGCTTTCCTCATTTCCTCTCCCGCCACCTTTTCCCAACCCCAAACCTCCAACTTGGCACCGTCCTCTTGACCTGCTCATCTTCCTTCCCGTCTATCTGTGCCACCCTCCTCTCCGACCTTAGAACTTAGAAAAATACAGCGCAGTACAGGCCCTTTAACCCTCTGTTGCGCCGATCCAAGCCCAACTAACCTACACTAGCCCACTATCCTCCATATGCCTATCCAATGCCCGTTTAAATGCACATAAAGAGGGAGAGTCCACCACTGCTACTGGCAGGGCATTCCATGAACTCACGACTCGCTGAGTAAAGAATCTACCCCTAACATCTGTCCTATACCTACCACCCCTTAATTTAAAGCTATGCCCCCCCCCCCCCCGTAATAGCTCACTCCATACGTGGAAAAAGGTTCTCATGGTCAACCCTATCTAAACCCCAAATCATCTTGTATACCTCTATCAAGTCACCCCTAAACCTTCTTTTCTCCAATGAAAACAGCCCCAAGTGCCTCAGCTTTTCCTCATACGATCTTCCTACCATACCAGGCAACATTGTGGTAAACCTCCTCTGCACCCGTTCCAGTACCCCAACTTCTTGTTTCACACTTAGCTACATTGAACTCCATTTGCCACCTTTCTGCCCAGCTCTGCAGCTTATCTATATCTCGCTGTAACCTGTCACATCCTTCCTCACTGTCAACAACTCCACCGACTTTTGTATCATCCGCAAACTTGCTCACCCAACCTTCTAGCCCCTCCTCCAGGTCATTTATAAAAATGACAAACAGCAATGGTCCCAAAACAGATCCTTGCAGATCACCGCTAGTAACTGCACTCCAAGATGAACCTTTGCCATCAACTACTACCCTCTGTCTTCTTCCAGCCAGCCAATTTCTAATCCAAACCTCCAACGCACCCTCAATGCCATACCTCTGTATTTTTTGCAGTAGCCTACCATGGGGGACCTTATCAAACGCCTTACTAAAGTCCATATACACCGTATCTACTGCTTTACCCTCGTCCACCTCCTTAGTCACCTTCTCAAAGAATTCAATAAGGTTTGTGAGGCACGACCTGCCCTTCACAAAACCATGCTGACTGTCCTTGATCACATTATTCCTATCCAGATGTTCATAAATCCTATCCCTTACAATTCTCTCCATGACTTTGCCCACAACAGAAGTGAGACTCACCGGCCTATAGTTACTAGGGTTATCCCTACTCCCCTTCTTGAACAAGGGAACCACATTAGCTATCCTCCAGTCTTCTGACACTATTCCTGTAGACAACGAGGACATAAACATCAAGGCCTATCACCTTTCCTCCACCTTCATCGACCTACCACGCTCTCTTTGTCACCCCCACCCCTCTCCTGTTTATTTCTCAGCCCCTGGCCCACAAGCCTCATTCCTGGTGAAGGGCTTATGCCCAAAATGTTGATTCTCCTGCTCCTCGGATGCTGCCTGACCTGCTATGCTTTTTCAGCACATCACTCTTGATTCTGATCTGCTGTCCTCAGGTTTTCCCTATGCTTTGTGGCATGGTTAGTAAGTTTGTAGATGACACCAAAATTGGTGATACAGTGGACAGTGAATAAAATGACATCAGGAACTTTAATCAGTTAGTCCAGTGGCCTGAGGAGTGGCAGATGGAGTTTAATTTTGATAATTGAGTGTTTTGTTTGCTAAATAAGCAAGGGAGGATTTACGCAGTGAATGGTAGAGTCCTGTACAGTGGTGTAGAACTGAGAGACAGAGTGGCTCAGGCACATAATTCTTAGAAAGTTGTGTCACAGGTAGACAGAGTAGTTAAGAAGGTGTTTAGCATGCTTGTCTTCGTTGCTTAAAAGCATTGAGTTGGAATGTCATGTAAAGGTTACGCAATCCGTTTGTGTGGCCTTTTTTTTAGTATTGTGTGCAGTCTGGTTGCCCTGCTATAGGGAGGGGTAAATGTAGGGGAATGGGTCTGGGTGGTTTGCTCTTCGGAGGGTCGGTGTAGAGTTGTTGGGCCGAACGGCCTGTTTTCACTCTGTAAGGAATCTAATCTGATCAAGTGAATTGTTCTGTTGGATGGAGGGAAGGTCTTTTGAGGAAAATCTGAGGGATTTGAGGCTGTTTTCATTGGAGAGAAGAAGGTTGAGAGGTGACTTAATTGAGACATATAAGATAACCATAGAGTTAGGGTGGACAGTGACAGCCTTTTTCCTTCGATGGTAATGGCTGGCACGAGGGGGCATAGCTTTAAATTGAGGGGTGATCGATATAGGGCAGATGTCAGAGGTTGTTTCTTTGCTCAGAGTAGTTGGGGAGTTGAACACACTGCCTGTAACAGTAGTAGACTCGCCAAAGTTAAGGGCATTTATATGATTGTTGTATAGTCATATGGACAAAAATGCAGTTGTTTGTTAGATGGGCTTCAAATGGTAGCACTGACCTGTGAAACCATCGAGGAAGGAAGCACCTGTACTGCGCTGTAATGGTCTATGTTCTATGTAAACAAAGACAAGACATATACCATTAAAAATTGTGCCTTGGGCAGTGTTTCAGAGCAGAGTAACCTAAGGGTTCAGGTACATAATTCTTTTGAAGTTTGCATCACATGTAGACAGGGGTGCTTAAAACGCCATTTTAATGTACTTGCCTTTGTTGTCAGACAATTGAGAATAGGAGTTGGAATGTTAGATTGAGCTTGTACAGATCATTGGTGAGACCTCTTCTGGAATATTGTCCAGTTCTGGCAGATGAGCAGGATATTATTGAGCTGAAAAGGGTACAGAAGAGGTGTACCAGGATGCTGGGAAAGGATGCTTTGAGTTATAAGGATAAGTTCGGACTTTTTCAGTAGAGTGCAAGAGGTTGAGGGGTGACCTTGTTGGGGTTTATAAAGTAATGATGGATAAATGATGGATTTTAGGTGCATTTTCCCCTGAGTGGGGGATTTCAAGACTAGAGGGCATGTATTTAAGGGGAGAGCAGAGATATTGAAAGAAGACACGGCAGCATTTTTTTTTAATGCAGTGGTTTCCATGTGGAATGAACTTGCAGAGGAAGTGGTGGATGCTGTACAACATTTAAAAAGACTTTAGAGAAGTACGTGAAAAAGAAATGTTTGGAGGGATATGGGCCAAGCGCAGGCAGCTGGGACTGGTTTCGTTTGGGATTATGGTAAGCAAGGACTGGTTCTGATTGAAGGGACTGTTTACATGCTACATGACAATATAACACCTTTAATATTGGAGCAAGTGTTTGTCTCTGGGTGACTATCAACAAAGTTGTAGAACAGTGCCAGCACACAGATCCTGCCAGGGCGTTGCCATTTTCTCACACCACATTGAAGTTTCTGCAAGAGAATTTATGCTGGAGTCTCATCTATTCACAAGGTTACTAGTAGATATTGGGTCATAGTGTGCAGATCTATCAGAATTGTAGACTGCAGCTGAAATACAGAAAACTTTGCTTTCCTGTCAAAAGTATCCAATAAGACGGAAATAACAGAAGGACAAAATCAATGTTTAAGTTTAATTAAGACTCAGAGGCTGCCAGGTATTTCAAGTAGTGGAATATAAGAGTCAATTCATAAAACTGCCCCATTTTTTAAGAAGCGACTATACAGGTTGATACAATGCGAAAGCGAGAACATTCTATGCTACAATATGGTTCGCAGGGTGTTTAGAAGAGAATGATGTGTTTGTCTTCAAACATGTTCATAGATTTGAACTCTAATCATTTGAGTTCCTGTAAAAGTGTGAAGATTTTAATTTGCTCCACTTGACAAAATTCTTTAGGGACAGACTCAAACGAGAGATTGAAAGAGTGATGGATGGAGTCAGCTTATTGTTAACATGAGAGAATCAACAATGGACAAGAACATCAAGTAAGTGACAGGAATGAGAAGTCGGAGAACTGAATGAACAATTCTGATAATAAATGCGTTGTTTGCTCAAGAAAAAGACCCAAGTCTGTTGTTATGAAAGGTTCGTATTCCATATTTTGTGGACTTGAGTTGAAAAGAATGTAGAAATGCCTGGATTATTTTTTTGTATAAAAAAGATCAAATTTTCTTCACTTGATTGGCTGGGTGCATTTGCAGCAATACTCAAGAACATAGAATATTACAGCGCAGTACAGGCCCTTCAGCCCTCGATGTTTCGCCGTCCCGTCATACTAATCTGAAGCCCATCCATCTACACTGTTCCATTTACATCCATATGCCTGTCCAATGAAGACTTAAATGAACTTAAACTTGGCGAATCTACTATCATTGCAGGCAATGCATTCCATATCCTTACTACTCTCTGAGCAAAGAAACTACCTCTGACATCTGTCTTACACCTATTTTCCCTTAATTGAAAGCGGTGTACCCTTGTGTTTGCCTTCCCCATGCTTGGAAAAAGGCTCTCCCTGTCCACCCTATCTAACCTGCTGATTATCTTGTATGTCTCTATTAAGTCACCTCTCAACCTTCTTCTCTCTAGCGAGAACAGCCTCAAGGCCCTCAGCCTTTCCTTGTAAGACATTCCCTCCGTACCAGGCAACATCCTAGTAAATCTCCTCTATACCCTCTCCAAAGCTTCAACATCCTTCTTATAATGCAGTGACCAGAACTGTACACAATACTCCAAGTGTGACCATACCAGAGCTTTTTACAGCTGCAGTATAAGCTCCTGGTTCCGGAACTCAATCTCTCTATTAATAAAGGCCAAAACACTGTATGCCTTCTTAACAACCCTGTCAATCTGGGTGGCAACTTTCAGGGATCTGTGTACATGGACACCGAGATCCTTTTGCTCATCCGCACTCCCTAGAATCCTACTATTAGCCCAGTACTCTGCATTCTGATTACTCCATCCAAAGTGTATCACTTCACACTTGTCCACATTAAATTCCATTTGCCACCTCTCAGCCCAGCTCTGCATCCTATCTATGGCTCTCTGCAACCTACTACATCCTTTATCACTATCCACAACTCCACCTACCTTAGTGTCGTCCGCGAATTTGCTAACTCACCCTTCTACGCCCTCATCCAGGTCTTTTATAAAAATGATGAACAGCAGTAGACCTAACACTGACCCTTGTGGTACGCCGCTAGTAACTGGACACCAAGCTGAACAAGTTCCATCAACTACAGCTTCTTTCAGTAAGCCAATTACTTATCCAAACTGCTATGTCTCCCACAATCCCATTCCTCCGCATTTTGTATAATAGCCTACTGTGGGGAACCTTATCGAACGCCTTGCTCAAATCCATATACACCACATCAATCGGTTTACTCTCATCTACCTGTTTGGTCACTTTGTCAAAAAACTCAATAAGATTCGTTAGGCACAACCTACCTGTCACAAAACCGTGCTGACTGTCCCTGATCAGATTATTCTTTTCTAGATGGTTATAAATCCTATCTCTTATAACCTTTTCCAACACTTTACCAACAACTGAAGTGAGACTCACTGGTCTGTAATTACCAGCGTTGTCTCTACTGCCCTTTTTGAACAGGGGAACCACATTTGCTATCCTGCAGACAATGATGATTTGAAGATCAATGCCAAAGGCTCGGCAATCTCTTCCCTTGCTTCCCAGAGGATCTGAGGATAGATCCCATCTGGCCCAGGAGACTTGTCTATCTTCACATTCTGTAATAATTCCAATACCTCTTCCTTGTGAACCTCAATCTCTTCTAGTCTAGATGAAAGTATCTCTGTATCTTCCTTGCCAACATTGTCATTTTCTATGTTGAACTTTGTTGAAAAATATTTATTTAGTGTTTCCCCTATCTCCTCTGCCTTCACACATAACTTCCCACTACTATCCTTGATTGGCCCTAATTTAACTCTCGTTATTCTTTTATCCTGACATACCTATGGAAAGCCTTAGGATTAACCCTGATCAACACCATCCAGGACAACACAGGATGTACAGTGGAGAGGCTGCCCAGGTATACCAGGATATCGCCTGGGCTGGGAATTTTCAGTTATGAAGAGAGATTGGACAGACCGGGTTGTTTTCCTTAGAGCAGAGGAAATTTAGAGGGCTCATGATTGAGATATATAAAGTTAAGAAGAAATAGATAGGCTTGACAGGAAGAAACCTTGCCCCTTGATGGAAGGATCAATGAGCAGGGACCTTTATATTTAAGGTGAAGGTGCAGCAGGTTTAGAGGAGATGTAAGAAAAACCTTTTTCACCCAGAGTGCTGGGAATCTGGAACTGGCTTTCAGTAAAAGTGGCAGAGACCGAGTCCCTCATAACAGTTAAGTATTTAGGTGTACACTTGTGATGCCAAGGCATACAATGTTATCAGCTAGGTGCTGGAAAAGGAAATTGATATAATAGGCTGAAAGGCCTTTTACTGTGCTGTAGATCTCTTTGACAAAGCAGCTCACTTGATTAACACCCCACTCAACATCCACTCTTATCACCATTGATGCTTTGAAGCAGCAGTGTGTACTATTTACAAAATGCACTGCAGAAATCCTTCAACTCTCCTTCAATAGAAGCTTCCAAACACACGACCACTGCCATCTAGCATTACAAATGCAGCAGATGCGTCGGCACTGCAAGCTACTCCCCATCCTTACTTGGTACTATATCCCTGTTCCTTTTTTGTCTCTGGCTACAATACTGGAACTCTATCCCTAATGGATGCTTCCACTGGTTTCCAAGGGACACTGGGTAGCTGGTTCATTTGTGAAAAATCTTTAACTTATCAGTCAAAAATCACAACTTAGAACAACTACTGAAGGCAAGATGAACTGGTTTTCTTCAGGTTTGGAACGGTTTTTGACTGCAGAGAACAGAAAGAAACCTACTGTTGAAGTTCACACATGGGAACCTAGAAGATGTGAGCATGAGTAGGCCATCTGACCTCTTGAGCCTGCTCCAGAATTCAGTACAAGCATGGCTAATCATGGAGCTCAAATCACTATTGTATTCCCAGCCCCAAGCTGTTGTTACTTAGTTGTTGACAGGCAAAAAGCTTTTGTCATCAATAACCAGTCACTAGCCTGTAGATTAATCAACTTGTTGTGGCACAGAAGCACCTATACAGGGCCCCTTGTAGACCAGACCTCAGTTACTGCTTATTCAAATAGTTTACGATGCTTGGCAGGAGTGTCAGGTAACTTGTTTTTAATATGTGCAGAAACCCTTTTAAACATGTTTTGTAGCAGTTGTTCTATTTTCAGTTCCCAATTTTAAATAGTGCAAAAGTGAAAAGGCATGGTCTTCACAGTGTGGTGGACCTTCACTGTACTCCCTAATAGTATATTTTTTAAGTTAGGCAACCAAAACTACACTCATACTTTAGTGTGCCTCATTACGGCTTTGTAGAGCTGCAGTAAGACATCCTTAATCCTGTACTCAAACCCTCTTGCAATCACTGACTGGTGTACAAGTACACCCAGCTGCCTTTGTACATCATCATTTCCTGATCTATTACTATTCAAATAATACTCTGCCATTTTCTTTTTGACAAAAGTAGATAATTTCACACTTATCAATATTAGACTGTCTTGGCCCATTCACTGAATTTGTCTAAATCGTCTTGAAGACTCTTTCCATTGTCATCTTTACTCAATTCCTCCTAGTTCTGTGTCATTAACAAACATGGAGCTGTTACATTTCATGCCGTTATCCAAATCATTAAAATATATCGTGAATAGCTGGAAGTCTAAGCACTGACTCCACATGTCACTCCAAAAATGACCCATTTCTTCATATTCTCTCTCTTTCTTTCTACTAACCATTTCTCGCTGCATGCCAGTATATCCCATGTGTACACTTTTATTTGAGATTTTATCAAAGGTTTTGTGAGAATGCAAGCACAACACATTCACTGGCTATACTTGTTGGTGCCTAGTTGGTGGATGGAGGTCATTTGGAGCAAGCAAATCTGCTTGGTGCCTTGCTCTGGTTTCCTACTCTAGCTTTTGTGACATCGAGCTTCTTTGGCAAGTTTAGTAAGATGATCGACTTTATGTTAATGAAACTAATTGTACTGTTAACAAGGGCTTGATTAACGCTAATCCTCATCATTAGACATCTCACTGCTACCAAGAGAGAATCTCACCGTGCTGCTTTTGAAAAGCATTTTTAAAATGCCAAATGGACTTTTTTGCACTTCTCGCCCAATTCTGCTATACATCTTTCCAAAACCCTGCTCAGATCCCTGTAAGATTCTACCCATTTCCCAATGATATTCATTACAGACATTAGGGGGTTAGATAGGGTTGACAGTGAGAACCTTTTTCCACGTATGGAGTCAGCTATTACAAGGGGGCATAGCTTTAAATTAAGGGGGGGTAGATATAGGACTGATGTTAGGGGTAGGTTCTTCACTCAGCGAGTCGTAAGATCATGGAATGCCCTGCCAGTAGCAGTAGTGGACTCTCCCTCTTTATGGGTATTTAAGCGGGCATTGGATAGGTATATGGAGGATAGTGGGTTAGTGTAGGTTAGGTGGGCTTTGATCGGCGCAACATCGAGGGCCGAGGGGCCAGTACTGCGCTGTATTGTTCTATGTTCTATGTTCTAACTCTGGAGAACTTACCTCTTTCCCCCCACCCCGGCCATATGAAATCTTTAAGTTTGACTTAACCAATTCTCTCCACTTGTGAATTATGAAGTCTTAGATCATAGAATTTTACAGGACAGAAGGAGGCTATTCAGCTCCTTGTGTCTGAACCAACTCCGGATGCAGCTACCCAGCTAGTCCCGTTCTCCAGCCTTATCTCCACAGCCTCCAAATTCATCATTTTCAAAGATGTATCTTGCTCTCTTTTGAAAGGTCTGATGGAATCAGCCTCCCCCACTCTCCCAGGCAGTGTGCTCCAAATCCTAACAACCTTGTGAGTAAAGAAGTCTTCTTGCATGTACACAGTCAAAGCTTAAACATTTTTTTAGATTACTTACAGTGTGGAAACAGGCCCTTCAGCCTAGCAAGTCCATACCGCCCCGCCGAAGCGCAACCCACCCATACCCCTACATTTACTCTTTCACCTAACACTACGGGCAATTTAGCATGGCCAGTTCACCTGAACTGCACATCTTTGGACTGTGAGAGGAAACCGGAGTACCTGGAGGAAACCCAAGCAGACACGGGGAGAACGTGCAAATTCCAAACAGTCAGTCACCTGAGGCGGGAAATGAACCTGGGTCTCTAGCGCTGTGAGGCAGCAGTGCTAACCACTATGCCACCGTGCTACCCACTGATCTGTCAGCTCTGAATGGCGTATAGGTTTCCGATCAAATATTTTTGGTCAGGATGTTGCAGAGACTGAAATTTTCTACTGAGGTAACTGTAATTTTGCTCACCTATTTGTCTTTCTCAGAGAGAACCTCTATTTGTTAACCAAATCTCGTTTGAACAGCCCAAAATCTTTCAATCTTTTGTTTTTCTGAGCTAAAATCAATCCTTGATTAGCCGCGGCCAAAGACTAAGTTAATGCCCTATCATAAACAACCATGATTTTAAAAAAATCATTCTGGAACTTCCTGCTGTCTGACCTATACTGGATTACTAATCATAGTCTGTGTACACTGTATGTAGGTCACTTAGCCCATAGAGTCCACATCAATCTTCTGAAGAGCATCCCCTACCTGTGTAACCCTGCATCCCCCATAGCCAAGCCACCTAACCTGTACATTCTTGGATTGTGGGAGGAAACTTGCGCAGATGCAGGGAGAATGTGCAAACTCCACACAGACAATTGTCCACAGCTGGAATCGAACCTGGAACCCTAGAGCTGTAAGGCAGTAGTGCTAACCCATTGAGCCACTGTGCTGCCCAGAGGATTTCTAAAGTCATACAGCCTGGAAATGTACCCTTTAGTCCAATTTGATCATTCTGACTAAGTTTCTCAACTAAACTTGAGATGTTTGGGTGGCATGGTGGCTCAGTGGTTAGCACTGCTGCCTCACAGCACCAGGGACCCAGGTTCAATTCTGGCTGTGGGCGACTGTCTGTGTGGGGTTTGCACATTCTGCACGTGTCTGCATGGGTTTGCTCCAGTTTCCTCCCACAGTCCAAAGATGTGCAGGTTAGGTGAATTGACTATGCTAAATTACCCACAGTGTTCGATGCATTAGTCAGAGGGAAATGGGTCTGGGTGGGTTACTCTTCGGAGGGTTGGTATGGACTTGTTGAGCCGAAGGGCCTGTTCCCACACTGTAGGGAATCTAATCTAACCTAGTCCCACTTGCTTGCATTTGGCCCATATCCCTGTAAACCTTTCCTATTCATGTACTTGTCCAAATGTCTTTAAGTGTTGGAACTGTAGCTGCATCAATCACTGCCGCTGATTATTCATTCCAAGTGTGACCCACCCTCTGTGTGAAAAGTGTCACCCCTGCTCCCTTTTTCAATCTTTCTCCTCTATGCTTAAAAATATGCCTTCTGGTTTTGAACTGCCTTAACCTAGGGGAAAGGTTTTTGCTATTTACCTATCTATGCCCTTCATGATTTTATAAACCTCGTTAAGGTCACCCTTCAACTTCCTACACTCCAGTGAAGAAAGGTCCCATCCTATCTAGCCTCCCCTTATAACTGAAACCCCTCAATCCCAGCAACATCCATATAAATAACAGTTCCAGTTAAGATGGCGGAACTCCTGTCTTCGCTAGCACCTTTTTTTTCCCTTTCTTTTCTTGACTCTTGCCTCTATCATTTTCTTCTCTTTCCCCACCTCTTCTCCCCACACCCCCACCCCACCCAAAGCTTCCTTTCTTAAAGTACCCTGCCTGGAGTGAATGGGGAATGGACTCCGAGACTAGCTTTGGAGACGAGTTGTGGCTGGAACCTGGAATTAAGGTAGAGTGGATGTGGGCCAAGTCCTAGAAGCAAGCAGAGACCGGTATTCAGAATAGGAGCAAAGTAAGTGCAGGCTAGCCAGGGGACAGAGGCCAGTGTGTGGCGGCAATGAGGCCTCATTCTCTGAAGCCTAGTGACGGATGATCTTTCTGTACATGTACTCTGTAACTGTAATTCTGCAAGCTGCACTCTGTCTTGCTACAGTGACGCACTTCCTATGTATTGATCTGCTTGGTGAGCATGTACAACAACACTTTTCATTGTATCTTAGTACATGTAACGATACATCAAATCAAACTAAACCACCCTGGATTGTTCTCATAGTTTTATTGCTCTATTATTGCCTTGTTCTCGGTTATTAATTCTCCCCTTTCAAATTATACGGGATCTACATTTGTCTTCACTAAATGTTTTCTATTCATAGAGTCATAGAGATGTACAGCATGGAAACAGACCCTTCGGTCCAACCCGTCCATGCCGACAAGATAGCCCAACCCAATGTAGTCCCACCTGCCAGCACCCGGCCCATATCCCTCCAAACCCTTCCTATTCATATACCCAACCAAATGTCTCTTAAATGTTGCAATTGTACCAGCCTTCACCACATCCTCTGGCAGCTCATTCCATACACGTTCCACCCTCTGCGTGAAAAAGTTGCCCCTTAGGTCTCTTTTATATCTTTCTCCTCTCACCCTAAACCTATGCCCTCTAGTTCTGGACTCCCCAACCCCAGGGAAAAGACTTTGTCTATTTATCCTATCCATGCCCCTCATAATTTTGTAAACCTCTATTAGGTCACCCCTCAGCCTCCGACACTCCAGGGAAAACAGCCCAGCATGTTCAGCCTCTCCCTGTAGCTCAAATCCTCCAAGCCTGGCAAAGTCCTTGCAAGTCTTTAACCCTTAACCCTTTCAAGTTTCACAACATATTTCCGATAGGAAGGAGACCAGAATTGCATGCAATATTCCAACAGTGGCCTAACCAATGTCCTGTACAGCCGCAACATGACCTCCCAACTCCTGTACTCAATACTCTTGACCAATAAAGGAAAGCATACCAACCGCCGCCTTCACTATCCTATCTACCTGCGACTCCACTTTCAAGGAGCTATGAACCTGCACTCCAAGGTCTCTTTGTTCAGCAACACTCCCTAGGACCTTACCATTAAGTGTATACGTCCTGCTAAGATTTGCTTTCCCAAAATGCAGCACCTCGCGTTTATCTGAATTAAATTCCATCTGCCACTTCTCAGCCCATTGGCCCATCTGGTCCAGATCCTGTTGTAATCTTCGCTGTCCACTACACCTCCAATTTTGGTGTCATCTGCAAACTTACTACCTGTACCTATTATGCTTGCATCCAAATCATTTATGTAAATGACAAAAAGTAGATTTCCCAGCACCGATCCTTGTGGCACTCCACTGGTCACAGGCCTCCAGTCTGAAAAACAACCCTCTACCACCACCGTCTGTCTTCTACCTTTGAGCCAGTTCTGTATCCAGATGGCTAGTTCTCCCTGTATTCCATGAGATCGAACCTTGTTAGTCAGTCTCCCATGAGGAACCTTGTCAAACGTCTTACTGAAGTCTATATAGATCACATCTACCGCTCTGCCCTCCTCAATCTTCTTTGTTACTTCTTCAAAAAACTCAATCAAATTTGTGAGACATGATTTCCCACGCACAAAGTCATGTTGACTATCCCGAATCAGTCCTTGCCTTTCCAAATACAGTCTATATCTTCCATATCCTTTTCCACAGTAAATACTGATGCACAATATTCGTGTAGTACCTTCCCCCAAAAACCACACAAAAACCACCTTGCTGATCTTTGAGGGGCCCTATTCTCTCCCTAGTTACCCTTTTGTCCTTAATATATTTGTAAAAACCCTTTGCATTCTCCTTTATTCTATTTGCCAAAGCTATCTCATGTCCCTGTTTTGCCCTCCTGATTTCCCTCTTAAATATATTCCTACTTTCTTGAAACTCTTCGAAGGATTCACTCGATCTATCCTGTCTATACCTGACATATGCTTCCTTTTTCTTAACCAAACCCTCAATTTCTTTAGTCATCCAGCATTCCCTATATCTACCAGCCTTCCCTTTCACCCTGACAGGAATATACTTTCTTTGGATTCTTGTTCTCTCATTTCTGAAGGCTTCCCATTTTCCAGCCATCCCTTTGACTATTTTTCCCCAAAGTTCCAAAACAATGCAACAGCATATAAAACAGTAATTGATGCTCCTAGAATTCAAGAAAATCACCTCCAATACCGAAAAAACCTCAAAAAAAGGAGCTGCTCTTACAGCCAGAAATTTTTCCCGTCCTCCATCTTGGATTACCCAGAATCCTAGTTATATTCTGAACGATACTTTTGCGGTTTATTTTGATGTCTCTTGCAAATTTAATTCCATGTTCTTCATTTCTACTCTTAATCGTTTTCTCTATTATAAATTGCTCTAATCTTCAGGCTTGTAACAACTTTATCTGACACATCTTCTGCTATCCTTCATTTCTTTTGTTTAGCTATGATTAGACCACCTTCACTTGCACTGTCATGTCTTTCAATAAAATTATTTATTGCAGTCAACTCATTCCCAAACTTTTAAGAGATTCCTTTGTTTATATTTAGGAGACTGTCAGAAAGGACTACTTCTATTCCAATAGAAAATTATTGCTTTTGTTAAAATAGATTCACTCAGGATGTGGGCATCGTTTGCCCATTCCTTGAGAAGGTTATGGTGACCTACCTTCTCGAACTGCTTAACCCATTTGCTGTTAATAGACCCATGATGGTGTTAAAGAATGATTTCCAGGATTTCAATCCTGTGGCTGAAGGAATAGTGATATATTTGCAAGTCAGGATTGTAAGTGGAACTTGAAAGTGCTGATGCCTCATGTGTCTGCTGACCTTGTGCCTCTATATGAAAGGTTGTTTGGAAGTGCTCTTTATGGATGTTTGATGAATTTCTGTAGTGCACTTTCTGTATAGTACATATTGCTGCTACCGAGTGTCGGTGTGGGGGGTGTAGATGCTTGTGGATGTGGTACCAGTCGCGTGGGCTCCTTTGTTCTGGATCATTTGGTTTTATTTAATTTGATTTTCTATCACATGCCAACATACCTGCATTCTCTACAGTCAGATCAATACATACAAAGTGCCTTAGAGTAGCAGAACAGAGTGCAACATAGTGTTACAGCTACGGAGAATGTGCAGAGAAAGGTTAACTTTAAAATATGAGAGGTCTGTGTAAAATGCTGATTAGAGCAGGGAAGAAGCTGTTCTTGAACCTGTTTGCATGTGTATCCAAACTTTTACATCTAATGATGATGGTAGGGAGTATAACCGGGTTGGGAGGGATCTTTATTGTCACTTTCCCAAGGGTGTGGGTAGTCAAGCTGCAATTGTGTTGTTGGAGCTGCACTCATCCAGGCAAGTGGGGAGTATTCCAACACACTACTGACTTCTAGGTGGTGGATGGGCTTTTGGCAGTCAGAAGGCGAGTTACTTTACGGCAAGATTTCTAGCCTCTGATCTGGTCTTGTTACCATGCAGTCACCCTTCCTTAAAGGGCCTTATTCTGCAAGATTATTGCTTACCAATTCTAATTGCACAACACCAATTTGAGAACACCTTGCTCCTTATTTTGGTCCTGAATGCACTGCTCTCAGAAGCCATCATATGCACAGCCCAGAAATTGATTGACTAAAGTCTAGTTGTCTGTGGATTGTCCAGTCTATTGGTAAACTAAAGTTCCCCATGATTACTGGAGGACCCTTGCCACTTGGATCTCTAATTTTACGCTAAATGCTGTTCTCCATCTTCCCATTACTCTTTTCAAGCCCATAGACAATGCCCACTAATGTTTTCCACTGAGTCTGATTCCGCATCTAGATATTCTGCACCAATATTTCCTCACTGTCAGACTGACTTCATCTTTAACTAACAAAGCTGTCCCACCTCTCTTCATTTTGCCTATTTTTCCCGATGATTAAGTACCCTTGGATGTTAGGTTCCCAGTCCTGGTCATCCTGCGACCACATTTCTGTTAATTTCAATTATTTTATTGTTAACGCTGCATATATTCAGATACGGTGCTTTTAGAATGATCTTTCTCACATTTTTACACATTTTCTTTGTCATTAGGCCCTATTTGGTGATCACCTTCGTTCCCCTTTCTTGTGACTACTTGCTCTAAAAATTGTAAGTCAAGTTTTCTGCGTTATTTTATTGTGAGCTGAAATGAGAAAGGGGATGTTAATGCAAATGAGGATTGAGGACAGGAGTACTCCTTTTTTTATTAAGTGGAAGTTACCTGGCATTCATTTTAGAGCTATTTATTCAAGCAGCAAGGGAGCTTACTAAGATGAGCTGGAGCCAGCATTGTGTACAAAAAAAGTTTCTTCTGATACCAAGTAGCAGACTAGTCTGTGGGCTGGTGATAGTTTGCAATGACCAAGGCCTAATGCCTACCAACAATTATGTGGCCGGGTCCCATAGCTGAGCAGCTTGTGGGGGGTGAACAAGACAGTCGGAAGCATTTGGACTGCCTGAAAGAAAGATGTTCTCCTTTGTTTTGCCTTCTTTCAACCTGGTTACAAAAGACGGGTAAATTTGGGAATTGACTGTACTTAATATGTTCAATTTGGGAGTTGACAGCATTGATTTCCACTGACCATCCTTGTGAGGCTCAACACTGCTCACCACCCCATCCACCTGACACTCTAGTTTTAAACCCTCCCCATAGCCTGAACAAATTCCTCGGTGAAAATGTCAGTCCCTATCCTGCAGGATGCAGACATCCCAGTGCTTCAGGAACCTAATTAAATCTGTCTGACAAGATGCATCCAACACAATTCTATCCTCCTGTTCCTCAGCCTGTTAACATATGGTGCAGCAATTGAATTGCACGTTACTTTTCAAATTATTTCCTCGCTCCCTATATTCTGCTTGCAGGACCTTGTGGAGGCTATGGCCGAGTCCTATTATTGCTAGTCTGTTAAT
Source organism: Chiloscyllium punctatum (assembly GCF_047496795.1). Taxonomy (NCBI): domain Eukaryota; kingdom Metazoa; phylum Chordata; class Chondrichthyes; order Orectolobiformes; family Hemiscylliidae; genus Chiloscyllium; species Chiloscyllium punctatum. The sequence continues at coordinate 27,203,189 of NC_092773.1, forward strand.
CCAGAGACCCAGTTATTTCTTGAGCGACGTGAGTTTGAATTCTGCCTCAGCTGTTGGTAGAATTGAATTCGATAAAAATTTGAAATGATGACCATGCGAGTATTCTTGATTGTCAGAAAAAAACATATCTGGTTCATTAATATCCTGCAGGGAAGGAAACTGCCGCACTTACCTGCTCTGGCCTATGTGTAAATCCAGCACTACTCAACTGCCCTCTGGGATCAGCAGTAAATGCTGGCCGAGCTAGCGATGACCTCATCGCCCAAAATGATATATTTTTTTAAAAAACTCATCCTTTTTTTTAATCTGTCATTGGAATCAACATTGATCATGATCTCCACGTTCAAAATGTCCTGCAGCTGCTCAGTAACATCGTGAATCCTGGCTTTTGCCCGAAACATCGATTTTCCTGCTCCTCGGATGCTGCCTGCTGTGCTTTTCCAGTGCCAGTCTAATCTAGACTCTGATTTCCAGCATCTACAGTCCTCACTCTTTGTCTATACAATATACTGTACCCATCCAGTCAGTGGCTGCAATAACGGATGTGTGTTCCCCTTATGGAAGATTTCCTGTATCACTATTGGTTTCCTACCCTGTGCAACTGAGCCATTTGCAGTGGAACAGACTTGGTTCTTGCTGTATTCCACTGGGAAACCATGCCCCCTGGCATTAGCCAAACCGAAGAACCTGTCAGATGGGTGATGGACTCAGGAATCTCCTCCTGTCTCTTGCTTTTACTTTGGTCAGCCATTCCTTTCCCTTCTGTGTCTTTATCTGTGGCATGACCACCTCACTGCATACGCTATCTGCAAAGATCTCAGTTTTTCGGTCTGGCAAATGCTCCATGGTGATTCCAGCCACGACTGTAGACTCAAAACACAGCTTTCGAGTAGCTGCGACTGGAACAATTTTCTGTACACTTGGTCAACCTGCAAGTGTGACTGACTTTGCATATTCCTACAGTAGGTGTTTTCTACTTGGCCAAAATGCCCTGCCATTATGCCCCTTTAAATCATCCTGGTCAGTTAGTTCTTCTGAGTGAAAATACATTAAATATATACTGGAGACTTTACCTTCCTTACATGCTTTTAAAATTAATTAACCTAAACCCAATGTAACTTTTTATTTTAAAAACTGTACAGCACAAATACTTGTGTGCTGCAAATTGCTAATCTGGGGCCCTCTGATCTCCTGTTTCTCAGTTTGATTGTTTCAATTCAAACTTATCCTGATCCCAAATAGATAAGACTCCTGCAGATCCCGTGCATTCCACTTGCCAAACATAAAACTCAGTGTTTTTCAACAACCAGGACAGAAATTGCTGGCAAAACCCAACATGTCTGGCTGTGTCTGTGGTAAGAGTGTTAAGGTTTCAAATCCAGTGATGCTTCATCAGAACAGTTAGTGGTTAGAGAAAAAATATATTAGTGTTGAAGGTGAGGTTTGGAGATAGGGGAGTGGAGGAGAGATGAGCAGATAAGTGGAGATGGAAACCAGCCAGGGAGAATTATGAAAGGAGTAGGCAACAAGATTATGGATAGCAGGCCAGGATAGAAGAGATGTTGAATAAGTGACAATAAGGGCAAGGGAAGAAGGAAAACAATGGGCTGCACTGAAAGCAACCCATGTCCTAACAGGAATGGCTGTGGTGTTTGCTGAACGTGGACCAGGTGTAGTGGGGACAAAGCATGGAAGGCTGGAATCAGGTTCTAAAGTTGCTGTCAAAAACAGAAATTGCTGGAAATGTTCAACAGGTGTGATAGTATCTGTGGACAGAAATCACACTTAACGTTTCATGTCCAGTGACCTTTCCTTAGTTGTTTCTGATCTTTTTTCCCAAAGCTATTGAACTTGAAGTTGAATCCGAGAGGCTGGAGGGTCCCCATGCACAAAATGAGATGTTTTTTTGATTTTGCACAAATGCTCACAAGCAGGCCTACAACAGGAATGTTAGTGCTGAGACATAGTGGTGTATTGAACTGGTAGGCGAGTGGAAGTGTAATGACACAGCAGTGAACCCCACTGCTAATTAACCAAACACTCAGAAAAGCTCACCTCGCCTTGTAATCCATTAAAGTATGAGTGACTGAGAACTTGCAAATTCCACTATTTAAAGAGAAAAATATCAATTTATTCTTTAACTCTAAAGGTGCACATTATACAACAACTATTTACAACCTTAAACCTCCTTTCTCCTAAATGCTTGTTATCTACCTCACTCTTTGACAATATGCTGATCCAATTAAAGCCCATATTAAAATTACATCAACTTAATTATCAAAACCAAACAGTGGCGGATGTGTACAGTGTCGTCCTCCCTCTGGCTGTAGATATCCTTGGATCGTCTTCGGTCTTTTGCTGCAAAGATGTTTCACATGAAAAGTTATCTTTAAGAAAGAGTGATTTGCTCGCAGATACTTTGATGGCTGTCTCTCTGTCTCTCTGTCTCTCTGTCTCTCTGTCTCTCTGTCTCTCTGTCTCTCTGTCTCTCTGTCTCTCTGTCTCTCTGTCTCTCTGTCTCTCTGTCTCTCTGTCTCTCTCTTTTTTTTTTTCTCTCTCTCTCTGCCTCTCTAACTCTCCAAAATGCCAAACAAACCTCCCAAAACCTTCACTGGAGAGCACATCAACTACAGAATTTAGGACTGCCCAGAGAGGTTTCCTGATGTTTGAAAGTATGAGGAGACACAAAATAGGAGCATGAGTAGACCATTCCGATCTTTGAGCCTGCTTTGCCATCCGTACAGATCATAGTTGATCATCTAAATCAGTACTCTGCTCCTGCTTTCTCCCCATATTCTTTGATATGGAGGTACTGTCGCACAAAATTTGTTTGAGTCTCTGTCTAGTGGCCGATGCAAATTTCAGACAAAGAACCCACCCATCCTTCTCGCTCCTTGATGTCCCAAGGACCAAGGTGTCACATGTGAGATGATGGGGAGGCAACAGCCTAGTGACGTGATTGCTCGTGACATCATGTTTTCTCAGTTTTCCTCTCACTGTGCTATGACTGCTGAGGCCCAATGGTAAAGGGTCAGACTCTGAGCCTGTTGAACTTTGATCTCCATGGCAACTGATAACCTATCCATGGCGGCAAATGTGGCCCGATAGCATTTCTGTAATCCTGCAAACCTCCGCACTACGGTAAAAATTGCCCCCCTCAGACCACACCCAAGCTATGGCACATCTATCTGCTGCATTTGTACCTTTTTGTGCATGTTTAATTGCTGATACTAGGCTCCTCTCCTCCCTGGTACTGTACTAGTGCTTTGTCTCTCGCAGTTCTGAGTGCCTGCCATATTTCCTCCTTGGCCAGCTGCACAGATGTTGCAGTGATGTACTGACCAGTTGAGCTTGTGCCACTAATGTTACATTCCCACTGAGGTGTGAGTATGTGACCTGGCAGGGCATGAAAAGGGAAGCCTTGCTGGTACATCCTACGAGGACACTACTCCCTCGAAGGTGCGGGAGCAAATGTCTTGCGGAACAGCCCGCTTGATAACTGATACTCTGGCGATACCACTGTTACCTGCAAGAGGTGGACCTGACTGAGTACATTGGTTATGCAGAGGGCATGCAAGGTTAGTAGTCTGGGTGCTGGAGTGGGTGAAAGTAAGTGAGGCAACATGTTGTGTGCAGTCATGGTAAAAAGTGGTGCACGGGTGAAGCCTTGGTGGGAGAAGGGTGTAGCAGCAGCGTTAAAGTGAGAGTCTAGCCGGAGAATCAAGCTCAGTATAGGGGCAGCATAGGCAGTTTTGTGACAGTAGGATGAGAAAACTTGCTCGGTCTTGCGGAGCACAACCTTCCACTAAATTCAATTTTATCTTTTCACTTCACTCCTCAATATCTTCTTCATTATTCATTACAGAAAATCATTGAGCTTGTAGAGAAAGGACACTGAGCAGACAATTCTAAACTTCTCCTTAAACTGGTGATGGAGAACAGCTCTCAGCTTCGCAAGGTGATGTGGGAATCCTTTGTGTAAATGCACCACAGGATCCCAAAGCTGGACCAGATACTGAAAGAACTTGGTGCACTAAGATCAAAGTGACGTCAATGTCAGATTCAAACACTGCAAGTTTAAATATAACATTACATGAATGCATATATTTGAGTGCATTGTTTGGTTTTACTTAGTTGATATAAAGCTAATGCTTACAATGGGACCTCAGACCCGTGGCATGTGCTTCTTTCTTGATGTGGGACCTCAGGGACCTGGCTGATGTTCTTACACTTGCAAGAAGTGTGTCCAGCTGCAACTCTTGTTCGACCTTATGACGGCTCTGAAGCTGTGGATTGACTCACTGTGGAGCATCTACAGTGCGAAGGACGTTGTGGATAACACGTTTAGTGAACTGGTCACACTGCAGGTTAGAATTGCTGAGGGAGACAGTGAATGGGTGACCAAAAGACAGAAAAAGAGTAGGAAGGCAGAGCAGGTGTCCTCTGCGGTCATCTCCCTCCAGAACAGGTTGGATACTGTTGAGGGAGATGGCTCACCAGGGTAGGGCAGCAGTTGCCAAGATCATGGCACCATGGCGGGCACTGATGTTCAGAAGGGCGGGAAAAAGATTCATAGGACCATAGACATAGGGGATTCTATTGTAACAGGAGGAGATAGCTGGTTTTGTGGCAGAAAACGAGACACCCGAATAGTATGTTGTCTCCCTGGTGCTCGGATCAAGGATATCACCGATCGGCTGCAGAGCATTCTAAAAGGGAAGGGTGAACAGTCTTGGTGGACATTGACATCGATTATCTAAGTAAAAAAAAACGAGATGAGGTCCTGAAAGTAGAATTCAGTGATCTAGGAGAGAAGTTAAAAAGATTGACCTCAAAGGTAGTGATCTCAGAACCACATGCTAGTCAGTGTAGAAATGAAAGAATAGGCAGGATGAACACGTGGCTTGAGGAATGGTGTAGGAGGGAGGAGTTCAGATTTGTTGGACGTTGGGATTGGTTCTGCGGAAGGTGGGAATCCTACAAATTGGATGGTCTACACCTGAAGCAGACTGGAACTAATGTCCTTGCTGGAGGTTTTGCTACTGCTGTTGGGGAGATGTTAAACTAATGTTCTAGGTGGCTGTGAACAAGGAGACTAGACAAATGGACAGCGAGGTGGAAATTGGAGACTGTAAGAATCATGAAGTTAGGGGAAGAATAGGCAGAGAGCAAAAGATGAATGCAAAAGAACTGGTAGCCTGCATGTTCTTCAGTGCAAGGAGTATAGTAGGTAAGGCTTTGATTGGTGCCTGGGAGTATGATGTTATTGTAATCACAGAGACTTGGTTGAAGGAAGAGCAGGATTGGCAGCTCAATGTTCCAGCATATAGATGCTTCAGACAGGATAGAGAGGGAAGTAAAAGGGGAGAAGAGTTGCATTTCTGGTCACTATGGAGGGCTTGAGTAGTGAGCCATTATGGGTGGATCTGAGAAATACGGGTGCAGTTACATTGTTGGGGCTGTATTACATGTCTCCCAACAGTGAGTGTGATGTAGAAGAACAAATATGGAAGCAGATTAGAGGCAATAGGGTGGTGCTGATGGGAGTGTTTACTTTTCCCAGCATTGACTGGGATACGCTTAGTGTCAGATGTCTGGATGGGGTAGAAATTTGTAAGAAGCGTCCAGGAGAGTTTTCTAGAACAGTATGTCAATAGTCCAACAAGGGAAGGGGCCATGTTGGACCTGATACTGGGGAATGAGCCAGGCCAAGTGGGAGAAGCTGTGATGGGGGGTTTGTTTGGGAACAGTGACCACAATTCTGTAAGTTTTAGAATACTCATAGACAGAGATGAGAGTGGTCGTCAGGGAAGAGTACTAAACTGGGCCAAGGCCAATTATATCAAAATTAGGCAGGAGCTGGGAAATGTGGATTGGACACCGCTATTTGAAGGGAAGGCCACATTTGAGATGTGAGAGGCTTTCAAAGATAGGTGAAAGATAGTGCAGGATAGTCGTGTCCCATTGAAAGCAAAGGATAGGAAAGGCAAGATTTGTGAACCGTGGATGACAGGAGAAATTGTACGACTAGCCACGAGGAAAAAGGAAGCGTACAATAAGGTCCAGGCAACTGAGAACAGAATGGGCCCTGGAAGAATATCGAGAGAATAGGACCAGTCTTAAACGAGGAATCAAGCATGCTAAAAGGGTCATGAAATAGCTTTAGCTTTCAGAATTAAGGAGAATCCCATAGCCTTTTATTATTGTATAAGAATCACGCGGGTAACTGGAGAAAGGATTGGTCCACTAAAAGATAAGGAAGGAAGGTTGTGTGTCGAACCTGAGAAAATGGGGGAGATTCTGAATGATTATTTTGCATCAGTGTTCACTGAGGAGAGGAACAGAATGAAGGTTCAGATTAGAGATAGAAGATTGATTACCCTGGATCACGTGGACATAAGTAGGGAAGATGTGTTGGGTAGGCTACAGGTTATTAAGGTGGACAAATCCCCAGGACCGGATGGGATCTATCCCAGGTTGCTGAGGGAGGCGGGAGAGAAATAGCTGGGGCCCTGACAGATATCTTTGTAGCATCCTTAAATACAGGTGAGGTGCCGGAGGACTGGAAGGATGCTCATGTTGTTCCCTGTACAAGAAGGGTAGTAGGGATATTCTGGGTAACTATAGACCAGTGAGCCTGACATCAGTGGCAGGAAAGGAGAAGGTACTGCGGGATAAAATCTATTTATATTTGGGAAATAAATGAGCTTATCAATGATAGGCAACATTATTTTTTTTCGGGGGGGGGGGGGGGGAAGGGGGCGCGCATCGTGCCTTATCAACTTTATAGAGTTCTTTGAGGAAGTAACCAAGTTGATAGATGAAGGACGGACTGTCGATGTCATATATATGGACTTTAGTCAGGCATTTCATAAGGTTCCCCGTGGTAAACTCATGGAGAAAGTGGAGTTAGGTGAATAATGAACTGGTTGAACAACAGGAGACAGAATAGTAGTTGAAGGGAGTTTCTCGAAATGGAGAGATGTGACCAGTGGTGTTCCACAGGGATCAGTGCTGGGGCCACTGTTGTTTGTGGTGTGTGTGTATAATGATGTGGTATGATCAGCAAGTCTGCAGATGACACTAACATTGGTGGAGTAGCAGAAAGCATAGGGGACTGTTAAAGAATACAGGAGAATATAGATAGACTGGAGAGTTGGGCGGAGAAGTGGTGCAGATGGCATTCAATCAAGGCAAATGTGAGCTAATGCATTTCTAGAGCGAATTATACAGTAAATGGATCAGTAAATTATACAGTAAATCCAGATCAGGTCAAGAACTAGGTTTGTCTCATTGAAGTAGCATGAGATATCTGTTCTGATTTTGATTAGTTTAGATTACCTATAGTGTGGAAATAGGCCCTTCAGCCCAACAAGTCCACACCAACCCTCCGAAGAGCAATCCACCCAGACCCACTCCCCTACATTTACCCCTGCAACTATGGGCAATTTAGCATGGCCAATCCACCTAACCTGCACATCTTTGGATTGTGGGAAGAAACCGGAGGAAACCCACACAGACATGGGAGAATGTGCAGACTCCACACATACAGCTGCCCGAGGCAGGAATTGAACCCGGGTCCATGGTGCTGAGAGGTATCAGTGAGCCCAAGGTGTATCAGGTCTCCCAATTGCACACCTCTCAGTCTGAAGCCTTCACTCAAAATCTTTTTCTTTCTTTTGTGTTTAATGTTTTGACATTTCATTCGTTTTCTTTTAGTTCTCCCTTATTTAGCCCTTAAATTTCCAACAAAGAAAATCTGTGTATAGCTTTATGTCTGTTTGAAAGGGCTTAATGATTTGAATGTAAGCATAAGAGTTCAAGGGAGCTAACGTTTGAGTCTGCGCACTCTCCTCTCACTCGATAATCCTTTGCTATTCTAAACTTCATTTTGACTCCTTACTCCATGACCGTACATATTCCCCTGATGTTTAATCCATAGCTGAGTAATCCTATGTACTTGTCACTCCACATTCATCTATTACACCTATTGCCCAGTGCTGCTAGCTCTGCTGCCACTTCATACTCTCCTGGAACCAGCAGCTCAGTTCTTACTCCAGACTCCCCGACCACTTGCAGTTCTGTTGTAACTGTACATACTCCTAGCACTCCTGGCACCACCATAAATCTGAGGACCTCATGACTTCAGCCCCTCTGTCACTTCCTGCTCAATTGTGGACCTTGGCTTCCAATCACTCCCAACTCCGCTACCTCTCGGCTTCATTGTCAAACCCGTTTTCTCGAAATCTCTCCCCGAGCACTGAAACCCACCACTCTTTTCAGTATTATGAACTATGTTAAATATTCTATGCAGACTATTTTCTAATTCTCTCTGTCTCACACAGGCACACACACACATACTTGGAATGAATCAGTTTTGCAAAAAAAAAATGGTTAGAAATTTAGAACCAATGTTTGTCTTTTCGTGATTGATGTAGGATGTTTCAATCTCACATTATGGAATATAAAAGAAAAATCAGTCTCTATTCTGTGGTGATCTCATGAATGGTAGCTTCATGCACTGAGCTTATACATATATCTTTTGGTATGAGGAATGATGAAGTGGACATGCTGCTATTGGACTAGGATGGACAAAGTCAGAAGTCATATGACATCAGGTTAAAGTCCAACAAGGTTATTTGAAATCACAAGCTTTTGGAGAGCTGGTCGTTAGACAGATTAAGGCAATGTAGGAGCAGCATTCCAAAAGGTTATGATTTCAGATAAACTGATTGGTGTCATGTAACATCCAGTTTGAGGAATGTGTTTTCGCTGGTCTTTGCATTTCATGTTTTGAGATAGTTCAGACTCTTTCTTTTTGTAATTCAAATTCAATCATTTCCATAGAAGAGCATATGTGAAAATCTCAACAGTTTTTGAATCAAACTGATGTCTTCTCCTATCAGCCATTGCCTAGTGTTTTGTTTTTTCTTTGCTTTTAACCAACACAACAGCAATTTTCATCTTGTCTCAGAATAAAGCACTGGCTCAGACCACAGTAGAATCTATGCAAACACTTGCATTTAAAAAGCTGTAACTGACCCTGATTGTGCGTTCCTGTCTCAAGCCATTGATGGCTGAGTGACAGTAAAATAGCTTGATTTAGAAAGATGATTCATTGGTTACGAAAGTCTACAATGACTGTGATGTGTACTGCACAAATGCCAGATGTTGAGGCGATTCTAACTGGTGGTTGATTCAGTGAGCAGACATGCTTTATGTTGTTGCTCTGATATAAAAGGAACAAGCTGCTCAGTTAAACGACAGAAGGAGATTCAAAACACACCATATCAATAACGTAAGGCCTCAGTTCATAATTTTGTCACGACTGGAGAATCTAAAATCGATCCTTTTGGATCAGGAAGGATTTTACAGTCTCTGTTCAATCAGCAAGTAGAGATCACTCGATGTAGCTGATCTGCGTGATTTTTACTATAATTCAGCTAATAAGGCTAAATAATGGAATATAGATGCAACAAATATTTTATTCACCAGTACGTATGCCAGATGATCAATTGATCCAAAATGTAAAAAACACACTAAGTACAAGAAACATAATACAGGGGCGTACACATCACATTATTTAGGTCATAAATCCCCTGAAATAATAATGCTACTTGCCTTTAAAACTTCTCCGCAGAGTGGACTCTTAACGGACTACATTGAGATGGTGATAATACAATAAACATCCGTCATTTCGGGGGTAAGGTTTTTCCCAGTTTAGCAAGAGTGCTGGCTCATAAGGTGTCTGGTAAAACAAAGCATGCTGTACCTGGATAATGTACAAGCTAACAAAAAAAAGCAATTTTTTCAACTGTCATTTTGTTTAGAAATGAGAAAACACAAGTTGAATTTAGATTCATAATCATGACATGCTTAAATCCAATTGAATATGTCTTGTCAAGGGAAGATTTCTGGTTTGGGAAAAGGGAAATTCGTTGAACTGCACATGATTAGCATTATTCGCAGTTTTGAGGGCTCACAGTCTTAAACGTTAAAACCTTAAAGCTAAAGTGTTGTGAGACATTAGTCCTCGAGTGCAGGCACACAGCAGTAAATGGAAAGGCTTCACCAACAATGGGCAGGACATGGGACGAGTGCAGCCAGTGTCACCAGGCATTTCTTTTTATCCATTTCACATTTGAGACACCTCTCCGGAAAGGATGTTTGGGAAATAGTTAATAGATCTGACTTGTCCACCTAAAGTTACAAAACATAAAGCCTGTTGAATGGGGAGTAATGCGAGAACCTCCTGGGAGTGCAGCATTTAACAAACAGTGAAAGCTCACTGGCAGCAATTTTGATTTTTGCGGGACTAAGATGGGACTGGAGCTTTCTAGAGGCAACAGTCTATTTATTGTCCGTCACTAAACAGACTCGAACAGAGTGAGATTCGTTGTCAACAATGGAGAAATCTATTCCATTTATTTCCCAAACTTGTATTTTCCGTATTAATATGCATTCTAATCTCTGTAACAACAAAAAATGACATTACCAGAAGGGAGGCTTGATTCAGGTTGTTTCTCATTCAATTTGTTTAGACTGGGTTACAATGATCTAGGAGATTCAGGAGTGAAAGTGCTTTCTTTGTCTCTGAGACATCCAGACTGTAAGATACAGAAACTGCACTAAGTACCTGACTGTAACTGTTTTTATAATAACTGAATGTTTGACACTGCGTATTATTACTGATATCAAGCACAGTGCTATTACTATTCACTGGGGTTTGTTCTGATTTCTGCTTTTATTTTCTGTTTCCCTTTTATCTTTATATCTGATCCTCAGACTCTATAACAATGGTATCACAGATGCTTGTGCTGAGGATCTCACCTTGGCTGTCAGTGCAAGTAGATCTCTGATGTATCTGAATGTGGGTAATGATAAACTGAGATACAGGAATGAAGCTACAGTTGCCGGTTTGGAAAAATCAGGGTTGCACAATATAGACATGAGTAAGTACCAGACTCTCTCTGAAAATGTTTATAATAACTGTTCTTCAAAATAACTGAACATAAGCCAAGTAAATGTTTAAAAAACACATTACAGTATGAGCATCAGTATAGGGTTGTTATTACAACTGTCTTTAATTTGTATCAGTAATAGTGTTACTATAGTTATGACACTGGGTAAACCTTCCTGCTTATCTTAAAACCAGATAGATACAGAAAGATTCATCTTGTGCAATAATCTGTAAAAATCGAGTTGCCAAGGACTATTTAAAGTAAAGATTAACCACTTTATTTCCTAATGTAGAACAGAGAATAACTAACAAACCACGGTTTACAATTTGTTTCTCGAACCTATCGTTTAGCTTCCCTTCTACAATACTAGTCTGATAAAACTCCCAATTAAAATTTAGAAAACCACATCTCTTATCTGAAAACCAGGCAACTGTCGATTCTTATCTTCGGATCTTCTTGTGTTTTCTTTTCTGTTTGCTCAGAATTTATGTGTCACAAGTTACTGATCAAAAAGATACTTTTAAGAGAGAGCTATTTTAAAGCAATTTGTTTACATGCTGGGCTGTGGCAGTTCTCCTCTCAACTCTTCAATTTTCCCTCTGTCTTATAACCCAGAACATCGGGTTGTGTCATTGGCTTTTGAGATTGTCAATATACTCAATTCAAACTTGATTAGAAATTGGTATATTTATTGTTGTATAATTTAAACTGATTGACTGGATTCGATTTTGTTTTTGTCTCCAGGCAACGAACTACTGGAGTTGTTCAACGCAGTGTTACATACATCGCTGCCTTATTGAGAACACTTAGTGCTGTCTGGTGGTTCTGCTGCTTTTAACTCTCTTAAAAGTATACCCACATCTTCATAACACCTCCCCCCAAAGAAAAAATGAGCCATCATAATGAAAAGATGGCTTCATTTTTTTTCTCTACTTTTTTGAACACGCTCCCAGAACATATATTAAAGTTATCTGTAAGTTCATCTTAATGCCTTCCCATTTACCCCTGTATATATACACCAAACATTAAATAGAGGCAAATCTCATCCAAACTCTGTTAGTTAAATCCGCAATAACGCATCTGTGATTACATTCATACGACCCACAATGTGCATGATTTTTAAATTATTAGTCTGTAACATAAGACTCCAACAAAATAATCTCTCATGTAAAATGTTCTCATTTTTAAAATGTTGTAAACATGTAAGTGGATTGTGGTCAGTGTACACAATGATCTCTGGCACATTGCTGTTGACATACACATCAAAATATCTCTCCACCCTTCAGGCACTCTGCCTGTGTTCCTGGTGAAGGGCTTTTGCCCGAAACATAGATTTTTCCTGCTCCTTGGATGCTGCCTGAACTGCTGTGCTTTTCCAGTACCACTCTACTTCAGAATACACATCAAAATATTGCAAGACCTGTACCGTACTCAAAAGTTCATTTTCGATTGTAGAATATTCCCTCTGGTGGATGTTGATCTTCTTCGAAAAGTAACCAAGTGGCAGTTCAATCCCATTCTCATTTTCCTGAGCAGTACTACTCCAACACCAATGTCACTAGCATTGATGCGGACTTTAAAAGGTTTTGAAATGTTTGGTGTTGCTAAATCTGGTTTGCTGTTTAATACAGATTTCTAATGGTCGAATGCCTCCTGGCATGGTTCTGACCACCGAAACTTTGTGTTGTTCTTAAGCAAGTTGGTTAACGTTGCCACTACACTGCTGAAGTTTGGAACAAATTTCCGATAGATTTCACTGAATCTGAAGCACCTCTTTTTTTTTAGAGTTTGGTCATGGAAATTCCTCGATGGCCTTCATCTTTGCTTTCCATAGGGTCAACCTTCCATGACTGATGCTATGTCAAAAGAACGTTACCTCTACTTTCATGAATTCCATTTTATTTAAGTTTGCCTCCAGTTTTGATTCTCGTAGTCATTCAAAGAGCTCTGCTAACTGTACCAAGTGATCTTTCCAGAATTTACTAAACATCACTACATTGTCAAAATAAACTGCGCAGTGCCACAATGCTGTTCATGAGTCTTTGGAATGTAGCAGGCATGTTCTTCATTCCAAAGGCCATTAGTTTAAATTGATACAGCAAATTTAAGGTTACAAACACAAATTTCTTTTGCTGTTTCTGGTAATGTGTGGTTAACTTTAAGTCCAACTTGGACTTTCTCGATACGGTCCTCCAGTCTATGAATTGGATATGAATCTAATTTTGTAATGGCGTTGACTTTCGGATAATCCACGCAGAATCATTAAATCCTATCCACTTTGGGAACTAACACGATCGGCAAACTCCACGTGCTGTGGCTTAGATAAATAATGTTCTCGTTGAGCATGGCCTCCACCTCGACATCCTTACTCAGTATATTTCCAATCATATCCTTGGCTGTCTTGGAGTTGCTGCTAAGCCTCCCATATGGCTATTGATATGTTTAACAGTAGTAATTTCCCGATCTTTCTTTCTGTCACTCTCCATGTTCATGTTATTCCGATTTGAGCCTCAGCAGTTTTTCAATTTCTCTCCCTCATTCCCTGCCTCTGCTTTCAACCCATGAGACAAACATCAGAGAACGTCTGTTCATCCTCAGGGTCTATGACATTCCAACAATGAACGATGCAGGAATTAACATATTTGGCGAAAGTGAAGACTACAGAGTTGAAGAGTGTGGAGCTGGAAAAACACAGGCAGACAGTCAACATCCAAGGAACAGGAGAGTCGATGTTTCTGGTTCATGCCCGAAAAGTTGACTCACCTGCTCCTCGGATGTTGCCTGAACATGAATTAAGATATTGGCTGACTGTCCTTTCACCTGCTGTTTCGTATGTGCTTTCCCAATTGTCCTATCTAAATTCATTGGATTAGCTTTCTTACAGCATGGAAACAAACTTTTTGGCCCAACAAGTACATACCGACCCATTCCCCCCACCCCCCTCACCTAACACTATGGGCAACTTAGCATGGCTAATTCACCTGATCTGCATATCTTTGGATTGTGAGAGGAAACCGGAGCACACGGATGAAGCCCACACGGACACGGAGAGAATGTGCAAACTACGCGCAGGCAGTTGCCCGAGGAGGGAATTGAACCCAGGTCCCTGGTGCCGTGAGCCACCATGCCGCTTCACTCCATGTTAATTAACACCACATCCCCACCCCAACTTTGCCAACCAGAATCCAGCCACTGTTTTGTGTTTGAAAGTATCCTACAGGTTATTCACAGATGCCCTGTCACTTTCTTGATCACTGAAAAACTATATTTTAATAATCGATAATATTTTAATGATCCAAGTTACTATTGCACCCTCCTTATTTTATTGAGTGGTGGTCAACACCTCAGTCTTCAGCTGCTATAAGCAAAATACTTAGTTCCAAACACCATCTTGATCAATCTCCTCTGCACTCTTTCTAGTGTGCTTCCTCCTCTCAGTAGATTCCAAGCAAGGCTCTAGCGGTTGGTCCAACAAATTGTCCATACCACTTCATAACTGAAACTGATAACTGAAACTCTCCAGCACCAGACGGCATCTGTTAAATCTCCCTGTGCCTTCTCTACCAGTACTGTCACATGCCTCCTATTATTGTAAGTTCCAGAATACTCTTGTTGAGTGGCCACACCGAATTTGTATACGGTTGCAAGCCAAACTCACTCTTAAACTCGATGTCTTGGTTACTGAAGGCAAGTATCCCATAATGCTTCTGAAACTCTTTATCTCTCCTGTCCTGCTACCTTCAGGGACAGATGTACACGTACACCAAGATCCCTCTGTACTTTCCATAGTCCTAGCGTTCATCATTTAATCCTTACCATGCTTGAATGAACACTGCTCTGCTTTTGCCTGGAGTGGACTGGCAACCGTGTGCCAAGAAGTAGCATCTGATATAAAAGGCACCAAATCAAGCTTAACATGCCCAGTGCAAGTGATGCATGTTGTCAAGCTGCTCTGTCCCAGTCTGTTCACCAAAGCAAAGAGAGGCACACCAAAGCCTCACGCCTGGAGTTTAAACAGACAACACAATCACCATCGGTGGCAGCATCAGAGCGCATCCATTGTATTGTCAAGTTTATTTTACTACCCAGACTGCAAGGCTTCTGGCCGTTCCACAGTTCTGACCTTTGACCCTGAAAAGAATTTATTGTCTTGCCTGCAAACCTCTTTTTGGATACACTTAGACCCGGTTCCTCTCAGTTTTGCCCTTCTTACGTGTTTCAATCGCTCAGATAGTATGAGACTCAGATCCTGAAGGAAGGTTTCCTCATGGTTTACCTTCTCAAAAAATTTGGAGAATATTAATAAATTCACCTCTATTTGACACCTTCGCCTTAATGGCACACTGTGCAGGAGTAGGTGAAGCTGTATGCATAATGAGCTGAAGAGTGGCAGATGGAATTTCATGCAGAGAAGTGCGGGGTGTGGGGAAGGACTGGCAGGATTGACACAGGGGAGTGGGGACACAGGCCCTGGGGAGTGTTGCTGTACAAAGAGACTTACCGGTTCAGGTACATAGTTCCTTGAAATTTGCGTCACACATAGACAGGGAAGAAGATATTTGGCATTCTTTTTTCTTTGCTAAGTACGGAGTATAGGAGTTGAGACATCACGTTACGGCTGTACAGGGCATTGGCAAGGGAGAAAGTGTGGATAGCCGATCAGAGTGGAAAAGTATGGTGCTGGAAAAGCACAGCAGATCAGATAGCAAGAGAATCGACGTTTTGAGGAATCCTGATGAAGAGCTTATGTTCTAAATGTCGATTATCCTGGTCCCAGGACATTGATAAGGCTACTTTTTGTCGTCCTGTGTACTGTTCTGCTCTCCCTCCTACAGGAAGGGCATCGTTAACTTGGAAAGGCTTCATGGATGTTACTGATTCTGGAGGATTTGAGTTCTAGAGAAAGACTGGAGAGACTGGGACCATAAGACGATATGACCATAATGACATAGGAGCTGGCATTAGGCATTTCGTTCCATTGAGTCCTCTTCAGTATTTAATCATGGCTAATAGGTTTTCCAACACTATTTTCCCGCTTTCTTCCCGAAACTTGGATTCCCCTTGGCATTAAAGAACTTATCCATCCCTGTTTTAATATAGTCAATGACCTGGGCTGCACAGCCTTATCTCACAATGAATTCAAAAGATTTGCCACTTCCTGACTACAGAAATGTTGGAGGCTAATGGCGACCTTATAAACGTTTATGAAATCATGAGGGATATTAATAGCCAAAGGTCCTCACAGTGTAGACAAGTCCAAAACTAGAGGGCCAGGTTTAAGGTGAGAAGGGAAAGATTTATAAGGTATCTTGGGCAACCTTTCCTTGCAGAGAGGGGTGCATGAATGGAATAATCTATCAGAGAAAGTGGTGGAGTAGTGTAACATTACTATATATAAAAGGCAACTACATGGGTACATGAAGAGGAACTCTTAAGAAGGGTATGGGTCAAATACACGTACATGGGGCGAGTTCCACATGGCAAAGCTTGTCCATTGCCATCCTCTCTGCTTCTATGAAAGGGCAGTGAATAAATCACATACTGCCCTTGACTTTATGAGTAAAGCTGCAGCCTCAGTCACGCTGACATTATACAATTAACTATGAATGACTCACAGCCAATATGTGAATTGTGCTCTGTTTCTCTCTCTCTCTCTCTCTCTCTCTCTTTCTGTCTATGTCTATCTCTCTCACTCTGCAGAATCTGGCTTTGTTTCAGATTTTAAGCGTTTCTTGTTGTGAAACTGAACAAAACATTCCCCAGCTGTGGAGACATGGGATTTTAGCCCGTGTCCCTCCAGTCTGTGATCCTTCATTACCAATGCAGTGAGCTTCCCCCACCCGCTGATGACACTTACATTCTGCTCTTTGTTACCTAACCCCGACAGAGATGTCAACCTAGCTGGATCAGAATTACTGTGGGTGCAGTTTGTAACAGGTGTCGTCAATCCTCCCCAGACACATTTTATATTTTGTTTCTCCCGGATCTTGTCCACCATAGTTGGCAAATCTGTACGACAGAGCTGGGCAACCACGCCTCACACCTCTTTGACAATAATAATGTCATGGTATATAGTCGGCAGTCCCAACCTTTGCATGGTAGCTTGGAAAATCAGCAGCATGAAACGATTACTGCAACTGAGCAGATGGGGATTAATGCAGTCAGGCACGTGACCATCAACCACTTTTCAAATCAGTATCACATTCGTTAATATCCTGGCGATTAACACTATCAGGATTATACACTTTGCATTTGGGAACACAATCCCAGTGAATGCTCATTTTCACAATGTGCTCTGGATTGAGTGCTGTTATGTGACATTCTATAGAATCAATTCGTTGTTTTTCTTTCATACCTCAATGATACTTAACTGTATACATTTTGGCAACACAAGGCCATGCTGTTCTAGGATAAACTGAATACATTTTTTTTGGAAACAGAAACCGCAGAGGGACTACTTTTGTCTTGAAGTTGCTACAGGTTTCTCTTGCTCTCTTTCTTTCTTCAGTTAAAATTTTCTGTGAGTGGAGCTCTGAAATGCTCAGCAAGGAAGAACGTCTATCTGAAGTCAAGACCAACTCCAACTGTCCGGCCTCTGACACGACATCAACAATCTGACAGTGCCACTAAAAGCCAGAAGGATTGTGCAAAACTCATCTAATTCCACTCTTGCAATCCGACTCATAATCTGCAAATTTGCCTCTGTACTAATTTTTTCTGCACATTACATTTTGACAGAGATCTGTGTCTTGACCATTGGATTTGTGAATGTATGTGTGTGTATACATGTGAGTGAGTGAGTGTGTGGATGTGCACGTGTGCATGTTGCTGTGTGTTGCATGTGTTTGGGATTTATAGGGAATATCATTTTACTTGCACAAGAATAATTTAGATTCTATGCTGTCACACAGAAAAGGATATGTTTCTTAATTAAAACAAAATTTTGCAGTGGTTCTATTGACAAAACCTGAAGTCAGATCCTTTATTTGTGTGAGACTGTGGGCATAATTAAGCATCTTAGTGATAAAATTGGCAACTTACACAGCACTGATGTCCCTCAGAACAATTGCATTTGATCACCAGCGCACTCTACCCGTCAGATCGATGATAGAATTGACAGATACTGAACTCATCCAGCTCATATAAACAAATGGCTACAAGAGCAGGTCAGAAGCTAGGAATCCTGCAGCGAGGAACTCACCTTCTAACTCCCCAGTCGTGTCCTGCCATCGACATGGCACAGATCAGGAGTGTGAGGGAATGCTCCCCACTTGCCCCGGATGGGGGTAGCTCCAACAACACACAAGGGCTTAACCCCATCCAGGGCAAAACAGACTGCTTGATTTGCACCACATTCGCAAACACCCAGTAGCAGTGGTGTGTTTCACTGCCAAGATGCACAGTGGAAATACAACAATGATCCTTGGTCAGCACTTTCCAAACCCATGACCACTTCCAAGTAGAAGGTCAAAAGCAGGATATATAAGTGAACCCCACCCACTGCAAGCTCCCATCTGAGCCACTCACCATCCCCACTTGGAGATTTATCAGTGTCACTGTGTCAAAATCCAGCAGCTCACTTCCTAATGGTGCTGTGTCCCTACACAACATCAACGGCAGCAGTTAAAGATTGTGCCTTACCACCATCTTCTCAAGGGGAAATAAATGCAGGGCCCAACCCAAATCCCAAAAAATGGGATGGAAAAAGTCTAACTGATGTTTACAGGAGCTTGCAGTGGTACATTGGCCACTGCACTTCCTCTATTACAAGCAGGCACAAATAGAGGTTGGCTGTTCAGGACATTCTGTGAGCCCGCGTGCCCTACCTGAATGTGCCACTGGATCTAGGTGAAGTTACCAAATGACTATGGCATAACTGAGGAGAGCATGGCATGAAGGAAGTTAAGATCCACTCTGTGCAAGGTTGCATATGCTGAAGTGTGTGACAGCACCAGGAATAAACCTGCAAAAACAAGCTTCCACTACCCTATCCATCATGTCCATGAGGGTTAACAATTTCAAAGACAGTGCCTGAACAACAACTGCCCACTGGGCCTGATTTTAATTGAATCAAATTAATACAGTTAGCCATCCTGCCTCATGCATTATCTGTACCCCTAATAATTGGAGCCCATTGTCCAGCCATGTAGCACATGTGCCATATTAAGTTCTGCTTTGTCCTTCTCTCCATCCCCCCATAGGTTTGGGATTCTTGTGATTGTGTCCAGAAGCGTGCAAAATATAAATATCCAGTGGCTTTTCGGGAGCTTGACATCAGCCCCTTTTCTTCAACATTCTGGAAATGACATTCTAAAAGTCTGAGACCTGTCCCAGCAAAGGGCCTGGTGGAAGATAAAACTTTCCCTTAGATGTACTGGTTTCAGTTCTTTGAGATCAGCATGGTGCGATTTGTGTGAGAGATAGATTGGGAGAAAGAGAGAGTAATGAAGCAAGATGGAAAGAGAGTGAGTGAGAGAGAGAGAAAGACCAAAAGAGAAATAGAGATACATAGAAAACGAAACTGAGCAAGACCGAATGGTGGGAAATAAATGCCGCTCAGTTCACCACCTTCCCTTCTTCTCTGTCATGCTCTTGCTTGCCTTGTCTATTTAAGTTGTTCTCTATCACTACCACATCAATCAATTCTCTCATCCCACGACTGCTTGGGTCCTAGTCCCCCTTGCAAAACTAGTTTAAACTTTCCACAATCAAATCTCGAGGGCAAGAAGAAATCCTTAAGTACATCACTGCCATGTTGAGTGTGGGATGATGATGAAATGTATAAAGTAACACATAAATTACCAGTTACTGTTGAAGGAAATACAATTTTCTCTTTTGAAAAAAAAGCAAATGCTTGAAACCGTATACTAATGTGAGTTTTTTCTCACTTTTCAGAAAAGTTATACAATCATGTTTTTTTTTCAAATAAAACTGTACAGTAACATCTCCTCAGAGATTCTGACTTAGATTGAATTAATGGATTTTCCTACTAAGAATAATATTGTAGGAGCAATGAAATTGTAACACAATGGAACTGAAATAGAAATGACTCACATCTGAGTACTTCTGTGAAATAAGCAACGTTCTACAAAGTTACCTACTTAAAATCATAAGAAGTGCACTATAGCAATTGAATAGGAGACGGGGAACTTCAAAGAAGAGCAAGAGGGAAAATGAATTTGAAAAGCTAATGTGATTAGATGCTCATAAGTAACCTGGACCTGGTGGCTTTCCACCTTGCATCCATTTAAGAGGAATGTTTGGAAGAATATTTATATTGTATGTCATCAGCTCTTTCAAATTTCCTTCACTTGATAGTGTGGGGAATCTGTCAATGAACAGAGTTAATCTTGAGTTCGACAAGCTTAGTTTTCTACAAACAGTTCTCCAATAATAACGGGAGGGAAATGAAAAACTTCACAGATCACATTCAAGTCAACCTTTTTATTTTGCATTAATTTCTGGCATGATAGTGTTATTGACTAGGCCAGCATTCCTTTTCCATCTATAACAGTCCTTGAAGATGTTGCTGAACAGTTGTCCCAAGATATTTCCCAGTGCAGTTCCAACTGGGAATATGATGTTTCTTGGTAATGAACTTGAAGACAGTGCTCCCTTTTCTTTGCTGCTGTAGTGATTGTGGGTAGTAGGCTTTGTGCGCTCAGATGGTGCTATCTGGGGAGCCTTGTTGAGGCTGCAGTGCATCTTGTAGATGTAACACACTGCTGCTTAAGTATCAAAGTGGAGGGCATGCATATTGAAGGTGACGTCTGTAATATCAATTGCGTGAGTGGTTTTGTCAAATGTTCTGTCAAGGATTTAGGCTGTTGGGGAACTGCGCTCAGAGGCAACTGGCAAATAATCCACCTCAAACCTGGTTCAAGCATTTTAGATTATGGGCAGTTCTTGCGGAGTCAGATGGCGAGTTGCTCTCCATAGACCTCCCAGCCTCGGACTTATGCTTCTCACCCTGGCACTTGCGTGATTGATTCAGGTCAGTTGCTCAGCAATCATAATCCCCAGCACTTTGGCACTGTGAACTTCAGTGAAAATTTGGTGATGCTATTGCTATTCGAAGCCAATGGATAGAGGACAGATTTTCTTTTGTTGGTGATGTCCATTGCCTAGCACTTTTCCAGGAAAGGACAGGTCACCCTGTTGGGAGATTTTCAGGAAAGGCCATGTCACCCTGTTAGAAGATTTCTAAAGGCATCCAAAAATTTCTAGTGATGTAGAGAAAAGGATTGCAAAGACGATTCTGGATAGGAGCGAAACTGGCCAGTAATTTTTTTTAAGGAGGCTTTAAATTTCCAAATGTTAACTGGAAACGCTGTGCTTGTGATACATTAGGTGGGTCAGTTTTTGTCCAATGTGTTCAGGAGTGTTTCCTGACACAGTTTGTCGATAGGTGAATAAGAGGCAAAACCACATTGGATTTGGCAGTCGGTAATGAACCAGGTGAGGTGTTAGGTTTGGACATAAGTGAGCACTTTGGTGATTGTTACCACAATTTGATTACATTTATTTTAGCGATGGAAAAGAGTAGGTATGTACCACAGAGCAGGAGTTAAAGCTGGGGGAAAGGCAATTATGATAAGATTAGGCAAGATTTAGGATGCATCGAATGGGGGAAGCTGCAGTGGATTAGCACAATTGAAATGTGGAGCTTGATCAAGGAACAGCTACTGAGTGTTCTTGATAAGTATAAACCTTCAGACAGAGAGGAGATTGTCGAGTGAAGGAAATGTGGTTTACTAAAGAAATTGAATCTCAAGAGAAAGAATGAGGCTTATGTGAGGATGAGACATGAAGGCCCAGCCAGTAAGCATCTAACGACAGAGTTGAGAAGAGCAAGGAGATGACAGGCAAAGTCTTCGTCAGGCAGGATCAAAGAAAACCCTGAAGTTTTCTGTAGATATGTCAGGAATAAAAGGATAACAAGAGTAAGAATAGGGACTGTCAAACACAACAGTGGGGAATGGTGTGTGGAGTGGGAGGAGATAGGAGAGTTGCTAAATGAATGTTTTTCGTCAGTATTCACACTGGAAAATGATAATATTGTTGAGGATAATACTGAGACACAGGCCACTAGACTGGATAGGATTGGGGTCATAAGGAGGAGGTGTTAGCAATTCTGGAGAGTTTAACAATAGATAAGTCCCTTGTGCCAGATGCTATTTATCTTTGCATTCTTTGGGAATCTAGAGAGAAAATTGCAGAAACTTTGACTTTGATCTTTATTTCATAATTGTCTATAGGAATAGTGCCAGGAGACTAGAGGACAGCAAATGTTATCCCCTTGATGATAAAGGGGCGTAGGGACAATCCTAGTAATTAAAGACCAGTAAACCTTTCTTCAGTTGTGGGTAAAGTGTGGGAAAGGATTATAAGAGACAAGATTTATAATCAATCTGGAAACGAATAGCTTGATTAGGGATGGTTAACACGGTTTTGTCAAGTGTAGGTAGTGCCTCACAAAGCTTATAAAGTTTTTCAGAAGGCGACCAAGCAGGTGAATGCGTGTAAACCGGTTAACGTAGTGTATATGGATTTCAAGAAAGCGTTTGATAAGGTTCCCCATGGTAGGCTATTGCAGAAAATGTGGATGTATGGGATTGAGGGTGATTTAGTGGTTTTGATCAGAAAATAGCTAGCTGAAAGAAGATGGAGGGTATGGTTGATGGAAAATGCTCATTCCAGTGTTCAGTTACTTGTGGCTTCCCACAGGAATCTGTTTTGGAGGCATTGCTGTATGTCATTTTTATAAATATCCTGGATGAGGGCGTAGAGGGATTGGTTAGGAAGTTTGCGCATGACACTGAGGTCAGTGGAGTTGTGGACAGTGCCGAAGGATGTTGCAGGTTACAGAGGTTCATACATAAGCTGCAGAGCTGGGCTGAGAGGTGGGAAATTGAGTTTAATACAGAAAAGGTTGAGGCAATTTGCTTTGGAATGAGTAACAGGAACACAGTATTGGGTGAATCATAAGATTCTTGGCAGTGTGGGTAAACAGACAGCTCTCAGTGTCCATGTACATAGATCCCAGGTTGATAGGGTTGTTAAGAAGGTGTATAGTGTGTCAGCTTTTATTGGTCGAGTGGTTGAGTTTCTGAGCCATGAGGTCATTTTGCAGCTGTACAAAACTGCCACACTTGGAGTAATGCGGTTACCGATTTTATTGGAAGAATGTGGAAAGGGTCTAGTGGAGATTTATCAGGATGTTACCTGTTATGGAAGGCATGTCTGATGCAGAAAGGCTGAGGAACTTGAGGGTGATTTCGATAGGAAGAAAAAGATTGAGAGATGACTTAATAGAGACAGAGAAGATAATCAGAGGATTAAGCAGGGTGCACAGTGAGAGACGTGTTCCTCGGATGGTGATGGGTAGCACGAGTGGACACAACTTTATATTGAGGAGTGTTAGATATAGGACAGAGGTCAGAAGTAGTTTCTTCACTCAGAGAGTAGTAAGGGTGTGGAAGGCCCTGCCTGCAACAGTAGCAGACTCGCCAACTTTAGCAGCATTTAAATGGTCATTTGGTAAACATACAAAATGAAAGTGGATTAGTGTTGGATAGATCAGCTTCAGATTAGTTTCACAGGTCAGTGCAACATCGAGTCCTGAAGGGCCGGCACTGCATTGTAATGTTCTATGTTCTACACTCTTGTCAAGCACATTTTTTATTTGGATACCATCCCATTCTTGCTGCATTTGAATAAAGTATTTAAGGGGTTGTGAATAGTGCTGAACGTGGTACAACCATCAGTGAAAATCCCCAGTTCTGACCTTGTGAGAGAGAGAGAATGATGGAGCAAGCTCGATTGGAAGATTGGCCTAACCTTTCAGTAGATTTCTGAGATATAACCTCAGGAAATTTGTAAGTATTTTGTTGCTTCCTGTTCAAACTCTCCCCTCTGTATAACTAGTTCAGAATTCCTTCACAACTGTACTACCTTTGGAGTATTTTTTCTGGCATGCATTACAATGACAAATAATGTAGCGTAGCGATACCACCTTGAGTACCATGAGGAATGACAAATAAATGCTGGGTTTGCTCATAAAACCTGCATTCTGAATGTGATGCATTCTCGTGTATTTACATTTTTTAATGTTATGTGACAGGTTACAGCGGGATATAGATAAGTTGCAGAGCTGGGCAGAAAGGTGGCAAATGGAGTTCAATGTAGCTAAGTGTGAAGTCATTCACTTTGGTAGGAGTAACAAGAAGATGGATTACTGGGCTAATGGCAGGCTACTTGGTAGTGTGGATGAGCAGAGGGATCTTGGTGTCCATGTACACAGATCTCTGAAAGTTGCCACCCAGGTAAATAGTGCTGTGAAGAAGGCATATGGCGTACTGGGCTTTATTGGTAGAGGAATTGAGTTCCGGAGTCCTGAGGTCATGTTGCAGTTGTAGAAGACTCTGGTGCGTCTGGAGTATTGTGTGCAGTTTTGGTCGCCATACTATAGGAAGGATGTGGAGGCACTGGAACGGGTGCAGAGGAGGTTTACCAGGATGTTGCCTGGTATGGTAGGAAGATCGTATGAGGAAAGGCTGAGGCACTTGGGGCTGTTTTCATTGGAGAAAAGAAGGTTTAGGGGAGATTTGATAGAGGTGTACAAGATGATTAGGGGTTTAGATAGGGTTGGCAGTGAGAACCTTTTTCCGCGTATGGAGTCAGCTGTTACTAGGGGACACAGCTTTAAATTAAGGGGTGGTAGGTAAAGGACAGATGTTAGGGGTAGATTCTTTACTCAACGGGTTGTGAGTTCATGGAATGCCCTGCCAGTAGCAGTGGTGGACTCTCCCTCTTTATGGTCATTCAAGCGAGCATTGGATAAGCATATGGAGGTTATTGGGCTAGTGTAGGTTAGGTAGGCTTCGGTCGGCGCAACATCGAGGGCCGAAGGGCCTGTATTGCGCTGTATTTTTCTATGTTCTAACTGTTGGTTTACAAAAGTTTATTTGTATTCTGACTTTCAATGAAATACAGACATGATAATTCCCCGTTATTCAACTTGTACTCATGATGCCTCGGGCCTAATGACATTATATGGTTAATATCAGGTTGCAAATCCATCTGTTGCCAATAATATTAGTGTGTTCTGTTTTCGAGAATAAGATGCATTTGTTCTCAGCAAGAATGATTTTTCTGTCAGATGAGGGGGACATGGTGGCAATAATTATCTTAAGACGTGTGGTTCTCCCATGGCAAAGAAATGATCAGATAATCAACACCAATAAAAGGTAACTTATCCAAGAATTGTAAGATAGCTAGACTGATCACAGAATATTATTACTGCACTACGTCCTAGAAAGTTAGAGAAGCTACGTCCTGCTGGAAGATTCACGCTGGTGGATCATGAAGGGGCCAAGAATAGAGTTAGCATGTTAGATTTCCTCAGATAATAAGCCTCATCAAGCAGACCTGGCGAGAATCATGAGTTTACTCGGAGCGAACCGATAGTGTCCTTGATTTAAATTGATGAGACATTGGAACAGGGTCCTCTGTCATGACCCGACAAAAGAGCAACATTCACTCATAAATCAGCATTCAACTAAGGAGAGCGGAGGCCAGGGCCACACTTTCATACATGCTCAGGCCAATTAAAGCAACCTTCAATTAACTTGTAAAAATCAATCTATGTTCCCCAATAAAGCAATGCCATGCAAAGTACAAAATTCTTTGACTACAGAATAAAACTCCACCTGCACTTTCACGATCAGACTTTCCCAAGACTGGCACAGTACAAATTGTATAAACTGCAAGTTTTTTTTGAAGTATTCAACATTCCCACGGCAGGCAGCGTGCAGATTTAGTATCAGAATGTTGTCTATCTATTTCCCTCTAAAAGTTCGAAATGGCAGGTAGCAAAGCTTGTCAAGTGCATTTAACCTGCATTTTGTCCTTACAAGAGGATTCGCAGTAAGATTAAAATCAATTGGCAAAAGTGAGGATTGCATACGCTGGAAACCAGAGTTTAGATCAGAGTGGTGCTGAAAAAGCACAACAGGTCAGGCAGCATCTGAGGAGCAGGAAGATCGATGTTTCGGGCAAAAGCCCTTCATCAGTCAAGGAGGCTTCCTGTAGAGTAACGGGGCTGGCATTTCCAAGTTGATAAACATGTCTTCATGATGCTGTGTCCACATCCCTGCTACCTGGTACTACAGAAAAGGCCAGACATCCTCAAGACATTTTAAGAAGTTAGCTCTGACCATAGATTTTCCCGTTGTTTTAGGCAGATGTAAGGTTACTATCCCAAGATTGATACAGTAGGTCAAAACACTTGGCACTTAATGTCGCCATTATACTTGCTGCTGTTCAGCTTTTTACTAACTGTTCGTCATTGTAGTAGCTTTATACTTCATTTAATTCTCTTGTTTCTTTCTCCTCAGATTCATTCTTCGCCCAACTGAAGACAAATGCTGACAAATTGCGTGTTCTCCTTTTCTGTTCGTTCAGTTCCTCACCTGGACACCTTGTTCCATTATAAGCTGCGTCAAATGTTGACTCTCAGTCACTTGGATTTAAACACTAACTGATACATTTTTACAAACGGATATTTCGCAGCATTCTTTATCTGGTGTTTGAAATTATTTTGTGTCACCACATATATAAATGCATTTGTGCAACAGCTTAAGTTTTGTAGCATATATGCGACTTGTTCAAAAATATCATAAGCAGCATAATCCAAGTGATAAGAGACATCAAAGAAATATAAAATATACATCAACCAAAGAAGTAGGAAGCTGCCTGATATGGCAAACAATAAAATCACAGAGTTCTTTCTGCTCTCCATCTCTGGATCATTCTCTGTTTTTCTCTGATCCCTGAGTCCCTGACACACCTTTATTGCCTCAAAGATGTGTCTCACTGTCAGAGCATTGAGCAAGAGAATGAAAGCAAATGGCAAAATTGGTGTTAGAAATTTTTCAAAATATCGAAAACTAACCCATTGAGGATGATAATGATAACTTTCCCTGTCAGAACAGTACCATGGAACATTGTTGATAAACATTTTAGGCTCAAATCGAAAGTAAATAGGAATATTCTTTAAAACAAAGAAAATGCATATTGTTGTTATTATTTTCGTTGCTGTTTTCTCAGTGCAATAATTAGTTTTCATTTGATGAATGCAAATGGCAACAAAACGATCAAAAGAGAAAGCGACAGTTAACCAGACAGAACAGTCAATGGATGAACGATTCAGGGCATAAATAATAGTACAAACAGGAGTGATGTCAAGGAAACACCGTGGATAATAATAGTAACTGAACTGACCAAGTATGACGTCGAAGACAATGAACAGAAGATCTGATGCTGCCATAGCCACCAAATATTGAGTGGTGCAGGTAGAAAGCCCACACTTGCCCCCAGACAAAAATACAATCGCCACTAGATTACTTACAGTGTGGAAACAGGCCCTTCGGCCCAACATGTCCACACCGCCCCGCCAAAGCGCAACCCACCCATACATCTACCCCTTACCTAACACTACGGGCAATTTAGCATAGCCAATTCACCTGACCTGCACATCTTTGGAGTGTGGGAAGCAACCGGAGGAAACCCACGCAGACACGGGGAGAATGTGCAAACTCCACACAGAGAGTCGCCCGAGGTGGGAATTGAACCCAGGTCTCTGGCGCTGTGAGGCAGCAGTACTAACCACTGTGCCACCATGCCGCCACTAGATTAACTGTAAGAGACAGAAAAGTAAGATAGACTTGAAGTTACAGATAATGTATTCTCTGTACCTGAACCAGACTGTAAGTGATGGATTTTAGCATAAACATTGTTGTTGTTCAGTGTCACATAATTTTTAAAAAAAATTGAAATACAGCAGAAAACCGTCACAGAAGGAATCCATTGTATTCTTTTAAATAACAGACATGGTGTCCAACATGAGTAGTGGGTTACTTCTAGTGTATGCAACAGCTGAGTTCCTCTGTTTTATAGTTTGTTCTGACTGGCTTGAATTGCCCTTCAGAAGACAACGTTTGAGGCAAAATGAATTGGCAAAACAAAGAATAGGAAGCACCTATGGTTTACAAAATTTCTGTTTTCGTTGCTTAGCTTAGAGTGCCACAACAATTGTAGACACTGATATGAGATTCACAAAATGGGCTTGCTGTCAAAGTCATAAGATGTTCCAGTAAAATTAACTATTCGAGTATGGAAAACCAAGCACAGACAGCAGCACTGACAACGCTGTGGATGCGTATCCTGGAAAGGATGTGTATCCTGGCTTTCAGACCAGCAAGAGTTCGGAAATTCAGTGCATCATGCAAAATAACTCATGACGCAGACTATTCTCTGGGATAAGCCGACGCCTTGAATTTGGGAAGACCTCAGCACTGCACATGGAATTCTCTTTTGGACGTTAAGTCATGCTCAAATTCAGAAATGTCCTCTGTCTTATTTGTAAATAGTGAACATTTTAAAACTTGTTCTTGGAAAGTTAGCTTTGATGTTTGGCCAGTGATCGCTGCTCAGTTCTAACCACCGACGTGATAGCAATGGACAGCTGACTTTCTGACCGCTTGCATTAACTGGGATGCAGAAAATATTTTTGGAATTTCTGCTCAGCAGCAGTGATGAAACAATGATATAAATCCAAGTCAGAATGAAATCTGGTTTGAATGGGAGGTTGTACGTGATGTTGTTTCTATGCATCTGTTACTTTTATTCTTTTATGTGCTGGAGGTTATTGTTGTCCGAGGTGATGTCAGAAGGGACTTGGTGTGTTACTGCTTTGCATCTTATAGTTGCTATTAGTTGATAGTCGTTAGTGCTGTTGGTGAAAGGTGTGAGTACCGATCGTAGTGGGTGGCACACTAGTCAATTGACAACTTGCTCTGTAGAACGTCCAGCTTCTTGAGTGTTGCTAGAGCTGCAATCATCCATGAAAATGAACAGCATTCAGTTCTTGAGTTATGCTTTCCTGGTAGTGGAAATGAATTTATCAGCAGGCCACTGAAAATTAGTGTCTGATGCACTCCTGTGTGCACAGCACAGATACGGCTGAATCAGTTTATTTTTCTTTCCATGATTGGCTCGGAGTATGGATGGTCAGGCACTCAGTGATGGCAATGTCATAGCAAGGCAACAGCAAACTGGTAAATTCTAACAATTTGAAGCTGGTCAATGTGTGACTCTGTCACATGTGAATGTTACATTCAGCCCAAATAGATGTTATGTTACTGTATATGGTAGAGACATCTTCATTATCTATGCACAATCGCTAGGAAATATCACTTTGAAAATGATGCTGGAAGAAAGGACAGAGATGAGACAACTGGAGATGTTATGCTCTCGGGCATACCCTGACGAGCTCCTGCAGACAACAATGGTGGCTTAGCTGATTCACTTAAAAC
Organism: Chiloscyllium punctatum; assembly: GCF_047496795.1. Classification (NCBI taxonomy): domain Eukaryota; kingdom Metazoa; phylum Chordata; class Chondrichthyes; order Orectolobiformes; family Hemiscylliidae; genus Chiloscyllium; species Chiloscyllium punctatum. Next base: position 27,232,527 of record NC_092773.1, read on the forward strand.
AGCTGGAACCAAATTAAAAAATGTTATAATTTGATTGAGCCCAGTTTGACAACGACTCCTTGTTGTGAATATATGTTAAAAATGTTCATGTCTATGACCGAAGCATTTTTTTCAGTAATGAAACAAAACTAAAAAAAAGTGCAGCTGGTTGAGGTTCAGTTTATCAATCTGTCAATTCCAGTAAATCAAGCCTGAGTATATCACAGTTTACAGTTAACATGCGATGGTGTTCAAAGGTCAGAGGTCGTATTACCCAAAAAAAAGGTTCTGACAAAGTTTGAAGACCAGGGCAGAGTCAACATGTTTGCCATTATCACATTAAATAAAGTGAAAAGCTAACAATTCTGAAAATTTAACTTGTGAACTCTCAAATGTAGTGGTAGTGACATGAAGTACGAAGATGGCGGGCAGAAACGACTCAATATGTTGCAGAAAACATAGCTCATTTACATGTTCGACACACACGGACAAACTTGCATCTCTCTCTTGAATTTCGCTGAGAGAATGTGAAGTACAGCTCTCATGTTGGGCATGAAACTTCAGCAAATGAGAAAGACCACAACTGGAGTTTATGAATATGAAATATGCATTACAGCTTGGAACAAATCGGAATGGCAGAGATGCGTAGGTTACATTAAAATGTTATATTAATGTTCTGTGTTCTGCACTGTTGATTCCATAAAATGTTCATCAATTCCATTAATAATCCAGAAATTATATTGCAGGCACTAAACCTGAACATTCGTTAAAACAGTCATTTTTATTCCCATTAATATTCTCATTTTCATTTTTTATATATTGTCTTAATACTGATTGATGCACAATTCTCATCAAACCAACTTCACCAGGAGGACCCACATCACAGAGAACCACAACAATCAGTGGAAAATAACTGTGGAAGCGTTATGATTTCCTGATTTGAAAATAGTTTAACAGAATCTAATCAGACACAGATATGAAATACTGTCAATATGTCAATTTCTTATTAATGTGCAAGTGTTAGATTGAAGTTGCTATGTACCACATACTTTTGGAGAAAACATTTCATTGAAACAACGTTGTTGCTGTGCTATTTTGTTTTGTCATTAAAAAAAAAGCACATCTGTTTGTCACCAATGGAATATACTACATTGTAAATGTAGTGCCAGAAAATCGAATAAACGGAGACAATTTCCCACCTGCAGTCCATTGTGTGACCAATCCACTTTGACGACTGCACTATTGAGCAGAATAGATATAAGGGTATCACACGATGATTCTTGGTCCTACTTACTTCTGGGGTCTGATATTCTATTTCGTTCAGTTGTTCACAAATTGTTACATTCTGTAATCAGAGATGCTTTGACACACAGAAAGGCACTGTGGAATGTTGTTCACCTTCATTTAGTAACCCATACTAATTGTAGTTCTAATTTTAGAGATCCTCTAGGGAAGTAAAGACTAAACTTCAAGGGCAGAATAAAGGACTCCAAAGAGAGGCATGAAAGAAGACTAGTATCCCAGAAAAGTCAAGCTTGAGTATTATAATAACCTCTGGCTTTATGACAATAGTGCATGTTCTCTGAATCCTCCAAAGTCTTATCTGCTGCCAAATGAAACCTTCCACCCAACACTCCAACAAATCATTTTCTTTCATTGTGGAATTGAATAACCAGAACGTTATTGCATCAATGATTGTTATTAATGGTTTAACTCCTGTCATGTAAAATACAACTAAGCCAGACATGGCCACACGGCACGATTGATGCAACATGTGGTGGCAATGTAATGTGACCATGTTCAGCTTAGCCTTACCGTCAATACAAACATTTTATCAACTTCCACATGCTAGCGGGCAGCAGCAAGTAATTTGAATACTTCTTCACTAATCAATAAACGTGTTGGCTTACTCAGCACCTAAATGTAATCTTCAATAAGCAACCTTAGTATGATACAGCGATCCGAACATGATGAAACAAAATATATGTGGGCAGCACGGTGGCACAGTGGTTAGCACTGCTGCCTCACAGCGCCAGAGACCTGGGTTCATTCCTGCCTCAGGCGACTGTGTGGAGTTTGCACATTCTCCCCGTGTCTGCGTGAGTTTCCTCCGGGTGCTCCGGTTTCCTCCCACAGTCCAAAAATGGGCAGGTTAGGTGAATTGACCGTGCTAAATTGCCCGTAGTGCTAGGTGCAGGAGTAACGGGTCAGATTGGGTGCGCTTCGGCGGGTCGGTGTGGACTTGTTGGGCCAAAGGGCCTGTTTCCACACTGTAAGTAATCTAATCATCCAACCCGAATGAGTAAACTATCCTCAACAGACCTATGCAGGTCAGTTCCTTGAATGGTCATTCTCAACCAGCAAAGGTTCTAGTCAGGAACGACTTCACACAAAACGATTCGAGTTGAACTGACTTCACACATACGTACACATTCCAATCTTCAAAAGAATAAGAAGATGCAGCAGAATTTCTGAGAAGCAGTTTGAAAATGTTTGACCAGGGACATCTTGAACTACATTACATCATATGTGGCAATCGGTGAAATGACTCCTTTGGCCACGCTCCATCAGCGTCGCTCCGAAAGCTAGTGTGCTTCCAATTAAACCTGTTGAACTATAACCCGGTGTTGTGTGATTTTTAACTTTCTACACCCCGGGTCCAACACCAGCATCTCCGAATCACATTTGCAATTCCACTGAGAGATCAATCTTGCTGAACAGTTTTTTTTGGACAAAGCAGTACTGATGTTCAGCCAAACTCTGTCAATGAGGTGTCAATGCAAGCACATTCTGTACAATACAGAAAAAGAGGCAATGCTGCACATTACTGTCGAGTCTCCTGAACAATAAACAATACACTTGAAACTTAAGAAATGAGGACACTATTTCTTGCAATTGCCATTTAATTTGCTGAATGTAAATAAACAAATTATCAGTCCGAGAGTGGAAATGAGAATGATTCAATGCACTGAATTATAAAAAGTAGATTGTTCCAAAACCTAACAGGAATACCAACAATAGCAAGAATAGTGTAATGTACTTTTGCGACCATTCTTGTCGATGAAACAATCTCTCCCTGCTGCTGAAAATCTTTTGGATTTGAAGAATCTTCCTGCAACTGTTGATGAGCCAGTTCAGAGGTGATACTTTATGCTGTGTGTTATCTCCGATGGAACCTGTGATTACACTTGAATTTCTTTTGTCATTTTAAAAAAGAAAACATTACGAGAGGTTTAGCCTAAAGGTGTGGTGTGTTAAATTTAGATTTCAGTTAGTATATGAATACCCGAAGGAAGTGATTAACCCGATCTAGATCCTCAAAGGTTATTTGAAATTTGTCTTCAAGCAGCACCACTTGCACTATTTTAGGTACTTTCATTCACATCAATATCTAAACATGTTTTCATATAGATATGTTTTCATATAGATATTACTTCCATCTTGCTGAGACTGTTGAGTCACTAATTATCACATATGTCCAGCTCCATGAGAGAGCTTTCTTGGCTGCATACTGTTATAATCTGTTCTTCCTTGTTAATTCGGTTTGAGATGGTGCTGCCCCGTAATTAAAATTATTTTGCCCTTGTTATTTTTCGAGGCTGGTCAGAAGCACAGGGGTGCTGGATTATCTGAACTGGCTACTTTAAAATGGCGAACTGAAACGGCCTAAGTCAACAATCAGAGGAGGCGTTTAGAGTTTTTAAAAAAATAAAAACACTTGTACAATGAAAGGGCGACTTGCCAGGTCTCCCAAGTCAGGTTTTTTATATAGTTTGGTTTAGTTTGAAGCTACTGGTCTATGAAACTCTACTGAGTAAAAAGATTTCTGGACTCAACAGAGGTTTTCTAGCTGACTCCTCTGTTATCCCGCCTGTAAGATCCATAGTTTGATTTTAACTTTTCTTGCCAAAGGTGCATTTAACAGGATACTGTAGGACATTGGAATAGTATCATTAAGTTGGGAATCAGCTGAGTTTTCAGATAGGTTAATTCACTTTATATTCTTTTTTTGTTTATGTTTCATTTGCTATTTTGTAAATAAATTATGTTTTGTTTAACCTGGTTGTTTTGACCAGCTACATCACTCCTGGCATATTAATCTTACACGTGCTTAAAACAACTATGAAAGTTAGAGTCTGGCCTATCTTCTTAAAATGTGTTGAAGGGGGATGGTGTGGTCCACAAGAGATATGTGTGATTTGTTCTGTAGTCCCAATTTGGGATTAGGGATGTTGGGATTAGGGATGTTGGTCTTAAAGGCAGCAACTGTTAGGTATTTATGTATTTTGTTACGGTTATTGAATTTGTTTTGTTTAAGCAGTGCTTGGTGTAGTAATGTTTCTTTCAGTCAGTAAGAAATTTCTGGGAGAGAAGAAGTGACTTCGGGGGCTTTAGAAAAGGTGAAGAAGGAAAAACTTCTGGAGTTGGCAAGCATGTTATAGTTGAATTTGACTGTGTCTCCGAAAAAAAGAATGGAGTTAATAAAGCAACAACTCAGCATTTAAAGTTGCTGGAAACGCCATCTGAAACATTGGTGATTGCTAAAATTTAATTGAAAATGAAGCAGCTTGAGTTAGATGCAAAGGAAATAGAAAGAGAAGACAGATTGAAACTGATTGAATTACGATTAAAATCAGAAGAATGAGGAAAAGAACGAAAAGCCATAGCAGAACAAGAAGAAAAAGGAGCAACAGTTTGAACTTCCGACATTGGTACTCAGACAGGAAACACGGCTTAAGATGATGGAGGTGAAGACAGAAGGTAAGCTAAGTGAGGCAATGAGAACTCATGTTAAAACCACAACATTAGCAGCTGAAATGGTGCTGATTATGAATTGGTTCATCAATCAAAATTTCATTTCAAGCACCATTTTAAATCTGTGACGGATTGAAATTGGAGAAAAGAGAAATCCTCGGATGGAAAAGCAAAGGTAGATTTCAGTAAAAAAAAAACATAAGGATGACTTACCACAGGGTAAAAAGAAAACCCGTGAAGGAGAAAGAGATGTTAAAATGCTCCGGTGATTTCACTGCAATGCAGTATGCTTAACTAAAATAATCTTGTTGGATTTAGAAGAGCATTGAGAACCCGGATGTCAGAAACAAAAAAAAAAGCCTGATAGACAATAGACAATAGACAATAGATGCAGGAGTAGGCCATTCAGCCCTTCGAGCCTGCACCGTCATTCAATATGATCATGGCTGATCATTCCCAATCAGTATCCTGTTCCAGCCTTATCTCCATAACCCTTGACTCCACTATCTTTAAGAGCTCTATCCAATTCTTTCTTAAATGAATCCAGAGACTGGGCCTCCACTGCCCTCTGGGGCAGAGCATTCCACACAGCCACCACTCTCTGGGTGAAGTAGTTTCTCCTCATCTCTGTCCTAAATGGTCTACCCCGTATTTTTAAGCTGTGTCCTCTGGTTTGGCACTCCCCCATCAGCAGAAATATGTTTCCTCCTGCCAGAGTGTCCAATCCTTTCATAATCCTATACGTTTCAATCAGATCCCCTCTCAGTCTTCTAAACTCAAGGGTATACAAGCCCAGTCGCTTCAGTATTTCCGTGTAAGGCAATCCTGCCATTCCAGGAATTGACCTCGTGAACCTACGCTGCACTCCCTCAATAGCCAGAATGTCTTTCCTCAAATTTGGAGACCAGAACTGTACACAGTACTCCAGGTGTGGTCTCACCAGGGCCCTGTACAGCTGCAGAAGCACCTCTTTGCTTCTATACTCAATTGATAAAGGGCTTTTCCCCGAAACGTCGATTTTTCTGCTCATCAGATGCTGCCTGACCCGCTGTAGTTTTCTAGCACCACTCTAACCTTGACTCGCTTCTTCAACCATATACCTGCAAAGGTAACGATAACTCACATAGGCCAGGACTAGCATTCAAAGAGATTACAATTCTAAGAGGCAAAGACTTCATTTAGTCTCTGACGTGTAAAGATGAGGAGATGCATACTTAGAACATAGAACATAGAAGAATACAGCGCAGTACAGGCCCTTTGGCCCACGATGTTGCGCCGATCCAAGCCCACCTAACCTACACTATCCCACTATCCTCCATATGCCTATCCAATGCCTGTTTAAATGCCCATCAAGAGGGAGAGTCCACCACTGCTACTGGCAGAGCATTCCATGAAGTCACGACTCGCTGAGTAAAGAGCTATTGCCAGAAAACGTGCTATCAACGGGAATTTACGGAGAAATATGAAGCACTTAATTATTCAGAGTGAGGTTAGGGTGTCCAGTGAACAGCGTAAAAGTAGTGGCAGGAGTACTGGACAAACTCTCAGCTCCAGTAGTAGAATTCTCCTCGGCAATGGTACAGCTGGTTCATAGGTTGGAGTGCTGCCGACCATGGTTGAAAAGCCAGTAAAAGCTCAGGGAACTGAGGACAGGTATCCTGGGATTTTTTACGGACTGTGTGGTAACGAGGTCACAAACTCACCAGGTGAAATAAGACAGATTAAATAATACAGATAAGAAAGTTGCAGTGGAATTTGCAGAGACCCATCACTGAAAACACCAGAGCTTTTTGACTTCGCTTTCCTTGAAAAGGTTTCTTTTCAACTTATCCTAAGTTATCCTTATGATCGTCACCAAGATCTAGTTTTCTCTTGCCAGGTGAGGATTTCTCTTTTCCACCATTTCATGTCCTGAAGTTGATCTCGGAATCCAAGCTTTGCTTTATGAACTAATTCATAATTATCAGTCATTTCAACTATAATTGATCAGATCTTGGAGACAAAATAGATTACAAGGCAGGTATCATTAGATTAAATAGATTAACTGAGCTATGGGAGAAAAATGAAAATTTAAAGCAATTGTATCGAAAGCCATACACAGAAAAAGAATTCGAATGCATCTCTGAATGTTAGTATCTTAAAAATAATGTCTTCATGAGAAATGCAGGGCATCATATCTTTTGGCAGCTGAGAAGTGGGCAGAGGTTCGTGAATCGTACTGCGACTGGGTTACAAAAAGGAGGTGTTGTGAATAGCACATGAGCAACGCCGAGGGGATCATTGAGGAGTGAGAAAAACCCATGCTAAAACTCAAAAATACTTTTCATGGCCTCGACGGCACAAAGATGTCATTGACATTTGCCTGTTATGTCATGCCTGTCAGCTCATTGGAAAATTACAGGCAGTAATAAAAAATGCATCTTCAATGCATACATCTGCCTTTGAGGAACCTTTTTAAAGAATCTTAATTGTTTGTGTAGAACCCCTACCTCAACAACATCAGTAATTCGTAAAAATAATGGACTTATCCACCAAATTTTCAGAGTCTCGTCCATTCTGCAAAATCACAGATAAAAGGACTGTGGAGGACTTACTCAAAGTTTCAAGAGATATGGACTACTCATAGAGATTCAATCAGATCAAGGGTCAAATTTCGTATCGAAATTATTCAAGGTAGTAACGTCGAGCTTAGAAATAAAATAATTCAAATTCTATTGCATTCCACCCAGAATTACAGGGAACATTAGGAAGGTGATGTCAGACATTCCAGTCCATGTTGAGTGCTGATAGTCAAGAATATCCAGCTGACTGGAAGAGGGAATTGCTTTTGTAATTTTTGTGGTCAGAGGTGCATCAATGACTCAACAAAATTCAGTCTATTTGAATTGGTTTACGGGCAGGAAGAGAGAGGACCACTGAATTTGATTAAGGAGAAACTTGTAGGTCAGAATTCAGAGACTACATATTTGGACTAAGTGTCAAAGTTTGGGAGCAATGAAATACAGTGGGGGAGTCAGCTCGACAGAACTTAAAACTCTCACAGCTTATCATGAAACAGGAAGCAGATAAGAAGTCAAGAACTTGTAATTTTGCCACCGAGGTTAAGGTTTGAGTTTTCCTTCCAGTGAGAGGTGAACCTTTCAAAGCAAGGTTTAGTGAACCTTATAAAGTGGAAAGGAAATTTAATGAGGTGAACTATTTGATAAGGACTCCAGACAGAATGTAATCTCACAAAGTGTGTCATGTGATCAAGCTTGAAAGACAGGAAAGGAAAGCCAAAGAAGAATGCATCGTTGGTTTCAAGTCAGAGTGAAGAACAAGGATCAGAAAATTCTAAATTGGACGCTCCTCAAGTTAAAATGGATAATGAAAATTTGTCAAAGATTGGGATAAATTATTAAGCTACCTTCCAAAGGAAAATCAAAATGACCTGGAAGAGTTCTGACTATCAATGTGCAGAAATAAGCTGGCAGTACTTTCCTAATTATGCACGATTTAAAGATAGGACATGCTGTTCTGATTAAACAACATCCCTCTAGGCATAAGCTGTAATGTTGGGAAAGGTTCAAAAGGAAATTGAACACCTGCTCCAAGACGACATGATCGAAGTAAGTTACAGTGATTGGAGGTCGCCCATAGTAATGATGACAAAACCAGATCATACCCAACGATTGTGTGTGAACTATAGTCAATCCAGTAACAAAGAAAGACAATTGTGGCTTTCATAGTGCCAAAGTGACTCTATCAATTAAGTCAATTATGATATGAAAAATGCACCAGCCACATTAGAGACTCACCAGTAAGGTCATTGCCGCATTACTCAATTATGTTGCATGCATTAAGGCGGCATGGTAGCACAGTGGTTAGCACTGTTGCCTCACAGTACCAGGGATCTGGGTTCAATTCCCACCTCAGGCGACTCTCTGTGTGGAGTGTTGCGGATTCTCGCTATGTTTATGTGGGGGTGCTCCAGTTCCCTCCCACAATACAAAAAATGTGCAGGTTAGGTGAATTAGCCATGATAAGTTGCCCGTAGTGTTACGTGAGTGGGTAAATGTAGGGGAATGGGTCTGGGTGGGTTGTGTTTCGGCCGGTCGATGTGGACTTGTTGGGCCGAAGGGCCCGTTTCCACGCTGTAAGTAATCTATTCTAATGAAAAAAATTGATGACCTTACGATTTTTACTCACACATGAAAGAAACACTTTCAACGTTTATAAAACTTGTTCGATCAATCAGGAAGGCAGAATTGATGATTAAGTTGGCTTAAATTGATTTTCCACAGTCCAAGTCACCTTCCTGCGCCATGTTATTGGATATGGACAAACGGCTCCACGGAATGCACATTTGAAGATAATTGGGGAGCTTCCCATAAGATCAACTAAACAGCAGTCCTTATGGTTCCAAGGATTGAGTGGATTCTATTGAAAAACCGTACGGGATTTTACCAATGTGGGTTTGTCCACTCACTGAATTGCTAAAGACAGGCAAGAATCTTCAGTGGACAGCGGACTGTCACAAGGCATTTGGCAGCCTGAAAGTAGTATTGACCATTACCCCAGTGTTAGCCACACCTCATTAAGCAAACCCATTCTAGATAGCTATCAATGCAAATGATGTGGGTAGCAGTGTTGTGCTCTTGCAGGAAGACGATAAGAAGATAGAAAGACTATAGAATTGAATTGCATTGAATTTATTGTCACGTGTACTGAAGAACAATGAAAACATTTCAAGCAATATAGGCAGATCAGAGTTAAGTAGCATTGATAAGTAAATAATAGGTAAAAAGTGGCAAAAACAAAATCACAGGTACAGGCAAATGTTAAGAGTTAGTGAGTCCATTCAGTATTCTTACAATAGTTGTGTAGAAACTGTTTTGAAATCGGCTGGTGCGTGTGTTCAGGCGTTCGTATCTTCTCCCCGATGGGAGAGGTTGGAGAAAAGTATTGCCAGGTTGGGATGGATCTTTGAGAATGCTGGTGGCCTTTCCTTGACAGCGGGCCTGGTAGATGGATTCTATAGAAACCATCTGTAGAATCTGCCTTTGTGATTGTTCGGGCCGAGTTCAGCAGTCTCTGCAACCATCTCTGATCTTGAATGCTACAGTTGCCATACCAGGTAGTGATACATCCAGTCAGAATACTCTCGATGGCACACTTATAAAAGTTGGTAAGGGTATTCACCTTCATGCCAAATTTCCTCAGCTGCCTGAGGGAGAGGAGACATTGTTAGGCTTTTGTAACTAGAACGTCTACATGAAGAGTCCAATAAAACTTGTTGTGGATGACCACTTGACCACTTGACACTCTCCACTTGTTCCACCTCTGTGCTAAAATGTAAAGGGGGGCATGAGTAACATGCTGCCATTTGTCAATAATGATTTCCTTGGTTTTGCTGGCATTGAGAGCTAGGTTGTTCTCAGTGCACCATTTCTCCAGTTATTTCTGCAGGAAATTGAACATTCATCTGCAGAAAAATTTGACAGTTGAGAAACGAAATTTGGTCTTGGTGTTAGAAAATAGAACATAGAACGTTTCAGTACAGTACAGACCCTTCAGCCCTAGATGTTGCGCCAAGTTGTGAAAATAATCTGATGCCCATCTAACTTGCACTATTCCATTATTATCCATATGCATGTCCAATGCCCACTTAAATGCCCTTAACATTGGGGAATCTACTATCGTTGTAGGCAGGCCGTTCCACGCCCATACTACTCTCTGAGTTAAGGAACTTCCCCTAATATCTGTCCGAAACCTGTCACGTCTTGGCGTTACAACACTTCAATCTTTATGTTGTCAGTGATGCATATATAATGGCCATATCCCATTGAAGATTGTGAAGAAATTTAAGGACTGTTATGCCAGACTGTTTCGATGGAGCTTGCTGTCACAGCTATTCATTTGTTAATTTTGAATGTGTAAGTACAAGAAAGCATGAATGACAACGTATTGTCGAGACTTGAATGAGAAACTGAGGTGCTCGGTGGCAGGAGTAAAACAGACTGAAACGTAATGTAAGAGTGCATGTTGGATGATTATTAGATAGATAGATTCTTAGATAGATTCCCCACAGTGCAAAAAAAGGCACTTCGGCTCAACAAGTCCCCACCGACCCTCCGAAGAGTAACCCACCCAGACCCATTCACCTACTCCCTACCAATGCACCTATCACTATGGGCAATTTAGCGTGGCCAATTCACCTGACCCGCACATCTTTGGACTGTGGGAGGAAAACGAAGCACCCCGAGGAAACCCACGCAGACACAGGGAAAATGTACAAACTCCACACAGTCACCCGAGGCTGGAATCAAACCTGGTGCTGCGAGGCAGCAGTGCTAATCACTGAGCCACTGTGCCGCCCCAATGTCAATGTAATGATTATGAGTATTCGAATGTATTAACAACTTAAGTTCAAGAGGTATTAAAATGAAGCCACCTTTGGACATTAATGCGTCTGATGATGATACTGGTTAACACGGTTGTGTTGTCCTTGTTATTTTTCTCAAGATAACACAAAGTCACAGATTATGCTAAGTTTGGGTTTTAATGGATTTTCGGGCCAGTTTGACGGTAGCTAAGAGATACTACCTCAAGAAAAAAGATTTTAAAGTGTAAAAACATTGAATGGTGGGGTGTTGGGATCGGTGGCCTGTTCTCCCAGCTTACCTTTTCTCTTGTTTGTTTGGTTAGCAAGTAGCAGTGTTTGAGGTTGCTCATCCAAGAAACAGCTAAATGGAGCAGGGTATACCATGCTGCCACCTGTCTCTCTGACATCACTCCTGTAAGACCATGTGTTTGTCTTTACCTTTTCTTCCAAGGAGTGTTCATGGGGATTGTTGCAAGTATTTCGAACTGCATTATGAAGTTGGGATGAGCCGTTAGGGTTTCGAATATGCCAAGGTATTCGGTATTCTGTTTTTTTTTGTTTGTGTTTAATTCGGTAATCTTATAAATAAATTTAGTTTTGTTTGAAACTCAGTGGATTGACCAGCTACATCTCTCCTGAAATGTACACACGGCATGTGCTTAAAACAAGTAGCAAAGCTAGCGTCTAGGCAACTTTCTTGAAATCCTTTAAGAGTGTTTGGCCTGATTACTAAAATCTGAGGTACCTGAGTCAGTCCTCAGTTAGCGCATGGATTACAACGAAGTTGTTCTCTCGAAAACAGTGCAGGAACAAAACATACACGGTCCCTCAGAACAACTAGAAACGAGGTCAGAAACTATGGGTTCTCATTCTCTGCTGAGAGTCAAAGTAACCTCTGAATCTGAGGTGCACACAGCGGATGTCGCACCCTCAATGCCTTTAGTGCTTGAAGAACAGGATGGATTTCTTCCAATACATTCCAGCTGTAAGAGGCAGTCATCAGTCTGACATACAGCACCCGTTACTGAAGCAGACTCGGAGGACTCATGCCCAGTATGAGAACACCCCAAAATTGGATACAAGAAAATTAACACGTATACGCCCTCTGAATTAAAGGGGGAGGGATGTAGTGATGTAGCAAGTTCAGCCAGTTAGACTTCATCGAATATGATTTCCCTAACTGGGACTATAATCCAGGTCCAATCTGGGAGCCCTCTGCACAAGCGTAAACAGGAGTGTCAGAGGGTCTGTTCACTCTGAAAGCTGGTTCTGAGGACGCCGGATCAGTGGCAAGTGCCGGGGAAATGAGCATTAAGTGTGGCTTGGTGACAGAAACAGGCCTCTGTGGAATTATTTCTTTATTTATTTCACTAAGTATATCTATAGAACTGCAGTTAAGCTGCTCATTTGTTTTATGTTATTCCGTCTTCATTTTAAATACAGTGCATGAAGAAAGGTTATTTTGCTTCAAGCCTGATCCTTTGAAGAATCAAATTAAATCGGAAAACGCAAAGCATTTAAATTAGTGATGTGATTGATGCTCGATAGACTTGAAACGTTAGACTGCCATGAGGTAGATGCAAAATGCTTACTAAAAACTGATGTCACTTGGAATACATTTGAAACCCGACACTATTGAGAATGTTGTTTATCACCGTGGGTGAAGTGTGCATTTGGATTTTTGAAAAGAAGCACTCAACAAGATGCCAAGTAAGCAGTTCCTTCAGAAAACAATCTATGATGTTGGGAAGCAAACGCCACATTGGGTCGAATTCAGAGTATCTGACGTGAAACAGAGAATTCGGCTTAATTACTAATTTTCAGTTTGGCAAGACAGGACATGTATGATGGCACACACTGCGACACACCAGTCTCAAAGCTTCACAATCAACATTCGGATGCAGGAGGCAGTAAATGTTGTGAAAACAGCATTTCCTGGCATAAACATGGAAAATGAGTGCAGTAATAGTCAATTTGATCCTCAAAGCTATTCAATGTGATCAAGGCTGATCATTCAAATCAGTTCCATGTTCCTTCGTTACACTGCTTCATTGTTCATTCCCCTTTCTTGAACATATTCAATGTTTTGACATGAACTGCTGTCTGTGTGAAGGGATTTGAAAGATCTACCTCTCTCTGGTTGAAGAAACTGCTCCTCAGCTCAGTTCAAAATCTCTTCCCATGATAAAAAACCGTGATCCCAACATCTGGACTTCCCCCGTCATCTGAAATATTCTTCATATTAGAATAAATATACTGTTTTAACATTAGACATTGTTAGAAGAATCCCCGATCTTATTGTTCTGAACTCCTGTGAATATAGCCCTCTCACAATGAAGGGCTGCATCTGCAAATCGACTTTCTGTGAATCATGATCATGGAAACCTAGTTCCCTCTGCATTACAGCATACTAAATTTGTCTACCATATAAATAATAGTCTATTTTGCTCTAATTCCGAACAAAATGTGTGGAGTTTGCACATTCTCCCCGTGTCTGCGTGGATTTCCTTTGTGTGCTCTGGTTTCCTCCCACAGTACAAAAAATGTACAGGTAGGTGAATTAGCCATGTTAAATAGCCCGTAGTGTTAGGTGAAGGGGTAAATGTAAGGGAATGGGCCTGGATGGGTTGCCCTTCGGAGAGTTGGTGTGGACTTGTTGGGCTGAAGGGCCTGGTTCCACACTGTAAGTAATCTAATCTAATCTAATCTAATCTAAAAAAATAGATGACTTTACATTTACCAACACTGTCTGTCATCTTACACATTCGTGCCTAGACGCCAAACTTCCTTACATCTCGCTGCACACTTTGCAGTCCCACTGATCGTAGTGTCATCTGTGAACGTTGACACACGACACTTGGCCCTAATTCTAAATCATCGATATAAATTGGATGCAATTGCGATCTCAACACTGCTTTTTTTAGCATTCCACTAGCTACTGATTGCCAACCCAAAAGGCAGCATCTCTCCACACTTATTGCTTTCTGTTCGTTAGCTAGCCCTTCTGTCCATGCTCACACATTAACCAAAATGCTGCACACATTTACCTGTTGGAGCAAAAATTTCTGTGTCTCTTTGATCAATGCCACCTGGAAATCCAGGTGCACCATATCTACTGATACCCCATTTTCCACCGCACTCGCACTGCCCTTGAAGTATTCCAGCTTACATAATGTGTCATCTGAATATGCGCAGATGGTATTTCAATTTGGAATGATAGTGATAGGATCATGTGGCACTTGTTACAAGTCAGACCACAAGGCCTAATCCAGATGCTTCTGAATTTGAGATTACTCAAATTGAATTGGGCAATGAGGATTTTTTTTTTGACAATTGGAATGCAATATTGAATAACCTTCGAGACGAAAATCAAAATGACCTGAAAGATTTGTTACAATCACCCGGAGATATATCTGGGAATATGCATGGAACTAGTAATGCACCATGATGACATTGGAAATGCTGTTCCATTGAAGTAACGCCCTTATTGGCTCAACACTGCTTTTTGGCTGCTTTGGGAAACGAGAAATGCAATTGCTTTGCCACTCACGAAGATCTTTGCATCCTCACTCTCCACTGGAGTTGTACCTCAGGACTGGAGAGAGCCAAATGCAATTCCTCTCTTCAAGAATGGAAATAGGGAAATCCCCGGCAATTACAGACCAGTAAGTCTGAAAAGTGTAAGAAAGGATTCTGAGAGATAGGATTTATGACCACCTGGAAGAGCATGGCTTGATTAAATGCAGTCAACATGGCTTTGTGAGAGGAAGGTCATGCCTCACATACCTTACCGAGCTCTTTAAGAATGTGACTAGAAAAGTTGATGAGGGTTGAGCTGTGGATGTGGTGTATTTGGACTTTGATAAGGCATTTGATAAGGTTCCCCATGGTAGGCTCATTCAGGAGGTCAGGAGGAATGGGATACAGGAGAACTTAGCTGTCTGGATACACAATTGGCTGGCCAACAGAAGACAGCGAGTGGTCGCAGAAGTAAAATATTCTGCCTGGAAGTCTATGGTGAGTGGTGTTCCACAGGGATCTGTCCTTGGGCCTCTACTGTTTGTAATGTTTATTAATGACTTGGATGAGGGGATAGAAGGATGGATCAGCAAGTGTGCAGATGGCACAAAGGTTGGATGTGTTGTTGACAGTATAGAGGCTGTTGTAGGCTGCAACGGGACATTGACATGATACAGAGATGGACTGAGAGGTGGCAGACGGAGTTCAACCTGGATAAATGCGAGGTGATGCATTTTGGAAGGTCGAATTTGAGAGCTAAGTACAGGATTAAGGATAGGATTCTTGGCAGTGTGGAGGAACAGAGGGATCTTGGTGTGCAGATACATAGATCCCTTAAAATAGCCACCCAAGTGGACAGGGTTGTTAAGAAAGCATATGGTGTTTTGGCTTTCATTAACAGGGGGATTGAGTTTAAGAGTCATGAGCTCTTGTTGCAGCTCGATAAAACTTTTGTTAGACCACACTTGGAATACTGTCTCCAGTTCTGGTCGCCCTATTATAGGAAAGATGTGGATGCTTTGGAGCGGGTTCAGAGGAGGTTTACCAGGATGCTGCCTGGACTGGAGGGCTAAACTTATGAAGAGAGGTTGACTGAGCTCGGACTTTTTTCATTGGAGAAAAGGAGGAGGAGAGGGGACCTAATTGAGGTATACAAGATAATGAGAGGCCTAGATAGAGTCGATCGCCAGAGATTATTTCCCAGGGCAGAAGTAACGAACTCGAGGGGTCATAGTTTTAAGCTGGTTGGAGGAAAGTATAGAGGGGATGTCAGAGGCGGGTTATTTACACAGAGAGTTGCGAGAGCATGGAATGCGTTGCCAGCAGCAGTTGTGGAGGCAGGGTCATTGGGACATTTAAGAGACTCCTGGACATGCATATGGTCACAGAAATTTGAGGGTGCATATAGGAGGATCAGTGGTCGGCACAACATCGTGGGCTGAAGGGCCTGGTCTGTGCTGTACTGTTCTATGTCCCTTGTTGTAATACTCTAAAATAGACACAGGTTCAAAAAAAATGGAAAGGATGTTCACTGAAAGTTCAACAGTTGAATGCAGAGACTCTAGCCCACAGATATTCCCTGTCCTGGGAAAGCGTGCCACTTGCTCTGTGTGGTTGACGACACAGTTGTGTTTCTTTTCTTGTCACCTTTGTGGGCTTGCTCACAGAAATTGGAATTCTGTGCTTTGATAGAGTACGCAGGTATGGTTGGACGTATCAAGGAAAATGGAGACTTTCCTCATGAATTTCATCGATGGCAGGCACACCCAGTGTGAAGTAATTCACTGCCATTCATTGTATAGAATATGGAATATTTACGGGCTGCAGCCTGACACCAAAATTTACTGTACGATCTGATACGGTATTTATTAGGAAAGGGTTAAAATGTTACATGCTAGCTACAGGCAGATTACATTAGATTAGATTAGATTAGATTACTTACAGTGTGGAAACAGGTCCTTCGACCCAACAAGTCCACACCGACCCTCCGAAGAGCAACCCAGCCAGATCCATTCCCCTATCTTTACCCCTTCACCGAACACTACGGGCAATTTAGCATGGCCAATAAATTGGTTGTAATTAAGAAACTATTTTGCCATGGATGAGATTGGCCGAAGAGCGTGTTCGCTTGCTGTATAACTCTAGGATATATTCATTGGACTTGACATTTCAGCAATAAGAGCCATGATCGGTGCAATCAGTCTCCGAATAAGGAAAACAGATCAGCATCAATCTTCTTCGGCTGTGCAGCAGTTTCTACCTTCGGAGGGGGAAATCCATCACCATTTAAAAGCGATTGGATCATTCCAATGGGGCGCTCATGTTTAGGAGTCCAGCCAGTGACAATTAGTGTTCGGAAACCGAGGAACAGTGTAGCCCCTGAACTTTTCTTGTCACCCCCCGACTGCCCTCCCGTCCTGGTGAAATGGGCAAAATCAGTTAATGGGTGCAATGAAAGCGGACACTGGTGATAACTTCACACATGATAGCTGCAGAAATGTGATGTTTCCAGGCATTGCTAGCAAAACCACAGCTGAGCATCGTGGTCACCAACAAGTTCTGTATTGGCATATCTCCATGGTCATTCCCTGTGGTGCTAATGGTCCCGCTTCCGTGACATCTGCAGGAGCCTTTGCCCTCCCTCATCACCAGTGCAAACCGTCTCCCAGAAAATCGTCAGTGAAGCTCCCTGCATTTGCCTCTTTCCTTTCGCTTTGTCACTTGCAGAAATCTTGGGTCAATGGAAACCCATTGGACGTTGATTACTACGGGAACTACCCCAGCATTTGCATCAAACCACTCAAATGGAGCTTTTGGCCTTTGAGATGGGTTCCTGTCTCTTTGCCCTCAGTACTCTGACCCCACCATCAACTTTGACATATCTGAATCCACTTTACGCCTTGTTTCTATGTACCTAAAACCCCGAAGCACTCTGGACTCTCTCACAATTCCCTTTGCCATTCTCCATCTTTGATACTCACCCTGTGGCTATCCTATGCCAACACAAACCCTGAACTGTCCCGACTGCTTCCTGCATGCATTTTAGTGTCCATCCCATTCGACACACCCTAGCTCTCGACTGTGCCTTCCGAATGAATCTCTCCGACTTTGTGACTGCCTCTCCAAATCTGACAAATGTGAGCCCCGAACCTTGACAACGCAAACCTTTGAGCAGACTCTCTTTCAGCACCTCTGTCACTCTATCTCTCACTTCGTGTCCCTTCTGCTAACTTGCCCCTCACCCCGCACCCCAGAAAAGCACAGCCCCCTTCCCTACTCTTCAACCCTGTGATTGTCTTTCTTCACTAAACCCAGGATTAGAATACCAAATTGTTTGCCTCTAACACACCCACGCATCTCCTTCCCGTGCCACTGCATTCACCTCAACCATCGCTCTGAGGGAGAACTACGCATCATCTCAACATGATCACTATGAATCTCAAGTGTTCACCCCAAGGATAAGAATTAGTAAAAGGTTCACCCGAATGGGTAACCCACGGCGAAAACAGTTCCCAATGACATTGATACCACGGATGTGGGTCAGGAGTGGCTCGTTTTAAACCCACGTTTGAAGTGACTTTTCAATCTCTTTGGGTCACTTAAACTGCTCATTGCTCCGAAATTATTGCACCTCCCAGCCTCGTTTTCCAATCTTTACATTATTCTCAAAAGCACAGGATTTCAAAGAACATTTGTCATTCGCAAATCAGTTCTGCATTTTGCACAACTGCCTGCATTTTGAACCTTTCCTTTCTCTTTCAGAAAGCTTCTTTTTGTGAGTGGCAAGGCTGCAACTAACAGCGTACTGCAAATTTAAAAAAATACATCTCTCTCACAATGTATCAGAACGGCATTGAATCAAATTTATATATATTCAGACTGTCATACAGAATCAACATGAAAGTCGAACTCTCCTTTGTACGCTTTTATTTATTCTCATTTGCATGTGCTTACACTTTGTGATTAATTGCTATTGTGACATTTGCAGTGAAGATTGATTACCAACAAAGATTATTGCCTCGCCCGAACTCTCCATACCAATCCGTTCTTCTGGGAATTCTATGTGCAGTTCTGGGCAAGGCTTTTTTTTGGAATGGTATTGGAGAGAAAGTCCATTAGAGGATTAAGAGAACGTGCCAAAAGAGAGATTGGAAAATGAGGCACTGTTTAACTTGGGGGGGAGACTTAAAGGCAAGTGGATTTTAGATTGAGATTTCCAACACCGTGATGTCTCGGCACATAAAAGCCAGGGAAATGCTGTCTCCACATACAGTTAACGAAATAGGAATGAGACAGCTCGATTTATAAGGATTTTTAATGGATGTCGAGGCGAGGATTATGATTTGGAGTGTAGAGCCTGGACATGTGGGGATGGCAGGTTCACTTGAGAGAATTCAGAAGGAGGCACTGTTCGAGAAATGGAAACGAGACATCTGAGATCACGCCCTTTGGGATGCAACTGTTGGTCGAGGTTGCTAACTCGCTTTTGCGGCTTCGTCCTTGAATTTTTAAACGTATTGTCAATGCTTATGTGTTCCCCCACCACTGGATATTCACCCTCACACCGTCCCCCCAACTCCCCACTCCCTTAGAATATCCTGTAACTTCTCTGAGACCACCTTGACCTTAGTCCCAAGGAGGCATTATAACTTGCTGGGTTCCAGTTTGTAAGCATGGAAACGCCTATCTGTTCCCAACACATTTGGATCACCTTTTTCAAACTTTTTTGTACTTCTCCCCGTCCCCCCACCCCCGTGCAGCCGAACGGAAGTAAGGCGGACCTTTATGAGTGGTTGCTGCTCGTCACCACCACCCCCTCCCCCCAACCCTCGTCCACTCACACACGAATACACACACACCGATAGTCCTTTGGAATTCGACCAGGATCAAAAATGGTGTCACTGTTTCTGTGGGGTCTGTGTTCTCGCTAGTCAGCTCATTCTGCCATTTCCTTTGCTGTACTGGAATTATTCCACCGTGGTTTCACCAATACGTCATCTCCGTCTGTTTCACCCATGATTCCTTGGTCTCATTGACGTCCCTCTGTGTCCCAGCATCGTTCCTGTTCCGAATCCTCCCACTATCAGGAGTTTGAAATGGAGATACATATTACTGGCGTGCTAGGTCGCAAGCATAGAAAGAAAATTCCCGGATTTCAGCACATAGACCAGGAGCAGCCATCTTTGGCCTCACCGGTCCGCCCCTCACTGGATCTCTGTTCTCTTTCAGTTCTGAAAATTCCTTCAATAGGCCGAATGCACTAAGTTTGCTCCTATATAACAAACGTAATCACGCTTTAACTTAAAAAAATTCAGTTCTCCAAGACCAAGACAGACCAGGCTGTGACGAGCAGCTGGAAACGCGATTAGGTAGTTTTCGGTGTATCTTTTTTAATGATTTCAGAAGACTCGATAGGCTGGAATTCCATTTTACTCCAATGCATATCTCTAACATTTGCAGAAAAGCCCCATTGGAATAGGTTAGTTATCACTTTCTCTGATTCATAGTTGCCAGCTCAACGGTATCTATTAAAAATAATTATGGTTAACGCACTCATTCAATTCCTTTCGAAGAAACATTCATGTGTAATCTTTCTTGGTGTGCAATATCACCACACCTTTTGCATTTGAACAAGATGCAGTATCATTTATTTGTTTGCATGTTAGTTCCTTACCTTGTGAGATGTAAAGTAGAATTTCTGAGCATTCCAAGGAATTAACTTCAGTCCTGTCGCAAAGCTAGTGATACATTTCCTAAAAGCTGTTCCTTGCCTTAAGGATCCTCTGTACTTGATGATTTTTCAGATGTGTAATAAACCAGGACAAGTTCCGATCAGGCTGGTTTGGGAGAGAGATGTAAATGGTTTTGAGAGGCCTTATGGTTATATGCAAACAGATGAAACTTCAGGCCAAAGTCGTCATGTTTTAGAAGTGACGGTTGGGAGTTCAACAGTGAGCTGTGTGGAAACATTCTCTTCTGCCCTTCTAACTTCATCCTGTAAGCATCTGAACCTTTTTTGTACTGTGTTTAAATGAGGTTTGCTAATATGGACTGTTGGGTATATTCAAAACAGCATACTTAAGTCTAGTTTGGTTGGATGGAGTTCTGAATGGGTTCTTTATTCTGTTCTTCATGTTTCATTATATAGTTTTGTGAATACATATTTGTTTATTTTAGGCCTGGCAGTTAACCTCTTAACAGGGTAATTTTCACTGTACCCTTAATGAAACAAATTGCAAATCCATGGTCTGGTCGACCAGCTTATGAATTTTTTGAGTGGTCTGGCCTAGTCTTTAACAGATTGGGGGCTCTTTTCGGGACATTAATCAGCGAGAGGTAGGTGCTAGTCTCTTTATTTCGGGTGGTTGTTTGGTTGGGAAGACAAAGTTTGGGATAGCAATGGCTGTTTCAGTCGCCAAAGGTTTTCTGGATGTGAATGCAGTGACTTTGGAAGTTTTGGAATAAGTGAATATAAGACTAAGCTGCAGAAATTAGCAGAGAAGCTGGAATTGGGACTGTCTGCTTTTGTGAGGAAAGGAGAGATAATTACAGCAGTCCCTCAGCATTTAAACTTGCTGGAGAAACCATCAGAATCGAAAGAGATGGCAATAATTTGATTGCAAATGAAGTAGCTTGCGTTTGAGGCGAGAGGTAGTGAAGGGGTGGCAGAAATGAAACAGTTTGAGTTATGATGAAAAGTAGAAGAGATGGAAAATGAGAGAGCAACAGAACAGAAGGAAAAAGAGAGAACAGCAGAGAGGGAAACAAGAGAGCAGAGAAAGAAAAAGATAGAGCTTTTGAAGTTCAAAGACTGACACTTAATAAGGAAAGTTGGCTAAAAAGGCTGGAGATAAACGCTGAGGGTAGGCTTAGTGAGGAATAGAGAGCAAGCCCCTGCTCGTCAGAAGCCTAGTGAGAAATTGTTTAAGTATGTTCAAGCATTGCCTAAATTTGATGAGAAAAACTGTGGAACACCTTTTAGTCTCATTTGAAAAGGGGGCAATTTATTTTGGAGGATTAAAAAAATTCACTTCCTGAAATAATGCGAACTTGTTATGAGGATACCTTGGAAAGTTTGTGTGTGCACACTCATTGGAATGTAGAAAACGAACAGAGAATAATATTGAGGTTCTCACAAGGGAGTATGACACGCAAAATAAAGAGTGAATGGTTCTCCTTGATGGAAGGTCGATGAGCAGTGGGCAAATTCTAAGATAGAGATGAAGCCGAATTTCGTTGCTCAGAGGTTAATGGATTTGTGAAAGTCTTTACTGTACAGAGCAGTTTAGGTTGTTCATGGAGCATTTTCAAGGGTAATACAGATAGATATTTCAAATCAGAAATGGAATAAAGAAGTACAGCCTAAACAGTGAGTTGATTGAGTTGAGCTTTGTTAAATTATCCTTTCGATGATGAAGCAGACTCGCTGGGTCTGCATCTAACATTTTGTCGTCTGCTGGTTAGCGATGAAGATGAATCCGAAGTGTTTTGTGATCTCGAGAATGTGATCAGAAGGTAAGGGGTCGATGGGAGGAGAGGGGTGGGCTGGTGATGGCATGCTTTGGTGGGGGAGGGTGGTGTGAGTGCCACCGGCTCTGTAGAGGCGCTTGAAAATCGAACTCAAGTACATATTGGAGATGATCTCACGAGATGAAGACTTCCCAAGTTTCAATCCATTTCGAGAGATTGACTTCATCAGCAAATAACCACGCCCTCTGCTGGAGGAGACTTGAAAGTCTTTGCAAATGGTGGACAGAGAAAGTAATTTGGATACAGAGCTTCACAACATGGAAAAACAGTAACTAATCCATTCAGCCTATTGGACTGTGCAAAACAATAACAACCACCTTACTTTTCTAATTCCATTCGCAAAACCTTGCCCATTGCCTTGGCATCGCAAGTGTATATCTATGTATTTCCTCAATGTGTTTAGGGATGTTGCCTCATCCACCCTGCCAGTCACTGAGTTTCGAATTCCTACTGAGTGGAAACATTTTTCCCCAGTCCCTTTCCTTAAAGCCACTCCCAAACCAACTTATCAAATTCCTCCATCAAGGGGAAACATTCTTTTCTTTGGACATTCAGTGTCAAAGTTCAGAAGTTTTGTTACAGTTGTGCAGGGATTTGGTGAGTCTGAATGGTGTATTGCATTCATTTTTGATCACCTGGTTATAGGAAGGATGTTCCTAAACTGGAAATCCTGAAGAACAAATTTCCAAGGTGGTTATTCTGTCTCAGTAGTCTGACTTATAGGGAGAGTTTGGACAAGTTAGGACTTATTTCTTCAGAGCTTTAGAAATCTTATAGAAGTATATATGATCATAAAAGGAATGATCATAAAAGATGAATGTACTCAGTCTTTTCCCCAGGTTCGGGGAATCAAGGGCTACAGCACATTAGTTTAAGGTTAGATGGGAAATAGTAAGAGTGAACCTGATTGGAAACGGTTTTACACAAGGAGTGGTATGGGCGGCACGGTGGCACAGTGGTTAGCACTGCTGCCTCAGAGCGCCAGTGACCCGGGTTCAATTCCCGCCTCAGGCGACTCTCTGTGTGGAGTTTGCACATTCTCCCCGTGTCTGCGTGGGTTTGCTCCGGTTTCCTCCCACACTCCAAAGATGTGCAGGTCAGGTGAATTGGCCATTCTAAATTGCCCATAGTGTTAGGTAAGGGGTAAATGTAGAGGTAGGGGTGGGTTGCGCTTCGGCGGGGTGGTGTGGAATTGTTGGGCCGAAGGGCCTGTTTCCACACTGTAAGTAATCTAATCCATATGGAATGAACTGCCTTGGCAAGTTGTTGACTGGTACATAAAGAACTTTGGAAAGGGATTTGGACAAATGCATGAAAAAGAAAGGTTTAGAAGGATATGAGACAAGTGGAAGGAAATTCGGTTTGCATCGGTGTACATTTTGGTTGGCAAAGACCAGTTACGACCAAAGGGCCTGTGTGATCGCTGTTGGACTCGAGACAAGCCACAATCCGGAAGAAGATGCAAATACACTGCCTCTGCAATTAATATCAACAGCCACGCCCTACAATGTTGCGAACTCACCCCCATAGAATACCTCTTCTGCACTCTCAAATGTGTGGTCAATTTCTGCTCTAACTTCATTTACCAGTTTGCTGATGACAGCAAAACAAAAAGACGAGACGGAATGCAGAAAAAAAGATGGAGTGCTTTGCAGCGTAGTGAAAAGCCAACATTTTCTCCATCAGTATCAGCAAAGGGACGGCTCTGATGACTGACTTCAGGAAGTAGAGTGGAGAGTGTCGGTGTTGTCACATATGGTGCTGAGCTAGGGATGGTCGATAGGTCAAGAGCCTGGGAGTAATAATCGTCCAGGTGCAAACATGTCAAAGCAAAGCTCAAAAGAATAGCAACGTCTCTACTTTCTCTGGAGACTAAGAAATTTGGCATGAATTTATCTAAATTCAGTCAAGAAACCAGTCTGTCTGCT
Organism: Chiloscyllium punctatum; assembly: GCF_047496795.1. Classification (NCBI taxonomy): domain Eukaryota; kingdom Metazoa; phylum Chordata; class Chondrichthyes; order Orectolobiformes; family Hemiscylliidae; genus Chiloscyllium; species Chiloscyllium punctatum. The sequence goes on from NC_092773.1 coordinate 27,256,602, forward strand.
CAACACCGCACTAAATTGCAGGCAGACATGAACAGAGCCCAGGTCATCAGGCAAACAGCCTTCTGCCTGTTGAACCCATTCATACTTCCTGCTACATCGTGAAAGAATACAACTTAATTAAATATCGAGAGTATGGTGCTGGACAAAGCATCGCAGATCAGGCAGCATCGGAGGAGCGGGAGAAACGAAGTTTCAGGTATAAGTCCTTGATTGTCATTCCTGATGAAGGGTGAGTGCCCGAACGAAATGTCGACTCTCCAACTCCTCAGATGCTGCCTGACCCGTTGTCCTCTTCCAGCACCACATTCTAGACTCTGATGACCAGCAACTGCAGTCCGTAATTCCTCCAAATTAATTATAATCCCCGGCCTCCCCGATCTGTTCTCTTCCACCCTCTTCGGTTAGGCAGAAGATACAAACGTTTGTACACATGTACGAATCGATTGATTCTTCACAGCTGTTATCGGACTTTTAGTGGAACTTCTGAAATGATTATGTTTTCCCATCTGTCTCTGCACATTCTATGTGATGATAACATGGCATTCTGCACTCTGTCCTGCTATTGTGAAGCATTTTGCATGCTATGATCTCCTTGCATAGCAAGCTGAATAACACTTTTCAATCTATCTTGGTACATATAATAACTATAAATCGACCATTCATCCAATCAAACTATCATTGTAATTCTCCTGAGCACGCACTCACATCGCTTCCTCGCATTCCTCCAGAATATAGATTCCAGAAAGGCACTTAACACTCAAGATTTGTCTTCTAAGCAATGTTTCATACAAAGCTCAACAAAGCGTTTCCAATGCGAATTGCGATGTCTTGGCTAATAAATCATTAGTAAATTCGCAGATGATACGAAGTTCGGTACAGTTGTAGAGAGTGCAGGACGATGTTGTAGGTTACAAAGGGACAGCGATAAGTTGCAGAGCTGGGCTGAAAGATGGAAAATGGATGTTATGCAGAAAAGTGTGAGTTGATTTACTTTTTAAGTAGTAACAGGAATACAGAGTATTGGGCGAATGATAAAATTCTTGGTGGTGTAGATGAGCAGAGAGATCTCGCTATCCATGTACATTGATCCCTCAAAGTTGCCAAACAGGTTGATAGGGCTGTTAAGAAGGCATATGGTATGTTAGCTTTGAATAGTAGATGGATGGAGATTCATTCTGCAGTTGTACAAACGTTTGTTGCAGCCGCACACGGAGTATTGCATGCAATTCTGTTCACTGCATTATAGGAAGGATGTGGAAGCTTTGGAAAGGGTCCAGATGAGATTTACTATGATGTTCCCCGGTATGGAGGAAAGGCTGAGAGACTTGAGGCTGTTTTCGTCGGACAGAAGAACGTTGAGTTGTGATTAACTGAGGCGTGTAAGATAATCAGAGATTTAGATCAGGTGAACAATGACCTTTTCCTAGGACGGTGATGGATAGTACGAGGGGGCATAGCTTCAAATTGAGGGGAGATAAATGTAGGACAGATGTTTGAGGCAGTGTCTTTACTCAGAGAGACGTAGGGCCATGGAACACACTGCCTACAACAACTGTAGACTCACCAAATTTACGGGCATTTAAATGTGCATTGGGTATGCGTATAGACGAGAATGGAATAGTGTCAGTTAAATGGGCTTCAGCTTGGTTTCACAGGGAGGCACTACATCGAGGGTCGGAGGGCCTGCACTGCGCTCTGATACACTATTTTAAATGTTACATCCCATAGGCCAGGTAAATCATTTTGTCTCCTTGTGAGACTACCAGAAGCCACTGGTGGACATCCACACCAAGCTCCCTCTGAACTTCGATGCGCCATAAGGTCATACCAATCATAAAAAAATGAACAATACAGCACAGTACAGGTCCTTTGTGCCACGATGTTTTATTGTGCATTTGTCTTAATCTGGGCTCAATCTAACCGACATGCCCCTCAAATTACTGCCATCCATGTGCTTGTCCATATTCCAAAAGTCTCCGACTCTACTATTATCACTGCCAGTGCATTCCAAGCGCTGGCCACTCTGCAGAAAGAACCTGCCTCTATCATCTCTCTTTTAATTCCTCAAATCTTCTTAATATTTTGAGCCATCGTGACAGTCTTTTTTTGGCCTGGTGAAAAGTCTCTGGCAATCACCTCTGACTCTCATTACATTGTACACCTCTATCAAGTCAACGCTCTTCCTTCTTCCATCCAGGGTGAAAACCCTAGTTCACTCAATCTCTCTTCGGAATAGAAACCCTCCAAAGCAGGCGACATCCTGATAAATCTCCTCTGCACCCTATCTAAAGCATGGACATTCCTTCTGTAATGAGGCGACCTGAACTGGACTCAATGCTCCCAATTTGCTCTAACCAGGATTTTGTAGAGCTGCAGCAAAACCTCATGTCCTTTAAACTCAATCCCCCTGTTAATGGCAGTTAAAATATCTTCCACCTCTTAACAGCTCTATCAAATTGGATGCCAACCTTAAGAGATTCTTCCACGCTTCCAAGAACCCTGTCCTTATCCTTGAATTCAGCATTCAAATTTAACCTCCCAAAATGAATCACATCACACTTATCCCGGTTGAACTCCATCAGGCAGTTCACAGCACAGCTCTGCATCCTCTCAAAGTATTGTTGTACCCCGCAACAGCCCTCGACACTATCTACAACACCGCCGACCTTTGCATCATCAGCAAATGTACTAGACCAACCTTTGACAAAGGGTCAGTTAGACTCGAAACGTCAACTCTTTTCTGTCCTTACAGATGCTGCCAGACCTGCTGAGATTTTCCAGCATTTTCTGCTTTGGGTCTAGCCCAACCTTCCACGTTTCCAGCCAAGTCAATTATAAAAACTAGAAAGAACAGACGACGAGAACAACTCGCTGCTGAACACCACTGGTCAACGAAGACCGGGCAGAATACTTCCCATGCAACAGCGTGCACAGTCTTCATTTCGCCAGCCAATTCTGCATGCAGACAACCAAATTACCCTGTATCCCTTATCTCCTAACCGACTGGATGAGTCTTCCGTGGGGATCCTTTTCAAATACCTTATTAAAATGCAAATATACCATATTCACTGCTCGACCTTGATCAAGTTGTCTTGTAACATCCGCAAAAAACTCAGAACAGCTCCTGAGGCATTATCTCCCACTCACAAAACCATGCCCGACTATCTCTAATCAAAATTTGCCTTTCCAATAAGTGATAAAAATCCGTTCTTTCAAAATCCTTTCCAGAATTTTGCTTTCCGCAAACGTAAGCTTGAATGGTCTGTAATTTCCACGAATTTCCTTAGTCCTTTTCCAGAACAAATTCGCCTCCTTCTAATCATCTGCTACATAGTGGGCAGCACGGTGGCACAGTGGTTAGCACTGCTGCCTCACAGCGCCAGAGACCCGGGTTTAATTCCCGCCTCCAGCGACTGACTGTGTGGAGTTTGCACATTCTCCCCGTGTCTGCGTGGGTTTCCTCCGGGTGCTTCGGTTTCCTCCCACAGTCCAAAAATGTGCAGGTTAGGTGAATTGGTCATGCTTAATTGCCCGTAGTGTTAGGTGAAGGGGTAAATGTCAGGGAATGGGTCTCGGTGGGTTGCGCTTCGGCGGGTCGGTGTGGACTTGTGGTGCTGCAGGGTCTGTTTCCACAGTGAAAGTAATCTAATCTTCTCCCATGGAGACTGAGGAGTCAAAAGGCAATTCCTTTCCTCACTTCCTGAAGTCACATTGGATATATTGTTCTATTGCAGTTTATTTATCTATATTCTGCTTCCCGGAATTTCCACCACATCCACTTTTGTATTATCAGTCTGTCCAAGTCTACTAACATGTTCCACTGTGTGCTTGCTATCAAAAACTCCCCCGCTCTCGTGAATACAGAAGCAAACAATCCTCACTTATTGCCTCCCCTAACTCTTCAGTCTGCAGGGGCAAGTTCCTTCCACTATGCCTGATCGACCCTACCCTCTCTCGGATCATTTTCTCTTCCTCATGCAAGTGCAGAACGGCTTTGATCTTTCACCAATCATTCCCAACAAAGCATATTCGTGCTCGGTCGAAAAAGAGATCTTGGAAAGTTGCCGATGTAACAGAGTTGTTGTTCTGGTTGTCTTTATCCTACCAAAAAATATTTGGAACATCCTTCATTCAGATGGTCTGGACGGGGCGATTTTGTCAGGTGTGGCAGGAAGGATTCTGGACTCAGTCTGCAGATAGGCCGACTCGGGGGAGGCCATTTTGAATTTTGTGCACGACAACGAGCCAAGCTAGTTGCCAGATCTCTTCAGGGGAGACAGTTCAGTGAAAGTGACCACAACTGCCTAACCTTTACCATAGCCAAGGAGAGGAATAGAAACAGACAGTACGGGAAGTCATTTTACTGGGGGAATGCAATTATACTGCCATCCGACAGGAGCTGTGGAGTGTAAACTTGGAGCAACCATTCTACGGGAAATGCACAACAGAAACATGGAGTCAGTTTAAGGAGCGCTCGTTGCGGACGTTGGATAACTTTGTCTCACTGAGACAGGCAAGGAATCGTAGGGTGAAGGATCATTGAATGACAAAATAAGAGTACCTTCTCATCAAGAGGAAGAGGAAGGCTTACTTAACGTTCAGGAAGCAAGGATTTGGCACAGCGTTAGAGGATGACTGTTTAATTAATAAAGAAATCAAAAATGGACAGAGGAGAGCAAGGAGGGGACATGAATACGCCTTGATGGGAAGAATTAGGGAAAGAAAAATCAAAGGCGTTCTGCACTTGCATGAGGATTAAGAGAATGATCAGGGAGGGGGTAGGGCCGAGGTTAGTTCACTCTGCCTATTCACGAGATAAGTTGTGAAAGGATTAATTTGCCTTCCCGGCAGTCCCCGTTTCTCAGTCTGACCACTACCGCTGTTGCTGCAAAAATGGAGGCCGCGAAGAGTTGTGTTTTGGAAAGTGCTTTTATCTGGTTCGAACCCGGCAGTTCATGAATCCTGGGAATGTTTACTGAGGACACTGTAGACCAAATTGTACACTGCTTGTAATCTCGTCCTCTGACTATACTCGGTGAATGTGATGAGGAGATTATTGAAACAGTTTTAGCCGTGCTGTCCCATTAATGGCAGTCTTCAATGGGGACAGTGCAGAGGGAGATTTCCTCTCTTTCTAATATCGTGTTGCCCCTATACTCAGTTGGTTGAATGCGTCAGCATGGAGACAAGTTTACTGTCCATCGAACCCTGTGCTATCCACTCCTGGGTGTATTTGATAGGGATGGCGATGAGACTACTTTGATCTATACCAACTTCGTCTGTCCCTGTAATAGGAGTGTTCGTTGAGGACATTGTAGAGGTAGTATACATTGTATCCAACCCACTGTATTGTAATAGTATTTGATGAAGTGAGTGTCAAGAACTTATAATCTGTTTTTAATGTGACGTTGATACTGATTTGGAAAGTTTGATGAGGACAGTGTAAAAAAAAGTTTCACTCACTATCTCACCGCAGAGTACCCTTGTCCTTCGTGTGCTTATTTGGGTCATTGTAGATTTATTACAAAGAGGAAAGAACAGTACAGCACAGGAGCCATTACTTTGGACCTCCAAGCCATCACTGACATATTTTTGACTTCCATACAAAAAACAGTCTATATTTTCAAGATCCGTTATCCTGACACTCTCTTCCATTCATGTAGTCGTCCATAGTGTCTGATTCCCCACCTCCTCTGGAAGTGCGTTCCAGGCACTAACCACTCTGTGAAAATGTGCCTCGCACATCTCATTTACGCTTCTCACCAAGACCCAGACTCCCCCGCCCATCAAAACTGTCTCCCCGTGTAATTGACCCTTCCGACCTGCCAAAAATTCCCATGATTTCCATTGTATCCATGCTATTCATAACCTTCACAACTTCTATGAGGTCGGTCCTCAACCTCCTCAATTCCAATAAAACAAACAGTATATCCAATCTGTCACCATGGTCAAGATCCTCCATACCAGACATCATCCTGGTAAACCTTCTCTTTACCCTCTCCAAAGCATCTATATGCTTTTTGAACTTTGTTGAACAGAACTGAACGCAAAATTGCAACTGTGACCAAATAGTGTGTTATAGATTCGATGTAGATATGTGCAGAGAAACATCATGCAGAGTTTAATCTGGTAAAGTGTGACATGCTGCACCTTGGCAGATCAAATGCTAAAGATATGTACACTGTTCATGGCAGGATTCTGAACGGCATTAATATGCAAAAGGATTTCGGTGTTCAAATCCATAGTTCCCTGAAAGTAGTCACGTAAGTAGACAGGGTGGTTAGGAAGGTGTATTGCATGCTTGCCTTTCTTGGTCTTGGAATTAAGTACAAGAATCGCAATGTTTTGCTGGAACCTTTAAGACTTTGGATAGACCACAGTTAGTGCATGGCATTCAATCTTTCTGCATATCACATCACAGGAAGCATATTGGGTACTTGGAGATTGTGCAAAAGAGGTTTATCAGGATGCTGCCTGGATTAGAAGGTATGAGCTGAAAATAAAGACTGCAAAAACTTGAGTGTTTCCTCTTAAGCCGTGAAGGCACTGGCAGATCTTATAGAATTTTGAGAAGATTTGTAGCTCAAGTTGAGGTTTTGGATGTACGTTTGCTCACTGTGCTTGGAGGTTCAACCTGGAAATGAATTTCCAAGCACAGCGAGCAAACTAACACTTGATAGACGTCTATCAAATTATGAGATGCATCTGATAGGGTTAACGGACAGAATTCTATTCCCAGAGTTCAAAATTGTTGTATTTGGGGCATGTATTTAAAGTGAGATGGAGGAAGTTTAAAGGAAAAGTGCAGTGTAAGTTTATTTTGCACTGATAGTGTTTGGACTGTGGAACTCAGTACCAGAGTGGTGGTGGAGGAAGGTACAGTAAGGGAATTTTAAAGACATTGAGATAAGTACATGAATATGCAAGGTTTGGAGAAATGTAGACCAAGCACAGACAGACGGGATTAGGTTCAGCGTACATCATGTTCAGCACAGCCTCGTTCCTGTGCTGGACTGATCTGCGATAAACCAATGTTTGTTCATATATGTTATTTGTGTGAGGGAGATGCTGGCATTGGACTGTGATAGACAAGGTCAGAAGTTGCAGATTATTTTCCGATAGGTTCATTTGAAATCAGAAGCTTTCAGAGCACTACTTCTTAGTCTGGTCCACTACAGACCATTGCAGGAGAGACAACATGTTGGTTAAACTCCTGTGGACCATTCCAGTGCTCCTCCACAAAGGGCGTAACGCCGGAGAATGCTATTTTTCAAAAGTCATCAACGTTGTGAATGTCCGAGCAGAAAAATGGGTTAAGTCTGCTACTAAATATATGGTCTGATGACCCTATAATTTGGAATTGAGAAGTGCGTATGAAATTCTAGCTGTGGTCAAAGAACATTTTTATAAGTCCTAGCATTACCTCCCTGCTCTTAAACTCTGTGCCATGTCTAATATAGGCAAATATGCCAACTGCCTTAACAAAGACTTATACAAACACCTGATTTAATTTGTAGAACTTGAGAAATGTCCAATAGTAAGTCCAATCTCCGTAATTGTTACAGAGTTAAAGTATTAAAGTAAAAATTCCCCGAGCTTGTGACACAACGTTAAATGTTTGCTGTCATGCTTTAATTTGCCTTTTTTTTCCCCTAAATCCTGTTTATCGTCTGGAAATCCACCCATAATCGTTGATAATATATCACCTCAGTAATGAAGTGTATTCATGTTCAGTAAGTTGATGTGCGCTATTCACTAAATGTTTTCATAGCCATAATATGTTACCTCGATTGGTTTGGTATTCCATTGCCCGGCCTGTTGAAATATCAACGTAGAAATATCAAAACTGGGCTGAGGCTGAGGAGTGCCAGATGGAGTTCAACCCTGTCAAGTGTGAGGTTGTCCATTTTGGAAGGACAAATAAGAATGCGGAATACAGGGTTAACAGTAGGGTTCTTAGTAAGGTGGAGGAGCAGAGGGATCTTGGGGTCTAGGTTCATAGATCTTAGAAAGTTGCCACTCAGGTGGATAGAGCTTGGAAGAAGGCCTTTGGTGTATTAGCGTTCATTAGCAGAGGGATTGAATTCAATTCGTGATTGAATTCGTGAAGTGATGTTGCAGCTCTAATGGACCTTGGTTAGACCACATTTGGAGTACTGTGTGCAGTTCTGGTCGCCTCACCTTAGGAAAGATGTGGAAGCTTTGGAGAGGGTGCAGAGAAGATCTACCAGGATGTTGCCTGGAATGGAGAATAGGTCGTACGAGGATTAGTTGAGAGTGCTAGACATTTACTCATTTGGACGGCGAAGGATGAGGGGTAACTTGATAGAGATTTATAAGATGATCAGAGGAATAGATAGAGTAGACAGTCAGAAACGTTTTCCCCGGGTACAACAGAGTGTTACAAGGGGACATAAATTTAAGGTGAAGGGTGGAAGGTACAGGGGCGATGTCAGGGGTAGGTTCTTTACCTAGAGAGTGGTGGGGGCATGGAGTGCGCTGCCTGTGGGAGTGCCAGAGTCAGAATCATTGGTGACCTTTAAACGGCATTTGGATAGGTACATGGATAGGTGCTTAAGCTCGGACAAACGTTCGGAACAACAACATCGTGGGCCGAAGGGCCTGTTCTGTTTTGTATTGTTCTATCTATCTATCTATAAAACTCTAGAGTATGTATAATTTCCTATTGTAATTTCTTCAAACTGCCATTACTGGACGGAAGTTTGTTACAATTTGCAGCATGTCCTTTTACTATTTTTTCGGTGTATGGACACATTTCCCATATCACACTTCTGTCATGATCGCTGATCTACCATTTCTTCATTTTTCTCTGCATCGACTCTTCTAATAAAGGCTTATAATTCCCACACCAAGTAGATGACATAATCCACAGGATTTAAAGAAAAATACCGGTATGCAATAACTGTGAATATTTCTTTTATTAGAATTAGTATTGCTCATTGGATACAACGATTCTTTAAAACGTAGAGCCATCAACTATTGACAGTGCTGTCCTTTCGCAACTGTATGAGAAATATTTGTCTTTCCCTCCTCAAGTTGTTGAATTTTCAGACATTTTTTTTTTCTTTTAATTCTCTTCTGTTAATATTCATTGAATGTATCTGTGCATGTAGCTTAAGCGGTCTGTATTAAACTTATTTGTAATAGCCTGTACAACACGCAAGCTCACCCTTCAGCTTTACATTAGGTTCACTTTACTTGCAAGTCTTCACCCAATTCATCCCATTTCCTGAAGCACACCTGAGATCGGCCAAAAGGAAAATGTTAGGTTTGCGATCCTTGAAAGTTCTCTCATAAACCCTTCCAGTTTCTTGCGCTTCACATGAAATGTGTCATTTCCAAAAGAAGCCCCAATATTCTCTTTAAGAAACCTGCATTCCCACCATTCTTACCGTTGTTCTTCATGTTCATGCCTAAAATGCCAGGAGGAAACTTGACTTCAGCAGCTGCAACAAGCAGAGATGTAGAGTTAACGAAGATAGGATGAGCCATGATTGTCATGATGGCTGGAGCGGACTCGAATGATTTAATGGTTTCCTTTCGCTCAGACACATATGGACTTCCTTTCATTTTTAACATATTTTCAAGGGCAGCGTTTCTGTTCATGTTTAAGAAATATACAACTGAGGCTTGCTTACAAAAATAGAATTAGTTTCAGTTTTAAAGTTATATGCAAGCAGGTGAGTACTCTCAATGTTTTACAGGTCGCCACTTTAGGCGCCTTCATAGGTAAAAAATGTAGAGGCACAGAATCTTACGAAGAAAGAAAATAACTAAATAAACAAAGTGAAACAAAAGTAATCGTTTTTTTTCTCTAAAATGTTGAAAAAACAAAGATACGCAGTTAAATGTTTAACAGCGTAGTCCATAAGCGTCTGGTCATGATGGGTTTGCAGTCCTCACTTCCGTTCCCTCTCCCCAACCCTTCCAGTCTCAACCTTGGCCCCACCACCACCCTGACCACCTGTTCCTGCTCCCGCTGTTGCTGGAGGTTGCCTGGTCCAACTCTCGCCGCCGACCATTCCTGCTGTCACCGCTGCTCCATATAATGGCCACCACACCGCTTTGGGCTTGTGATGCTCGGGCTGGCTTGGTCTTTGCCAAGACCTTTACGGCGCTGCTGTAGAAACTCGCGCCTTAGTTAGGGTAAGTAGATTAATCCAAGGAAAATCACAGTGAAAAATCAAAATTATACAACTGGATAGAGGAGATGAAAGTCACTAAGGGGCATGCTTTCTGCACATCCATTCCCTCGTTATCTTGTGGAGGAGTCATCATTCTAATTCTACTCTGTCACCTTTCTGTTCTTTTCTCGGTCATCCATTTCTGTGCATCAATATATGATTTCAACGCTGTCTTATTATTTCTCTTAATTTTGAACTGCTTGCATGTCCCCATGTCGCATCTTTTCTGCAGTCCAAGTAATAGAACAAAGAACAAAGAAGATTTACAGCCCAGGAACAGGCCCTTCAGCCCTCCAAACCTAAGCCAATCCAAATGTACTGTCTAAACCAGTCGGTCAATTCCTAAGCATCTGTATCCCTCTGCACCCTACCTACTCATGCATCTGTCGAGACACATCTTAAGTTAATCTACCATGCCTGCCTCTACCACCTCTGCAGGCAACGCGTTCCAAACGCCCACCATCCGCTGTGTTAAGTACTTGTCGCATGTATCTCCCTGAAACTTTCAACCTCTAACCTTGAAAGCATGACCTCTCTTTATTGAATCCTTCAAACCGCGAAAAAGCGTGCTTCTATCCACCCTGTCTATACTCTTCATGATTTTGTAAACCTCAATCAGGACCCCCACAATCTCCTTTTTTTCTGGTGAAAATAAACCTAACCTACCCAACCTCTCTTCATAGCTAGCACCTTCATACCAGGCAACATCCTCGTAAATCTTCTCTGCACCCTCTCCAAAGTGTCTACATCCATTTGTCTTCAATAAACTTTATGCCTCTCGTCATTCACATCCAGTTTCTGCTACAACTCTAATTGTAAATGTATTCAAATCTACTTTCAGTCTGAAACTTTCCTATTTCCACCCGCGATTTCTTTCGTTAATGGTGTATATCAAATGCATTGTTTTTCCTGCCTGTCCACAGTTTGCTGATATGTCTGTGCGATTTCTCAAATATATTTATCCTTGTTGCTACGTCTACGTGAGTTTCATCTGTATTTTTTGTTCCTATCGTGTCGCACACCCAAAATTGTCCACGGCTGTTAGGAATTCGAATAGTTTCCATGAAACAAACCAAAAAAAAAACCTCCAAACGATTACAGATGTTGGCAATCAAAAACAGAAATTGCTGGAAATGCAGAGCAGGTTTTGCAGGATATGTAGAGAGAAACTTTGACTTTTTTTTGCAGACTCAGAAAAGGAAAAACTGCTGTGTTTTTGCTGAGATATGTGTTTTTGTTGTTGATGATTTCCGATGTTACTTTCAGCGCAGGGCAGTATTTTTTCATGCACAGCATACCGAGTTAATGCTGTATCTTTAACAAAACCTAATGTTATGAATTGGCATGCAAACCATTTAATGAGAATTTGGGTTAACCTGTTTTAGCTAGAGCTATAATATCATTGCATGACTCATGGCTTCAGTTGAAAAGTATATTTCCAGTCCTGTGGGTGTGGAATGACATAAATCTTGGTGTAAATGTTTGAAACGTTTGAGCGATTTTGATTATTTCATTAACTTAGTGATTAGCTTAAGGGGGTATTTCACCATATTCGTCAACTGCTCTCGGAATTTAGACTGGGTTAGTACATAAATGCATGTGTTAGTGCACGTACTAAGGAGTTGCAGCATAGTCGCCACAGATTCGATAGCATAGAGGTCATTTGAGTGGGAGTACGAATGTGTTTTTGTAATTCTGCGATAAATGCAGAACAGAACCTGCGTTGCCCATAACAGTATGAAACTACTGGATATACTGAAGAGCAAAATGATCGACTTCTTTCTGCTCTCCATCTCTGGATCTTTCTGCTTTTCTCCGATCTTCCTGTTCGAAAATCCAGAACGGACTCTACTTGCCAGTAAAATTGGTCTGACTGTCAGAACGTTGAGCAGAAATATAAGAAAGAACGGGATACTGGGGGTTAAAATTAGGTGGAACATGTCAAAGGCAATCCAATTCGACGATGTATAGAAACTCAGTTTAAAAATACACTTCCATGGAACATTATCAATCGTGTATTGTGGTTCAGATACAAAGTACCAAGGGATAGCCTCCAAACAGCCCAGGACACATATTGCTCCAATGATCGTAGCTGCTGTTTTTTCAGTGCAATATCTTGTTTTCAATTTCTCCCAACATATGGCTACAAATCGATCTAATGTGAAAGCCACAGTGAGCCAAACAGATATCACTCGGGTTGCATATAGCATAAATATTACTAAAGAGCAAACGATGGTGATGTTCAGGAATGAGAGGGGGAAATAAATGGTACCGATCCAGTTCAACACGGGGTCTGAGATGACGACGAGAAGATCTGCCACTGCCATACCGACGAGGTAGCTGGTTATGCACTTGGACAGACCACACCTTCCCTGGCATAAGATCGCAATAGCCACAACATTAACTGCAACAGAGAAAGAAACTTTTGTTTTTATTCCTGATCAGCTCAAGAAACCGCAAAGTAATTGATTCTGCATTAAGAATGCCAGTTTCACTTCTTAAATTGAGAGCAGTACCTGAACAGAGTTAAGCATAAAGTTTGGATCTTCATATTATACAGACTATTGAGAAGAAACTGTTTTTCTAGTTCAGCAAATTCTTCTTCAGTAATGGTTAACAATTCCCAGTTCCCACCCTGCCTTATATTCCTTGAGTAATTTAAATTCCTTTGATCTTGTGTGATATCACAACAACAGTTTCTATATGGCAACAAGCAGGGAGCGATTAGAGAATGACAACCTGAACAGCTTCTGGTGCGAGGAAGCGTGAGGATCCAGAGTGGAAAGTCAGTAATTTACTGGCCTTTGGAGTTTTGAGTAGATATCTTTCATTTTCTTATTTCAGATAAATTACCTGCTCAAATTACTAGACTTAATATTAACTGTTAGTGTGTTTCATTGATAACACGATTCATTATTTTTTTGAGAGTAATTTTTTTACGTTAACAAAAGGCTAGCTCCTTCAAGCAGTCTGCTCTAGCTGTGACATTTAGGAGCTTTTCCGTTCTGATTGCTTCGAAGATCAACTGGTGTGCAGGTCGTTCTTTGCATGCCTACATCTCAAGTGCCTGTTAGGGAGCATAGGCGGGGTCTGGAGGCATCGAGGAGCACCTGGGAGGACGGGATTTATGTGAATGGCACGTACAAGGTAGTAGTTATCCTCGGTTTAAAAGGATGCAGGAAGATAGTGAACGGGTGCCCAGTCAATGCAAGCCTGTAAGGTTATCCCAATTGCCAAGATTAGATTAGATTAGATTAGATTACAGTGTGGAAACAGGCCCTTCATCCCAAGAAGCCCACACCGACCCGCCGAAGCGCAACCCACCCATACCCCTACATTTACCCCTTACCTAACAGTACGGGCAATTTAGCATGGCCAATTCACCTGACCAGCACATCTTTGGAGTGTGGGAGGAAACCGGAGCACCCGGAGGAAACCCACGCAGACACGGGGAGAACGTGCAAACTCCACACAGTCAGTCGCCTGAGGCGGAAATTGAACCCGGGTCTCTGGCGCTGTGAGGCAGCAGTGCTGTCACTGTGCCACCGTGCCAACCACAAAAGTCCACACTGACATTCCCCCTGCCATTTATGCCTTCACCTAACACTACAGGCAATTTAGTACGGTCAATTTACCTAACCTGCACATTTTTGGACTGTGGGAGGAAACCCATGCAGACACAAGGAGAATGTATAAACTCCACACAGACAGTCACCTGAGGCAGTAATTGAACCCGCGTCTCTAGCACTGTAAGGCAGCAGTGCTAACCATTGTGCCACTGTGCGGACCACTGCACCAACTGGTGCTCTGAGTTGGGTTCTGACCATGATTCAGGGAATCGCAACCATATCAAATCCAGCAGCACCACAGCATTCTAAACAAGGGAAATGAGTTGACGACACAAATCATCGTGAATATGTATAATTCTGTGGCCATTGCTGAGACATGGTTGTCGGGTGGCCATGACTGGAAGTCCAACATTCAAACATATCAGACTATTCGGAAGAACAGAGGGGAATGGAACAGAAGTTGCGTAGTTCTGATATTGAAGGATGCTATCAGCATGGTACAATTTCTATGGAGAAAATGGCAGAAACTATGCCAGTGGAAATTAAAAATCGCTAGGGATAACAAACTAATCTATGGACCACCAAAATATAGCATCATAACGGACGAACAATAACAAAGAAATAACTGATCAATATAGAAATGGTACGGCAATTATCATTGGACATTTGAATCTACATATTGACTGTATTCTATGAAGATTTAATCGAATGCATTCGTGATCGTTTCATCGAACAGTATGGATATGAACCTATGAGGAAGGAAGCTATCCTAGATCTGGCCATGTGTAACGACGCAGGAATAATTAACGATGTCAGAGTTAGGGAACCTTTCAGAAGAAGCACCCACAAGCGAATTTAAATAAAATACAGGTGAAGGCTGAGAAGGTGAAATCCAAGACCAATTCCTTGTGCTTAAACAAAGAAGACAACAATGGAATGAGGGAGGAACTGATTAAGGCAGACTGGGAGCGAGGGCTATATGGAAGGACAACGGAGGAACAATGGAGGACTTCCAAAGGTATTTTTCACAGTGCTCAACAAAATACATACTAAAGAAAGGAAGGACTGTCAGAAAAGCGGTAATTAAATATGGAAAACTAAAGAAATGAATGAAGATATCAAATGGAAAGTTAGTGCACACAAAGTCACTAAGATTACTGAGAAACTATGATTGGTAAATCTTCAAAAGTCAACAGAAAGTAACAAAAACAAAGACATAAAGAAAGGTCAGATATTGTACGAGAGTAAAATCGCACAGAATATCGAAAACATATGAGCAGAATTTCCCACAATTACATGAAACAAAAGCAACCGGCTAAGGTAAGCGTTTGTCGTTCAGAGGATAGAAGAGGGGATGTAAAAATGGGAAATACAGAAATGGCCGATAGGTTGAAAAGTTGTTTTCTGTCGGTGTTCACAGTTGACGACACAACCAAAATGGTAATAATTAATGACATGGATGTGATGGCAGGATCTAGAAAAGATCATTACCACTAAACCAGAAGTGTTCGTCAAGCTAAAGGTAGACAAGTCTCCTCACCCCAACGGAATTCATCTCGGGGATGAAGAGAGATAGTAGGGGAAATAACAAATGCACTTCTAGTAATTTAGTAATAATCTGTTGGACTCTAGGACGATTCTGACAGTTTGTAAAATAGAAAATTTGAGTCCACTGTTTAACAAACGAGGCAGATAAAGGGGGAAAAGCATCGTCCCGTTAGCTTAACATCTGTCACAAGGAAAACGTCCGAATCATTCATTGAGGAAAAGAATAGACGAACATCTGGACAGTAATTGCCCCACCTGACAGAAGCAGCATTATTTCATGAAAGTGAGGTGATGTTTAACTGCTTTACAGGTATTCTTTGAAGATATTATGGGTGTGGTGGAACTGGTGGATATGGTGATCCAGAAGGATTTCAACAAGTTCCCCACAAAACATTTCTGCATTAGATCAAGAGTCAGTACGTTCCTGGATCAGCATAGTTAGAAGATTGGTGAACTAACAGAAAGCAATGAGTCGGTATAAATGGGCGTTTCCTAGTTAAAGATCCGTGGCTGGTGCTTTCTCTCAGAGATCAGTGTTAGGATCGCAATTATTCACAACTTACATGAATGATTGGGATTTCAGGGCCAATCCGAGTGTGTGAAAGTTCGCAGGTGACACTAAGATGAATAGTAGAACAAATGTGCAGAGGACAGTGGAAGACATGAGAGGGTTTTGGCAATGCTAATTGAGTAGGCAATTGTCTTGCCAATGCAGTGCAATGTTGGAACACGTGAGCTCACCCGCTTTGTTCAGGAAAGTGGCAAAATACTTTATTTATTTCTGAGTAAAACGACTAATTGCAGCATAGTGCTATGCTGAAGGACCTACACGTGCCTATGCATGAATCACAAAACGGTGGTTTTCAGGAACAGCAAGTAATTTAAGAAGGGAAATTGAATATTTTTCTTCATTACTACAAAGGTGGTGTTTAAATGCGAGCAGGTTATACTGTAGCCTTACAGATTTCTGGTGAGGCTACAACTGGAGTGCTGTGCACAGGTATGGTCACCTTAATTGTGAAAGGGCATAATGGCACAGGAAGAGTGCAGAAGACTTCCACTCGGAAGATTCCAGAGTTGGCTTATGTGCAGAAAGTGAGTAGCTTGAGTCTATAATCATTGGAATTTAAAATAATGAAGTCAGATCTTACAGAAGCATGTAATATTGGGAAGGGACTAGAAAATGTAAAAGCAGGTAGGGAGGTTGCTTTCAGTGGGAGAAGTCACTCAAAATACGGACAAGCAGATTGGGGACTGAAGTGAGAAGAAATGTTTCTCCAAAGGGTTGTGAATCTGTGGACTTCCCTGCCTAGTGAAACAGTTGAGGGCACATTTTTGAATGTTTTTTATGGCAAAGACAGATGGACGTTTGAACTGTAACTGAATGAATGGCTGTGGTGAGCTGGCAGGTCAGTGGAGCTGTGTCCATGAACAGAACAGAACCATGATCTCATTGAATGGCACCGCAGGCTTAATGGGACAGATGGCCAATCGCTGCTCCTATTATTTATGTTGTCATTTCCTGCAGAATCATTTGTGCACAAAGTTTCGTTATCCTCCGAACCTGAAGTACCTCAAGCGGTTGGATTCATGACACTTTGGCCTTCTAAATGTTTATTGATGAATGTCAACTTCACAAATTCGCGACACTTGATCTATCTCTTCATCTCATACAGGCATTGAGTCAAAGACATTTACAATGTGGAAACAGGCCCATTCCCCCAACCCTTCCATGTCGCCAATTCTTGAAAACTGAAGGAATCTCTTTTACTTGCAATAATTCTGCAGCTCAGATAAACAGAAAAGGGGGGAGAGAACGGTATTCCATCCGGTATCCCTTTAGAATAATGCAGTTAATCTTTGTTCATTATACTCTCCAAAAGGAATGATTTTTTGAGCAATGATGAAAGGTGAGAAGAAAACACATCGTCACCATATATGTCTCAGCCAAGTACCAGGTCCAATATGAGAAAATCCACATATTAGCTCATTATCCCAGTTATTACTCTGACTTACTCCAGGATCAATGGCCTGCGGGTGGTCAATGGTCAGACACGTACATTTCGACCTGTGGAATTGTTATGTCGAGTGAGGCAGTTGAGGCTACATCGTTAATTGTTTTCTTAAGCAAATTAAGTTAGAGTTTTGAAAGGTAAAGGAATTCCGAGTTCTGGTGCATGGCCGGGTAAAGGGAACTGAGTCCACAAAAGGATCAGCCATTATTAGAATTAAAGGGGGTAAATTCAGGACAGAAATGCGTAGAGATTTCTTCAGCCAGAGAGTGGTGGGCCTGTGGAATTCATTGCTGCAGAGTGCAGTGGAGGCCGGGACGCTAAATGTCTTCAAGACAGAGATTGATAGATTCTTGTTGTCTCGAGGAATTAAGGGCTACGGGGAGAATGCGGGTAAGTGGAGTTGAAATGCCCATCAGCCATGATTGAATGGCGGAGTGGACTCGATGGGCTGAATGGCCTTACTTCCACTCCTATCTCTTATGGTCTTATGGTCTTATGGTCTTATGTTCTTATCAAGTAGCTGAGTGGCTTATTTCTTCTGTTGTTATGTCAAAGTACAGTACGAAAATTGAACATCAGAAATTCGGAATCCATCACTGAATAACAGACCCCTGACTCCACAAGCTATGTCTGCCATCAGCAAAAAATAAGCCAGGAGTGTGATGTAACACTTCACACCTGCCTGGACGAGTGCAGTTCCACAACACTCAACAAATTTTACTATGCAGGGTGAAGAAGCCTACTTCATTGACACGGCATCCACATACATTCATTAACTCCATCACTGACAAGACAAATCTGTTCCAAAAATAATGTTTATAATAGACATTGGAATCTGATGCGGACTTTTAAACTGGAGAATTCATGTTCGCAAAATTATAATACAGAATATAACATTGAGAATGCAAGCATTGATGGTTGCTAATAAGAAAATATGCACTCTTTCTATAATCAACAGCTATGGGAAGTGTCATGCATCTGCTTTCAATGGAGAGAAAGAAAAATGTACAACGTGTTTATGAATACAAGCAGGAATCCTTCCAGACACAATGTCAAATTTATACGATTCATTGTTGAAATCAGGGCTCACCAAGAACACCAACTGCTGCCAGAAGAGGGTAGAAAATGTCCTCTGCTTGACGAATAAGTGGTTTTCCCATGTCCTTGTGGGAAAAAAGGGGAGCTGTTCCCGCCTACAATGCCAACCTTCCGCGTAAATGAAATGATATACTTGAAACAGACCTGCTCTTTATTGACTCTATTATCACCAGTATTCCCCTGACCATTACGATTGCTTACATTGAAAGAAACAAAAACTACATCATGATTTTTACTCTGATGTAAAT
This sequence comes from Chiloscyllium punctatum, assembly GCF_047496795.1. Lineage (NCBI taxonomy): Eukaryota > Metazoa > Chordata > Chondrichthyes > Orectolobiformes > Hemiscylliidae > Chiloscyllium > Chiloscyllium punctatum. Next base: position 27,275,285 of record NC_092773.1, read on the forward strand.
GAAGTGATGGATCATGTGGAACCACTCAGGAATCAATCCTCAGAGATGTCAATTTCTGATACTGAATTAAAATTTCTCCCTCAGTGTCAGTATTCAATAGAAAAGCGCCTGACTTCAAGTGGCCAGGATCAAATCTGAGCCTTATAAGCTCCTCGGTCTGCTCTGTCACTTTGTAAATTATCAAAATGACGGTGTCCTGGATAATTACCGGTCTTCCCCCAAATAATGCTCGTGAGGCTGGGATCACTGTTTTCAAGCATTTTAATCACTTTCCTAATTAATACCTCCAAATCACTCCTTGTGGGCACGAACACAGAATCCATTTGTGAATTTGAAGCTACACACGCCTGCAACATTCGTTACTAATATAACTTAATGAGACTGTGCAAACATTATGGTCTCCAACATTCCTATCAGCGTTCATCTTGTGTGTTCGAGACAATCCGAGGAAGAGTTACACAATTGATTGTCGAGTTGAAAACTTGCCTTTCAATGAAAGATTGAGCAGTTTAACCCTGGACTCACTATAATTTAGAAAGATAAGAAGAATCATAACATAGTTTAGAAGTGTATTTTGCTTAAGTACGAGTGAGGGACCAATTAAATCAGTCCAGGGCCTGGCATGTGCCTTCAAGTCAAAGTTCTAGTTCATGCTATCTCCTTGACATATCTTGTGTGGTTCGGTGTATTCCATAACAAACTGGTATTTAGCCTTGAATACTGGGGAGGGTGCTGGTGCAACAGGGAATTGCAATGAGAGTGGATGCCTGAATGATAATATCGTAAGACTATAATCCTAACTCAGTCTGCCCAGCAGAGGTCACTAATTGTTATCCTCAGTACTCCTGGCATTTGGGGACAACGTCCTCCACCAGTATGAGTGCACAAAGACGATATTCTAAATCCGTGTGAGACAAGATTTATTCGGTTGGGAAATGTCCCAACATTCAATCGATACATGTCCCAACTGTCTCATGTGTCCCAGTGAATTCTCCCCTCAGACTCGTGTACTTACTTGATGAGCACACCAGAAGTAAAAATGCGCATAATGAAATAATTCCGCATTGTTTATGGAGTTCTTCTACAATTCAAGTAACATCAAATTATCCATTTTTTTTGTTCTTGTCAGCACATTAATCTGCATCCCCTCATGGGTTCTTAAGGTCCTGGAAATCCTGTGCTGCTGGTCATATTCCAAGACGTAGGCTCTGGAAAGTTTCCCAAATATTGGAGGTGAGGTCAAGTAAACATTCATTTTTTTGAAGAAGGTAGGCTGAAAACAGGGAATGATCGATCTAGGCTGATATCAACCATGAGGGAATCAGGCTAGAGTCCACGATAAATGTTTTAAGAGAAGAACACTTTGAAAATTTAAAGAATCCAACTGAATCAGCACGAATTTTCAAAACGGCAATCACACTTGGCACATCCACTGGAGCTTTATTTTAATTATGAGTCTTACGAGCCTTACGAGCATCTCTGTCTGTTCTGTCACTTTGTAAATTATCAAAATGACGGGTGTCCTGGATAATTACCGGTCTTCCCCAAAATAATGCTCGTGAGGCTGGGATCACTGTTTTCAAGCATTTTAATCACTTTCCTAATTAATATCTCCAAATCACTCCTTGTGAGCACGAACACAGAATCCATTTGTGAATTTGAAGCTACACATTCGTTACTAATATAACTTAATGAGACTGTGCAAACATTATGGTCTCCAACATTCCTATCAGCGTTCGTCTTGTGTGTTCGAGACAATCCGAGGAAGAGGTACACAATTGACTGTCGAGTTGAAAACTTGCCTTTCACTGAAAGATTGAGCAGTTTAACCCTGGACTCACAATAATTTAGAAAGATAAGAAGAATCATAACATAGTTTAGAAGTGTATTTTGTTTAAATACGAGTGAGAGACCAATTAAATCAGTCCAGGGCCTGGCATGTGCCTTCAAGTCAAAGTTCTAGTTCAGGCTATCTCCTTGACATATCTTGTGTGGTTCGGTGTATTCCATAACAAGCTGGTATTTAGCCTTGAATACTGGGGAGGGTGCTGGTGCAACAGGGAAATGCAATGAGAGTGGATGCCTGAATGATAATATCGTAAGACTATAATTCTAACTCAGTCTGCCCAGCAGAGGTCACTAATTGTTATCCTCAGTATTCCTGGCATTTGGGGACAACTTCCTCCACCAGTATTAGTGCACAAAGATGTTATTCTAAATCCGTGTGAGACAAGATTTATTTGGTTGGGAAATGATAACATTCAATCGATATAAGTCCCAACTGTCTCATGTGTCCCAGTGAATTATCCCCTCAGACTCGTGTACTTACTTGATGAGCACACCAGAAGTAAAAATGCGCATAATGAAATTATTCCGCATTATTTATGGAGTTCTACTGCAATTCAAGGAACATCAAATTATCCATTTTTTTTGTTCTTGTCAGCACATTAATCTGCATCCCCTCATGGGTTCTTAAGGTCCTGGAAATCCTGTGCTGCTGGTCATATTCCAGGACGTAGGCTCTGGAAAGTTTCCCAAATATTGGAGGTGAGGTCAAGTAAACATTCCTTTGTTTTGAAGAAGGTAGGTTGAAAACAGGGAATGATCGATCTAGGCTAATATCAATCATGAGGGAACAGGCTAGAGACCACGATAAATGTTTTAAGAGAACAAAACGTTGAAAATTTAAAGAATCCAACAGAATCAGCACGAATTTTCAAAACGGCAATCACACTTGGTACATCCACTGGAGCTTTATTTTAAGTATACAACTATTAGAGATACTCACAGAAAGCTACTTCTTTGAGAAGGTATTTGCTAAGGTACCAAGAAATGGTTGGGATTTAAAATTGAAACCGTGTTGTGCACTGACACTGGTAGAGAATGGACTGGCACATAGGGAATAAAGAGTGGGAATGAACCAATTATTTTCTGTGTGGCAGTCGGTTTTGAGTGGCGTTAAGCCAGGATCAGTGCCGGATTTCCAGGGGCACGTGTTAGGAACTAAGCTGTTCACATTAATCGTTCAGGATTAGAGGCAAGATCTCAAAAGTATTTGACCAATTTTCAGGCAACACAAAGTTATGACAATGATACAGAGATACTTCTGTCCGGTTTGTTTGAGGAAAAGGGGGACTGCATCGCAGCGGGAAATGTATAATATGGTTCAATGTGAGGTTTTAGATGCAAAAACAGGAAGGCATATTATTATCTGAGCGGTCATAGCTTTGGAAATAATGAACTACACGAAGATCAGAATGTCCCTCTTACATCTGGGGCTGAAGGCAGCATTATCGGAGCAGCGGGTGGTGATGAAGGCTAAGAGTACATTGACCTTTATTGCAAAAGGATTAAAGTACAGAGCAGGGATGTCTTGCTGCAGTTGTACAATGTTGCACAGTTTGGTGCCCTTACCTGAGGAGTGATTTCCGGGGGGTGGATGGAGATCAACAAAGGTTTAGCAGCGTGACCCTTGCGAAAGCAGGACAAATGAATGAAGAATTCACTGAAGACTATATTCATTGCACTTTATACGAATGAAGGGGTGATCTCATAGAAAGCTACCAAATTCTAATTGGGATAAATCAGGTAAATGCAGGAAGGATGTTACCAATGATCAAGGAGTACAAATGAAGAGTCACAGTCTGAGGATACACAGTGGGGTATTGTTTACTGAAAGAAAGAGAAATGTATTCACCCATGGAGGACTATGATAATTTAGTAACATGCAACCGTCCATCCGTAGCCCCACTGCATTCAGTCAATTGTTCACCAAATGTAAGGGAAGAGTGCCATAAGTATGCTTGATTCTTATATTTGCTGAGATTGATTCGAAGTTTTTTAGTGACAAGATTAAAAGCAATATCAAAAATAGTATTGAATAAACTCAAACTAAGAATGAATTACCCGATAAGCAATTGGGATACCCAATTACCAGAAAAAAAAATGCATAGAAAATAGGAATAGGCAAAAGCGCCTTCGACCTTCAAACCTGCTCTGCCATTCCCTGTGATCCTGGCTCATCGATAAACTCAGTCCCATGTTCGCGCGTTCTCCCTCTTACCCAACGATCTCTAACACCATAAGAAGCATATTTCAGCCTTCTCCAAGACATACGAAGTCTTATTCTAAACATTTCTGGCAGAGATTTCCACTGGCTACCAATTCCCTCGGTCATGATATTTCTCGCCATCTCAGTCCTTAATGACTTACATTGTATCAGTGAGAGAGAGAGAGAGAAAATATGAATTTGTCAGGTATGGGGTTTGACTGTTGTTGTAGAACCAACGCAATCTGGCAGTCTTCAGTACACTCGAACACACGAAAGCAATTCCTAAGTGAAAAAAATGAAGGAACTGAAGACTGTAGAAGCGGGGGTCAAGCATCAATGTTAATACGTACTGGTCTAGAAACGAGACTGTAACTAAGCAATATCATAAACTTAATGGAGGTAGGAGTCAAAACAATCCAAATCGAACCATGTTCACTGAAAAAGAAATTTTCAATTGGAATCAAGTTAACCGTTGATAGTAGGGAAAGGGTGGATACAGTACAACATTGGCTATCTGTGTGGTTAGTTTGAGAAGGAAACTGTAGCACCTCCATACTTAATATTTGTGACAACAATCAAATGATCTGTTTGACATATCAGGTAAAGCAAACGGACCTGTGTCGTTGTGGTTCAGGAAAATAAATGGTGACATACTAGAAACGCACATGATCCTGAGCAGACCTGAATGTGTTGGCTGGGAGATGATATTTCCGCTTATGACGAAATCTAGTACCAGGGTCCGCGTTCAAAAGGAGGACTTGACCATTTAAGACTGAGGCGAGGAAACATTCTTCTCTCTCTACAGGCTGGAACTCTCGTGCAATTCTTTCCTCAAACGTGAGTGGAAGCAGAATCCTCCAACGTTTGCACGGCAGAGGGAGTGAGACCTCAATGACAATGGCAATGAAATGTCATCTGGGCACCGCAGGAGTGCAGAATTGAGTTATAAATTAGATAAGCCACTATCTCATTGAAGTCTGGATAAGGCCGAAAGAGCTGAGAGGCTTCCTCTTGCTCATTGCAGGTGTATTCGTGAGACCATCGCAATTAATTCTTGCTTAGGTTGAAATAGTATTTTTTTGCTGAACAAAGGGAGGATATTAACTGATACTCATTTTTACGAGTAAATTGTCAACCTCCTGTGAATATTATCTATCAATCACCATGGCAGAATTCAAGTTGCGAATCTAAGCCGAGTGAACTATCAAGTTTGCACTATCTTCAGTACAACTGAATTCCTTTCACGAAAGGGGAAGTTTCTTCCAGAGAGAGAAGCAACAGATTTAATTTTCGAGACAGGTGGAGGTTTGATACAGCAATGTTTCAGTTATCGATCTCTGAAAGAATCAGGAGAAAAGAGCTCTCTCCCTCTCTCTCTCTCTCTCTCTCTCTCTCTCTAAACCCAATTGATATCTCTCCTTGTGCCAATCATTTCTTGTATCGACTGCGAACTTCTGAACATAGAATTCCTGACAGTGTGCGGCACATGCCCAGCAAGTCCACACCGACCAATCGAAGAGTAAACCATCCAGACCCATTTCCCCTACCCTGTCAGTGTACATGTAGTCCAGGCTAATACAACTTGCCTACTTATCCCTGAACACTTTGGACAAATTAGCACTGCTAAGTCACCTAACTTGCACTTCTTTGGATTGAGGGATGGAACCGGAGGACTCAAAGATAACCCACAAAGACACGGGGGAAACGTGCAAGCTCCACGCAGATAGTTGCCCAAGGCTGGTTCAGAACCCGTATCTCTGGCGCTGTGACGTATCAGTGCGGAACATTGAATCACCGCGTATCTGGTAAATGCTACATCATAGGAGTACAGTTACAATGAAACTCAGGCCTGACTTTGAAGAAATTGACACGTTCGTTGCTGTTTTCAATGAGGGGGAGATATAATTCCAATTAATGTGAGGTGGTTTAGCTGACATTTAGTTGCCATCAAATGATGGTAAAACATTTTCAGAGAAAACAGAAACATTCATGCACAGGTGAGGGAGAGAAAGGAAGATACAGAGGGAGAGATAAAAAGCTAATTTAGTAATAAGAACTTTCTGCCATACAGGCATAACTGTTGACCAGCAGGTAAACCATTCGGGGATGGCAGAACCTGCTTGCATGCTGTAAAATTTTATGAATTTCAGGAGTAGGAGCTTTTATGCTTTTTGATGTAAATGCAAGTCTGAAATGCAATGCTTGCTGTGACCGAAATCCCCTTTTGTAAGTGATTAATGTCAGCCTCTGTGGATCCTAGTTTGTCACTGGGGGATTTTCCTCTTCCTTTAGTGATGGGTTTCAGTGTGTTATCACAGAAGCGAGAGCATCACCTTCAGCACTAACAGGGATTAGCAGCTCCAGAGATAGGGAGGGTGGAGATCCGAATCTGAGAAAAAGTGTTTGGAATGTCCCATCAACTGAATAGGGGTTATTCTGGTCTGTATCAGAATGCTGGTTCGAGAGTTTTACTTTCCTGACCAATACATTTCTCTCCCAACCTGGCTTTTCTTGCAGTCCCTGGTAAGTTTCCCATATAGCTATTGATTGCTAACCATAGTGTTTGCCTGATCATTCGTTCTGCCACTCTCCTTGCTGGTGTTGATACGATTGAGCCTCAGTGAATTATCGATTCTTTCCACTCATTCTCTGACTCTGCAATGAGCCCATGCTGCAACATTAGAAAACGTCCGCTCGTCGTATGGATGCACATTGTTACGGCAATGAATTATGCAGGAATTCAGATATTACGAGAGAGTGAGGGCAGCAGAAGCTGGAGATCAGAGTTGAAAAATGCAATTTGCGAAAAGCACAGCCATTCAGGCAGCATCAGAGGAGCAGGAATGTCAATGTTTTGGGCTTCTGCCCGAAACGTCAACTCCCTTGTTCTTGTTCTCGGATGCTGCCTATTCAGGAATTAAGATATTCTCCCGCTTTCGTTTCACCTTCTGCTTCCTAAGTGCTTTCCCAATTGTCCCATCTAGATACTGCTGTCAACATTAAGTAACACAACATGCCCACTTTTCCAACCACAATCCCGCCACTACTTTGTGTGATTTGCAAATTATCTGCAGATTATTCACAGATTCCTTGATCACTATCTTGATCGCTGAAAAACTATATTTTAATAGATTAGATTACTTACAGTGTGGAAAAAGGCCCTTCAGCCCAACAAGTCTACACCGACCCTCCGAAGAGCAACCCACCCAGACCCATTAACCTACATTTATGCCTTCACCTAACACTACAGGCAATTTCGCACGGCCAATTCACCTAACCTGCACATCTTTGGACGGCAGGTGGAAACCCACGCAGACACGGGGAGAATGTGCAAACTCCACACAGACAGTTGCCTGAGGCAGGAATTGAATCCGGGTCTCTGGCGCTGTGAGGCAGTAGTGCAAATCACTGTGCCACTGTGCCACCATGCCCCCTATCAAAAAAGTCGGTATTTTAACCGAAAATATTTTAATGATTCCAGTTTCTATCTCACTCCCGTTATTTCTTTATGCAGTGGGCGATACCCCGGTCTTCAGCTTCTCCAAGAAACAGAAGCTAGTCCAGTCTCTGAAATCTCGCTTCATATCAATAACTCTGTGGTCCTGTGCACCATCCTCATAAATCTCCTGTGTGCTCGCTCCTGTGTGCATCTTTCTGACAGTGCATTCTGAACAATACTTGGGCGCTTGCCCCAACCAATGTTCCATGCCGTTTTATGTACATTTTTGAACACTGAGCAGGAAATTAGGCATTCCTGTGTTGAGAAGTATACTTCTGGTGAACTTTATGAAACTGGCAAGTCAGAAACACTAACGAGACCTCTGATTTAATTTGTCTTTCATTCACTTTCAGATAACTTTGTGGAAATATGACCAGGAGTTATTTAAATGTGATAAGTTATTTATTTAGTATTTGGATAAATGTCCAATGATCGGTACTGCCATGGCCTGGCAGCAATCTTTCTCCTGCAGTGCGCTTTGGAGAGTGGTAATTTCGATTTATGTTTTGTTAGCAAATGGGACATGACCTGTTAGTGGTCATATCACTTAATGGTTGTTTCTGTGACCCAGGTCCTGGAGAAGGGCTTATGCCCGAAACGTCTATTCTTCTGCTCCTTGGATGCTGCCTGACCTGTTGCGCTTTTCTAGCAACACATTTTTTCATCAAGGATTCAAGGCCTACCTTTACACATAGTGCGATTTGAACTCAACGAGATGAAAATCTAGGAATTTAGAGTCTGATGATGGCTACGAGTCCATCACCAATTGTTGGATGACAACCCATGTGATTCACTGTTGTCCTTTACGGGAAGGAAATCTGCCATTGGTATTTGGTCTGGCCTACACATGACTTCAGACTTAAAATGATATCATAGTGTAGTAACTGCCTCTGTGTAAATATGAATTGATGAAAAGAATACTTTTGAATGACGACTGCTGCCTTCGTTACATGCATGGATTTAGACAAAGGGAGTGCAAAAACTCGGAATGTTTTTGCTATGCCGCTCAGTAAGGGGAAAATGTTTGAATCTAGGTCAGCTACAGAGCTATGTTCGCCTCATTGAAATAGCATGAAAAATCTGCTCAGATTTGAAATATAACATCTCCTAATTGTACATTTCTGAGTCTGAATTATTGACTCAATAATTCCTTTTTTTTCATTTTATGATGAATGGTGTGATTTACTTTACGTCCTTTCCTTATTAGCCCAAAGTTGTACCAAGAAAATCTGTGTGAAGCATTGCATCTGTATGAGAGATCTTACCGATGCAAATTCAAGGGAACTAACTTTCTAAGATTGCACACTTCCCTCTGCTACTCAAAACATCCCTTTAACTAGACTCCCTCTCCTTACATTCTCCCCTGCAGCTTAGTAAAATAGTTGAATAATCCTACTTATCTTCGTCCACGCTGCGTTTTCAATCTGTAAATCCACTTCGCTGAGAGCTCTGCTTGCATTTGCAACACTCTTCTAGCTCCGTACTCCCCTACCATTTGCAGTTCTGCTGTCACCAGACATTCCTGTACCACTCCCAGAACAACAGGATTTCGTGACCTCAGCCCCTCTGTCACACTCTGCTCCATTCTGAAGCCCGGCTTCCAATTACTCCCAGGTCCGCCACCTCTCAGCTCCAATGGCAGTCCCCTTTTCACCCAAATCCCTGTCCGATTCGCTGAGCACTGAAACTCACCCCTTTCTTCGGTATTATGAAGTATTTTAAATATTCTATGCATTGCATTTTCCAATTCTTTCTCTCTTTCTCTCTCTCTCTCTCTCTCTCTCTCTCACACACACACACACACACACACACTTGGATGAAGCTCACTTGCACCAGATACACACGGGCAGTTTCAATGTAAGAGGCTGTTACCCACGGGTTTCTGACAGAGTAGACGCTGACCATTACTTTATATTCCATAATGTGTAAGATATAACCATTGTGAGACTGAAACACCGTATTCGAGTCAGTAAAGGGGAAACAATGATTGGAAATCTCGACTGGTTTTTATGTTGCAAGTTAGATTCATTGCATGTGTATTATTCCAAATGCTGACCGTTGGACTCCATGCTGATATCGTCTTTGTATCTTCCCATAATCTGCAGGAAGTCGGTTTTGTGCTGCAGCTCCTCAGTTCCTGCACCTTTACTGTACTTTATACAGTGATTCAGACTAACCTCAGACAACAGTTAGAAAATTGCTGTCACATCCTTTTACGCAGATTTATCTATTAACCCGATACATTTGTTAATTTAACCTTTCCGAGTTTTCTTGCTGTTTTCATATTGCCAACAGATAAATACTTTAATGATAATGTATCATGCGATCGATGGAACTTGTTCGAAACGTAAATGCAGGAAGGGTGTTCCTGATGACTCGGGAGGGGAAAGTGCAGAACTGGTGGATCATAGTGGACGAATATGGGGGCGGAATGAAATGAGGTGAAATGTTTGCAACCAGAGAATGCAGGAGCCTGTGGACTTCTGAGCAACAGAAAGCAGTCAGGGCAAAACATTCAATGTTTGCAAGAGGAGCTAAATATAGTTCTCAGGACAAAAAATAAAATTGAAATGGGAAATGTTGAGTTGTATGGCCATTGTGATTTCATTTATTACCCGTTATTTTGAGTCCCATCATGAATCCTTAATGGCCTATTATCACCCATTTTGATGGGTTTAGGGTGTAGGTTTCCTCGCTGAGCTGTAGGTTTGATATCCAGACGTTTGATATTCAGCTGTTGTCTCCTGCTTTCTATTTATATCCTTCATAAGATATCTTTCATGGAACGATATAAATAGAAAGCATGAAACAACAGCTTCGCTTCACTTGGATGTCACCACTGATGATGTTACCTTGCCATGTAATGAAAGGTCTGGATATCAAATCTACAGCTCAGCGAGCAAACCTACACCCTAAACCTCAACCTGAGCTACAAACCTTCACAAACCTTGCAAAACTTTTGATGGGTGTTTCCGCATTCCCTGGAGAGTGGCTCATCAATGAAGTTACGCATTGATGAAGAAAGACTGTGTGATCAATGTGATGTGGGATAGATCCATTACCCCTGGAGGACTGGTTGATCAATGAGAGTTCCCTGCTTTTCATGGTCTCTGCCGAAGTATATTATTTACTTGTACAGTAGGACTTGTCAGCCAGAAGGAGGAGGGTGGGGCATTGTTTCACATTAAACAATGTTAAAAGTTACACAACACAAAATTATTGTTAAGCAGGTTAATTTTGAGGCACTAACTTTCGGAGCACTGCTCCATCATCAAATAGGTATCAACAATATAGAGTTTCATGCAACTGAAATGATATATTGTACAAATCCAGGTCGGTCAGGAAAAAATGAGTACTGCAATTTAGAGCTGGAAGATGGCTTTAGCCCGAAACACCGATTTTTCTGCTCCTCGGATGCTGCCTGCCCGGCTGAACTTTTCTAAATCTAGCTTTGTGCCGAGTCTTACATCTTTTAAACGGGTTGCATGTTTCAGTTCATTAAGATGTAAATGCCAGAACTTCTATTCAGACACATTCTCGAACACTCTTAAGGGGATGAAGGAGCAGTACTCGAAAACTACTGTGCTTCCAGATAGACCTGATGGGCTATATTCTGGTGTAGTGATTATTAACTTGGACCAGACCATTCCAAACTGGCTCCTCCACATCATATTAAACACAAGAGGGATGCACACAGTGATAAACAATGAGACTGTGAAGCGGAAGGGCCATACGAATAGCCCTGACACTTTACCAATAACAACAGTTCTTGAAATATCGCGTTTGACATCAAAATGAATGATCAATAAATACAATTACTCCTGTCCAACTGAAGGCAGGAGTCTATTGCACACCCGATCGCAGATTAGCAAGCTGACAGCGCTGAACTCCTTCAGGAGATAACTCCTTCCCGAGGAATTGCTATCACACCTGGAATGTGGCTGCATGGGTCACTTCTCCATCCGTGTCTCCAGTATTGGGAGCAGCGGTTAGAATGTAAATCCGCACTTGATATGGTGCAGGCTTTTAAAGAGAATTTACTTTGAGATTAGGAGGGATATATTTCTGTGAAAATGAGGAATACAAATGGTAAGGTAAGGGAACCATTAAATTCTGTTAAATTCTAGGTTAAATTCTGAAACTAGCCAAGAGGCAAAAAGAAACATATGTCAGGTCTAGGCGACTGAACAGTGACTCGGCTTTGGAAGTGACGAGCCTGTCCCTGTTGCTCAGAAGGGAAGGATGGAGAAGAGCAGAGCAATAGTAATTGGGGACTTGATAGTTCGGGGCACAGATAGGCGGTTTTGTGGGGGCGAGAGAGACTCACGTTTGGTATGTTGCCTCCCAGGTGCAAGGGTAGGTGATGTCTCTGATCGCGTTTTCCGGGTCCTTAAGGGGGAGGGGGAGCAGCCCGAAGTCGTGGTCCACATTGTTACCAACGACATAGGTAGGAGGAGGGCTGATGATGTTAGGCAGGCTTTCACGGAGCTAGGTTGGAAGCTCAGAGTTCGAACAAACAGAGTTGTTGTCTCTGGTTTGTTACGCGTGTCACGTGATAGAGAGTCGGGGAATAGGGAGAGAGAACAGTTAAATGCGTGGCTACAGGGATGGTGCAGGAGGGAGGAATTCTGGTATTTGGATAACTGGGGTTCGTTCTGGGGAAGGTGGGACCTCGATAAACAGGATGGTGTACACCTGAACCTGAGGGGCACCAGTATCCTTGGCGGGAGGATGGCTAGTGCTCTGGGGGGTGGGGGGGTGTTAAAACTAACTCTGCAGGGGCATGGGAACCTAGACTGTATCTTTAGGGTGCCGGACCTGGAGTGTAGGGAGGTTCGGAACATGGCATCAATCTCAAAGGAGGGTGCCTGTAAACAGGAAAGTGGCGTGAAGTGTGCATACTTCAATGCAAGAAGGATACGAAATAAGGTAGGTGAACTTGCAGTGTGGGTTGGTACCTGGGATTTCGATGTTGTGGCTATTACGGAGACATGGTTAGAACAGGGACAGGATTGGCTGTTGCAGGTTTCAGGGTTTAAATGTTTTAGTCGGGTCAGAGGTGGGGGTAAAAGAAGGGGAGGTGTGGCATTGCTTGTCAAAGATAGCATTACAGCGATGGAAAGGACGATGGATGAAGACTCGCCATCTGAGGTAGTTTGGACTGAGGTTAGGAATAGGAAAGATGAAGCTACCCTGTTAGGAGTTTTTTTATAGGCCTCCTAATAGTCCGAGAAACGTAGAAGAAAGGATTGCGAGGAGGATTCAGGAGAAGAGTGAAAGTAATAAGGTGGTTGTTATGGGGGACTTTAACTTTCCTGATATTGATTGGGAAAGCGATAGCTCGAGTTCGTTAGATGGGTCGATGTTTGTCCAATGTATGCAGGACGGTTTCCTGACACAATATATAGACAGGCCAACAAGAGGTGAGGCCATACTGGATTTGGTTCTGGGTAAAGAACCAGGTCAGGTGTTAGAATTAGAGGTAGGTGAGCACTTCGGGGACAGTGACCACAACTCGGTGACTTTTACTCCAGTGATGGAGAGGGATAAGTGTGCACTGCAGGGCAAGAGTTATAGCTGGGGGTAGGGAAATTATGATGCGGTGAGGCATGACTTAGGATGCGTTGCTTGGAAAAGTAGGCTTCAAGGTAAGGGCGTAATTGATATGTGGAGCTTGTTCAAGGAGCAACTGTTGAGTGTCCTTGATAAGTATGAACCTGTCAGGCAGGGAAGAAAGGGTCGTGTGAGGGAGCCGTGGTTTAATAAGGAATTGGAATCCCTTGTTAAAAGGAAGAGGGCGGCCTATGTAAAGATGAGGGGTGAAGATTCAATTGGGGCGATTGAGTGTTATAAGGTAGCCAGGAAGGATCTGAAGAGAGAGCTAAGAGCAGCAAGGAGGGGACATGAAAAGTCCTTAGTTGGTAGAATTAGGGAAAACCCCTAAGGCTTTCTATAGGTATGTCAGGAATAAAAGAATGACTCGGGTAGGAATAGGTTCAGTCAAGGATAGTAGTGGGAAGTTGCGTGTGGAGGCTGAAGAGATTGGGGAGATACTGAATGAATACTTTTCATCAGTATTCACTCAGGAACAGGACATTGTTGCCGATGTGAATACTGAGACACAAGTAATGAGAATGGACGGCTTTGAGGTATGTAGGGAAGAGGTGTTGGAAATTCTGGAAAGGGTGAAAATAGATAAGTCTCCTGGGCCTGATGGCATTTATCCTAGGATTCTCTGGGAAGCAAGGGAGGAGATTGCAGAGCCATTGGCCTTGATTTTTATGTCCTCGTTGTCTACAGGAATCGTGCCAGAAGACTGGAGGATAGCAAATGGAGTTCCCTTGTTCAATAAGGGGAGTAGGGATAATCCTAGTAACTATAGGCCGATGAGTCTCACTTCTGTTGTGGGCAAAGTCTTAGAGAGAATTGTAAGGGATAGGATTTATGAACATCTGGGCAGGAATAATGAGATCAAGGATAGTCAGCATGGTTTTGTGAAGGGCAGGTCGTGCCTCACAAACCTTATTGAATTCTTTGAGAAGGTGACTAAGGAAGTGGATGAGGGTAAAGCAGTAGATTTGGTGATTATGGATTTTCGTAAGGCGTTTGATAAGGTTCCCCATGGTAGGCAACTGCAAAAAATACGGAGGTATGGCATTGAGGGTGCGTTGGAGGTTTGGATTAGGAATTGGCTGGCTGGAAGAAGACAGAGGGTAGTAGTTGATGGTAAAGGTTCATCTTGGAGTCCAGTTACGAGCGGAGTTCCGCAAGGATCTGTTTTGGGACCATTGCTGTTTGTCATTTTTATAAATGACCTGGAGTAGAGACTGGAAGGTTGGTTGAGCAAGTTTGAGGATGATACGAAACTCGGTGGAGTTGTTGACAGTGAGGAAGGATATGTCATGTTACATTGGGATATCGATAAGCTGCAGAGCTGGGCAGAAAGCTGGCAAATGGAGTTCAATGTAGCTAAGTGTGAGGTGATTCACTTTGGTAAGAGTAACAAAAAGATGGGGTACTGGGCTAATGGTCAGATACTTGGTAGTGTGGATGAGCAGAGAGATCTTTGTGTCCATGTACACAGATCTCTGAAAGTTGCCACCCAGGTAAATAGTGCAGTGAAGAAGGCATATGGCGTACTGACTTTTATTGGTAGAGGAATTGAGTTCCGGAGTCCTGACGTCATGTTGCAGTTGTATAAGTCTCTGGTGCGGCCGCATCTGGAGTATTGTGTGCAGTTTTGGTCGCCATACTATAGGAAGGATGTGGAGGCACTGGAACGGGTGCAGAGGAGGTTTACCAGGATGTTGCCTGGTATGGTAGGAAGATCGCATGAGGAAAGGCTGAGGCAGTTGGGGCTGTTTTCATTCGTGAAATGAAGGTTTAGGCGTGACTTGATAGAGGTATACAAGATGATTCGGGGTTTAGATAGAGTTGACCATAAGAACCTTTTTCCACGTGTGGAGTCAGCTATTACGAGGGGGCATAGCTTTAAATTAACGGGTGGTAGGTATCGGACAGTTGTTAGGGGTAGATTCTTTACTCAGCGAGTCGTGGGTTCATGGAATGCCCTGCCAGTAGCAGTGGTGGACTCTCCCTCTTTATGGGCGTTTAAATGGGCATTGGATAAGCATATGGAGGATAGTGGGCTAGTGTAGGTTATGTAGGCTTGGATCGGCACAACATCGAGGGCTCAAGGGCCTGTACTGCGCTGTTCTCTGTTCTATGTTCTACGAATATCGGAATGTTGGACCAATGTGAAATGAGGAATGTAGATGCCTGAAAGGGAACCTGAAATATCATTAGCAAACAGGTTTAAGGAAAATTGCAAAGCATTTTATTCATACATAAGCATAAAGCTGGTAAGTAGTGAAAGCATTGCCCACTCAAGGACAAGAAGGAAAGTTATCGGTGAGGTCAGAGAAAATTGGTGAGATTCGAAACGAATACTTTTGCATCAGTATTCGCTGAGGAGTGGGACATGGCAGATGTTGAGATTAGGGATAGATGTTTGATTAATTTAATAAGTCGGCTTGAGGAGTAAGGAGATGTTGGATGTTCTAAAAGGTATTAAGATGGACAAGTCTCCAGGCCTGGATAGAAAGTATTCCAAGTTGTTGATGGAAGGCAGAGAGAACAGGTTTGAAGCCGTAACAGAGCGCGTTGCAGAATCAGTGAACACGTGTGATGTCCCCGAGGACTGGAAGGTTGCTCAAGTGTTCCCCCTGTTTAAGAAGTTTACCTGGGATAATCGAGGCAATGTAAACCGTTGAGCCTCACGCAGTGGTAGGGAAGCTGCTGGAGAAGATTCTGAGGGAAAGGATCTACTCCCATTTGGAAACAAAACTTATTAGTGATAGGCAATATGGCTTTATGCAGGGAAGGTCATTTCTTATTCGAATTCATTGAGGTAATCACAAAGTTATCGTCTGTTCTGTTTTATTCCATAAGAATAGAAATGACAAGTGATCTTTTGCCTTCAAAGTCCTTCAGGCATGACCACAAGACTGGAGTGGGAAAAGGGGAACCGTTAAATCTTCACTCTTCCATCTCACATTGCAAGTATATTTGCTATAGTCTGGACACATAATGCGTGATCAAACGACTCTTGGGCATTCAAGTCAAATCCAGAGCGAACTCTGTTGCTTGTCTAAAAGGCTTCTCAACCACCTTCAAATCACTCTGGCTGCCTTCAAAACACCGAAGCTATTCTATTTTACATTGGACCCGTCACTCCATTACATCTTCGTCACTGTTCCATATACATGGTGTGCATTTCAGTTGCTTCACATGGGAAGGAATCCATGTTGCAATGCATGCAAAATCCTGTCATTCCTTGAAAAAGTGAAACAACCTGGAACGTGGGGAGGCAGTGAGTGGAGTAGGGTGTGCAGTGTGTGCAATGTGATCTCATCGACAGAAGTGAAATCCAGACAATGCATCTTTTTCCAGCTCGATTCCCACATTCGCCTCGTCATCATCAAATAACAGTCAGATGAGAGAAAATATCATGTTTAATCTGAATGACAGTATCTCAATATCTCCTCTGTGTACATTGCTCTGAAATCTAATTTTGCTGTTCATAGTCAGACTTGTAGGCCGATCGCTTGAGGGATGAATCACATTTGGTGAAGGCTAGAGTAAATATTAACATTTCATAATCCATTACAAGTTAGACATCCAATATACATGCGCAATGAAATAACTAGTTTAAGGGGAATAATTAGGAATTGAGTTCTGCTCACAGTTAACATGACATTTCACATAGATTTAGAATTACCAATTGAATAAACATAAACGTTTATTTGAGGGCTAGGATGGTGTTGACTGAGTTTTTATGTTTTGGATTACAAATTACAAATTACAAATAGGTTTGTTGTTTGATTCGCTTTAGCCGTTACATTTAGCATTTGATTTATTTCAATTCGTATGGAAATTGGCATGTGGATCAAATTAGACTTTCGGTTGCAATTAGAAGATTGGATTAGCATTGCTGGGTTTCAGTTAAGGATGGTTTTACACTTCAACAAATGCATACGGCTATGCTTAAAGGGAGATTTGTAATGGTCAGCGTGAAACTGGAGTTATCTTTTTCTGTGATTCAGTGCTTGTCTGATTTGAAAAGAAACGTTTGCTTTTAAAGAATGTCACCATTAGTTTTCATGCTGTGTGTATTGTTACGTGACTACTTACCAAAGACAGATATGCTAACTAAGCCGTAGTGACTGAAAGAAATAATTTATCATGAATGGATCAAATTTGATGAGAAGGTAGTGTTGGGCAGAAAGATATGTGCAAAATTGCCAACACATTTGTTTCAGGAAACAATCATTCAAGGATTTTGAATAAAAGTAAGTAGACTGAAAGGATTACGCCACAGAATCTTTTCATACTCCCCAGATATGGGAGATGTGTCAAAAGAGTGGAATATTTTAATTGCCTTGTTCAAGAAAAATTGCAAGTATGAGATCATAAGTTACAGGCCAGGTAGTTTAATAAACTTCAGAAACATACAGAAATTTTAATTGAGGAAAGAATCAGTAGTCGCATAGAAAACGACATATTGATCAGAAAGACATGGCATGGATTCACAAAATGAAATTTGTATCTTCAAAATTGCTGGAGGTTTTGGAAGTGCTTACAGAAAGGTTGGATGAGTATCATCAGATCGCTAATCATATTTTGATGGATTTGCACAGCTCTTTGTCAGTTAATTGAGAATTTGTGACATGTTTGAAAGTAATAGACTAAAAGCACTGGAATATGTCTCTTGGCTTCTTTCAATTGTTCTATTTCTTAATGAGATGAAGCACTGCTTTCACGGGATACTGTATTGCACTCTTGAGCTGCATTCTGAATTTGGACTGAGTTGCTCCATATATAAATGTGTTCGTGCAACAACTCAGAGTGCGTAACATGAATCCAACTCTTTGTAATATGAATTCAGTATTGTTATAATCTCTTGTACTTATTCCAGTTGTGCTATAATATAAGAAATCTATAACATGCACCAACCATAGAAAAATGAAGCTGATCGATATGCTGAAAAGTAAAACCACAGACCTCCTCCTGCTCTCCATTTCTGCGTCATTGTGTTTATCTTTGTTATTCTGACCTCTCAGTCTCTTACGGATGTGATTACTTACTAATATGTGTCTAATGGTCAAAGTGTTCAGCAACAAAATTAAAACAAATGGGAGCAATGGAGTTGAAACCATATTGAAATAATTAAAGAATATCCAACTGTGATCAGTATAATAGCTTGGTTTTACGTAACAGAGCCATGGCACATTGTCTATTATATATCCTGGTTCCTGTATAAAGTAGTGAGGTATGTTTTTTAAACAGAAGAGAACACCAGTTATTGCTAGAACTCGACCTGCAGTTCTCTCAGTGCAATACTTTTCCCTTAGACACTGACAACAAATGGCGACAAATCGATCAAAGGTGAAATTAACCGTGAACCAGACTGACCATTCCTCAGTTGCCCGACGTAGAGCATGGATAATACTGCACACAGGTGTAATGAGAAATACAGACGATGGGAAATAAAAATAAGTGAGCCGCCACAGTATGACCTCTGTAATAATGAACAGAAAATCCGCCATTGCCATAGCCACCAGGTAGCGAGTAGTACATGTTGATAGACCACATTTTCCACGGGACAAGATCAAAATCGCCACTAAATTAACTGTAAAAGAAAGAGAGAAACAACAGAACTCTTTGTGAAACCACTCACTGTGACAACAATGCAACACTCTTATTGGCTCTGTTTGATCACAATTTACACTTTGCAAAATCTGTGTGAAATATCATACAACCATGAAACACACATTAACAGAATAAAATAAAACGTCTTCAGATTGTAATTGTATACGAGACAAGGCCTAGACAGTGAAAGCTGATTGTCTTATGTGCAGGGTGGTGTTTTGAAAGCCTTGAGAAGGTAGCGTTCACCTTAATTTATTTGATTGAACATAATACTGAGTGAAGAGAACTAATAAAGTAATTGTAGTTTATCCTTATTTATGAAACCTTCATGAGTTATGACAAAAATATGCGATAGAAGGATACGTTAAAATGAACTGGTCGTTAATCCAAAATCAACACAGAGTGAAATGGCTTTAAATATACACAATCTGCTTGACAGGACTTAAGATGTTCTGTTCTGCAAGGAATGGCGATGAATCCATTGTCCTTTGCAATTTGCATAAACAGTATGAAACTGAAAAGCAGAGAAACAGATTGTCAACATAAACTGATACTTGCAAATTGAAATGATGCTTTACATGGAGAGAAAATGAAACAACTGCCTGTGACATCAAGCAATTTTTGCAAGGTGTGTTCTGAAAATTAAAAAAAAACGTAAAATATCCTGTTAATTTTTAAAATGATCCGAGATCAAATTGTCCCTTGGAATTTAAAGACATATGAATCGGAATCAGCCCCATTATACTCAGATCGTATAGGCTGCTCTGTCATTCATTCGGTATATGGCTGATCTGGTAGTAACTTAAATCCACATTACTGACTCCACTTGTTTGACGAGATTTTATCCACATAAAATAGTTAAGGAATTCACTTTCACCATATCTTCAGAAAGACAAATCCAAATATTAACGAGTTAAGAGGGTCAAACATCATTTATTTTTCTTTAAAAAGGTGAAACCCTAATTTTTAGAACATTGTCATTTCGGCTGCAGAAGTGTCTGGTAGTGAAAATATTCTCTTCACCTTTATTCCTCTAAACTGCCGTCAAGGATAGTACATATTTCAACCAAGATGCCAGAATGTCATAAATCTCAGAATTATATCATATCTTACTGCAGCAATGAGGTTTTTAGTGTACAAGATGTTTCCAAAATGGACAGTCCACTCTTTTCCAGTATTAATATGATAAAACCTATTGAGCGGTCTTCTTTGCATTTACTCCTGCCTTGAACAATGTTAACAATATGAGCCCAGTATCATAGTGTAGTCTCATCAATGCTCTGTATAACTACAGATTTCAACATGATGCAATAGGATTCAGTATATAATGTGTCACATACACTGGCAATGAAACTCCCCTGTTCACACTGTCAACATACGATTTAAAGAAATTGGAACATACGAAATGTTACCCAGTTTGCCTGAGTTTCAAACCCAGGTTCATACAAAACATCCTGATGAAGTGCTTGTGCATGAAACGTCGATTCTCCTGCTCTTCGGATGCTGGGTGATATGCTGTGCTTTTCCAGTACCCCATTCTCGACTCTGATCTCCAGAACCTGCAATCATCACTTTTTCCTATTATAAATCACTGACAAAGTTTCTTTTGTGAAAGGGAGTGCTGTTTCATAACGGGGTGCCCTACGCAGCACATTACCTGTCGTACAATACCAGGAATGCAGGTTCAGTTCGAGCATTGCATGAGTGTCAGTGTGGAATTTATATGTGGTTGCATGGGTGCTTGGTTTCCTCCCACACTGGAAAGATGGATAGTTTCGGTAGATTGACCACTCTAAATATCCGAGTCGAATCCAGGAATGTGCATGTGGATTAAGCTATGGAAGTGTGACAGGAGGCACTTTGAACGGTCAGTAAATAGCGTTGTGTCCATCTGTACTGCACGCCTTCTATGAAATGGATACAAGTTACAGGTAAAGATTATATGCAGTCAGTACTTAAGATGGCAAATGAACACTATAATCTCATATTAACAATTTATAAATTTAGGTTTACATTCACAATAGAACACATAGATTTTAGAAATCGCCAGTGAACAGATATTAGAGTCCAGTTGTTTTAGATCTCACATGTGTTGTGCGATGACAAGTATCACTCTTCTGCTGTCCAGCGTGTTTCTACAGCTATCTTCACCTTAATGCTTTCACTGCTTGGTAACAGAAACAAGGTAGCCAGATCACCTATTGAAACGTCCCTGATTCGTCAGCTAAACCTCAGAGTTAAAAACAATTATTGCAATACATATTACTTTTTTCTTCGGATGTCCAGTGAATTGTGGTAGTAGTAATTAAAAACGTCTTCTCTGAGCTGGTGAAGAACTGTCCTTTGCGATTTCTTCCTAGCCCCAAGAGAATCAATACATTAGAATGAATTACAACTTTGTTGGCAGGCAAAATATCTCTGCAATTTACAAGTGGTCACTCGTCCAGAAATCAATGGACTTCTGATTGCCAGAAAAGCTGCATCTCCATAGTCGCTCGCATACAAATCATCTGCAACTCAAAGTTCAAGTGATGTCCGTCCAAAAGTATTGTTTGGACAATACCTGCAATGCCTGCCAGGTTTGTTACTTTCAGCCACCTCTTAAATTTCAGTGATTTAAAACAGTCCTTTGTCTCTTTCTTCCATAATATTTACACACGGAAAATATAAAAACAAATACGACCAGTGCAGATGATATATCACCATCATTCCCAAAATACATGCCGTAAACGCACATGAACAATTTGTGGTTCGTGAACAAGAACACTCACCACGATCTGCCTCTCAGTGTCCTGCAAGCTCTAAGCATTCTGAAAATGTGCTGTTTTTGTATACCTCTTGCTAAATTTGACAATCACAGGTTTTGACTATTGTATGCGATTTCCCATATCATTGCCTATTCATGTTGCCTATCTGCACTTCTTTTTAGCCTTCTTATATCGTCTTCACACGATCAACTTTCAGTCAGCAGAAAATTTGACTATTGTATTGTTGTTGTGTTCATCTCTTCACTTATATAGATTATAAGCAGTTGGGATCCCATTTCCTGCACAAGTAACTCTTTATGTCTTGCTACAATGAGAAAGACACAAGCAAACATTCATTTCTACCTGTGACCAGCCAATTATAAATCCATATGAACAACTGTAATTTGTGCGCGTAATTTCGGCAATACATTATGATGAAATCTCTTCTGCAAGTCAACATTCAGTCCATCCATTCAGTCATTCTGAACACAACATCAGTTCCCATCACAAAGCACTACATGTGATTGATACATTATGTCATACAGCAGAGAAAAATGTCCTTCAATCCAACCAGCCCACACCAACCATCATCTCAAGCTAAATTACTCCTACCTGCCAACGCTTGGCCATATTCCTCCAAATATTAACTATTTGGATCTTTATGCCAATTGTTAAATATACTTTCCATGTCAGAGAATCGTAGCGGCTGTTTTGAACCAACTGCACTCTAACTTGCAAATTCATGTCTCTCTTTTGGAATGAACGAGTCACAATAGCTATCTTCTAATAACATGGGACCTCCCCAGAACAAGGATAATTGTGAATAATTAAAATAATACATTATCTATTTCACACGCGATTTTTTACCTCAGTGCCATGGAACTGGTCTTTGCACCTTTGCTGAATTGCTCAATGTCTTCTCCTATTATTTCATTGTTATTTCTTCGATGTAATTTCGGTCAAATAGACGGAAGACTGATCGAAAATATTAATTCAATTCAATGCTTTCCAATATTTACTCTCAAGTTTCACGTTTACAGAAAGCCCACGACCATCTTGCTAAATGTTTTCTTCTTTCATCATTTTAATATACTCTCTTACTATCTACTTATACATTGCTCTCAATTTTATTTTTGGTTCTCTTTTGTGTCTTTTTTCATATATATTCTCCAATTGTCTGACCAGCGTTTCATGTATGCACAATTAAGGAGGGGTCTTCCTTAATTTCCTTTACATTTTTAACCTGTCTGTTTAATAATTGATGATGGGCCTGTCGCTTGGTCTTTGCTTTTTGTTGGATTTAATTAATCAGATTTGCGATTGACTGGACAGTCTTTGTTAAAGTATTGATAGGACTTGCATTGGAGAGCCACGAGATTCCTCATCATAGCACACTTTGAAGCAATAGCACACTCTAAAACAATAGCCATGTTGTGCAATAGTAGTATCCCAACTATCGGAGACCCATCTTCAATTCGTAGCTTGTCTAGAAGTATATGATAAATTCCAGAAGGGGCGGCTTAGAAAATGTACAGCTTTCTCTCAAGATCCTGCAAAGGAAGGTCAGGCAGCATCCGAGGAACAGGAAAATCGACGTTTCGGCAGAAAACCTTCATTAGTAATGAGGCAGGAATCCTCCGGGGTGGAGAGATAAATGGGAGGGGTGTGGAGCTGGGGAAAATGTAGCTAAGAGTAGAATAGGTGGATGGAGGTGGGGATGAAGGTGATAGCTCAGAGAGGAGGGTGGAGCGGATAGCTGGGAAGGAAGATTGGCAGATAGAACCGGTCATGAGGATGGTGCTGAGTTGGCAGGTTGGAACTGGGGTAAGGTGGGGGAGGGAAATATGGAAACTGGTGAAGTACACATTGATGTCACGAGGTTGAAGTGTTCCGAGGTAGAAGCTGAAGCATTCTTCCTCCAGGCGTCCGGTGGTGAGGGAGTGGCGGTGGAGGAGGCCCAGGACCTGCATGTCTTCGGCAGAGTGTGAGGGGGACTTGAAATTTTCGGCCACGGGGCAGTGGGGTTGATTGGTGCGGGTGTCCCAGAGAAGTTCCCTCGAGCGCTCTGCGAGAAGGCATCCATTCTCCCAGTGTGAAGGAGACTGCATTGGGATCAACGGATAGCATTGTGGATATGCAGGGGATACATTGCTGCCCGAAAAGTCGACTTTCCTGCTCCTCGGATGCTGCCTGACCTGTTGTGCTTTTCCAGCACGACTCTGATCCCCAGCATCTGCAGTCCTCGCTTTCACTTATACTGCAAAGAAAATCGAGTAAACTACTGGATAGGTGCTGCACGCTTGGATCAATTTGATCAATGCACCTAAATTGTATATTTTCCCGCAAAGTAAAGAAAAAAATGCTCATGGGATATAAGGCTGTTAAACACACGGATCACTCCTCAGTTAATTCAATGCATTCAACACAAGACTGCTACGACGCTTCCCTAAGACAAGTAACATCTCCCTGACATGCGTTTGCTTTCCTTCCTCTCTGCTTGATCAAGACACGACCGCCTTGCACACCACAGGGTACAAATACTGCTCATGCCCGGCTGGACCTGACCACCTCTGTCCTCCTACGTCAGAACATCTCAACAGAGCTGGAAACGACATACTGCACCGTCAGAACATCTTCTCATACAGTGGTGAAGTCGAGCACGATTGCAACATTGAGCAAATGCTTATTTGTTAATAAGTTTTTAACAAGCTTCTTAATTGCAGCCGAAAATGAAAGATAAAGAAGGATTGAGTTTCATTAGTATATTTACCAAAGATCAAAAGAAATGCAATGTTTATACTCGAGTAAATACGCAAAGGCAGCTGCATTGATTGGGAGAGCCTGAAGATTACTCTGAAGATGGAACATAGCTTGTTTAATTCCAGGAATTAACATACATGTTTTACAATTAACATACATATTTTAAGGACAGATGCTCAAAATAAAATATACTCTCTAGCTCAGGAATATATTATTGCCTCCTGATATATTCAGTGGATTTCGGAATATTTCTCATTCATGCATGCAATTCAAATTAACTAAACCGCACCTGGGATACTCCAATAGCACAACATGGCTATCGTTTAGAATGTGCTATTGCTTCAAGTCGATAAATTTCTATAGTTCACAGCATTCTACCATCACTAAAACAAAAAATGGCTATGAGTACTCGATTTAAAGGAATGGCATAGTTTGATTGCTCAGAGCAATCGTGAGGTGAAAACATAAGATCATTTTGATGGCACACAATATAACACGAAAAGGAATTCAGGACATTCGGTTCTACAAAAACTTTATCACTGATTGGTACCCGTGCAACGGTAAATAGTAGAAACAGATATAACCGTACTCATCACAGAATGAAAATGAGGGATCAGCTCTGAATGAAATTTACAGAGGTTCGATTATTTATGATCCACTTACCAGGTACGCCAATAACAGCAAGGATACTGTAATATATTTTCACGACATTATCAATTGGATAATGCATTTCTAGCTCAAAGAATTTGCTGCTTTTTGCTGCATAAAATATCGATGTTAACTACATTAAACTCTGAGTCAGGCAACACTCAAAACATTCAATTCATAAGCTGTTTGATCTTGACAACAACATTAAGACGATAAGGTGAAGCATTAAAAAGGACAGGCATGCCTTGACAGTCAATTCCCTGCAGAGATGCAATATATTTAGTAACGAGGTTCAGCTGCTGAACTCTGATCACAACAGTTAATTATGCGTTTTTTTTTCTTAATTGCAATTCACCCACTGAGGTAATTCCTTCAGCACCAATTCAGATTCAACCCTATATCTCATGAAGCTTCAGAGATATTCAAATCACATTATGGCCATTCAGTAATTACAAAGCAAATGTTGACATTTCTCGTTTGTTGCTGCTCCACGTCAGTCCGAGTTCTGTTTCAATGCACAAAATGATGGGTGTCTTTGGATATTCACAGAATACCTGAGATTCACCCAAACTTTATTTGTCTGGAAATTCAGGAGCCATTATTCATGAAAATGTGACTTACACTGCCTTGATAAGAAGGAAAAAAGAAACTAGGACAAGTTTATCAGGGCTGTAAGTTACTATGAGTCCAGATTGAGCCTGTGATCCAATATGGTTTCCTCAGAAACGTTTTCCACAAAACTACACTTTCAGTGCACAAAGAGTGAGGCTTCTTCATGAGGGTTTCTCGAGAATGTGATAGAATGATGGCGGGAAAAGAAACTTACTCAATATAAAGTGTTAATGATGAATTCAGTGAAAGCAAATCAAAAATGCAACATACCTGCTGGAATGGATAACAGTGCTCAGGGGAAAAGTCGCAGTTGGACAATTTGAAAATAGAGAATGAGAGCGGAAAATCAAGATGTGTTTACGAATAATGATGGATAGAAAAGCATAAATTAAGACAAATAAAGAAACTGCCCTTGCAACAGTCAGAAAATACATTTGTAATTCCAACATGACCAGCCAATTTGCAGGTGAAAAATGCAATTCAAGAGAAAGAAAATTGTATCATTGAAAGAAACTATGCCATCTTTTAACTGCTCCTAATGCAATTATGCCTTCGTTTCCATTAAGAATATCAAACGTACACTCATTCCATCAAATTATGATACTCCAAAGCCTTGTAACAACACAGTAAAGAAATCTTAGGAGAGCTTTGATACTTTACTTGTCTGAACTTTTTTTCTTAAACCACATTATGTCAGAAATAAAAAAAAAACAGTTTCTTTTTCAATCCCTTTTTCAATCCCTACATATCAATGTGGTTTTTCTTACTGTAACTGCAGTTAACTCTCTCGAAAAGCATGTCCTCAAATCTCTATTCATTTGAATGGATTTTGTTGTTCTTTTCTTCCTGCCAATATGGACATCTTCCAAAAACCTCAATCACAATTTTGTTTGTGCCAAACATTTGCTTATTTGTTTGACTTTCGTCTGTTGTATTGTAAGCACTGTCATTCTATTTGACAATTTATTGCATGTCGATCTGCATATATTAGGTAATCGAACTCGAACGCATTCAGTTCCTTTATTAAAATATTTGTTAAATGTTAAAAATAGCTGACGATCTCATATTGATTCCTAAAATGTTTTAACATTTTCTGCTTTTCAACTTGAAAATAGAAAGGAAACCTCCACTGTCTTCTTCCTGTTAATTAATCAGAACTCCTCAGTTCTTGTGTAGCAGCACAGAAATATTGAAATATCTTCTCTAGCGCTTTGTAATGTACACAAAGTGCTGAATGAATTCACTCTGTTTCTGTTCGATTTTTCAGGGGTGCTGTACTGTCTCCTCCTATCTCATTCTTAAGGTTTTGAATGGTTGAATGTTGCCTTATGGTTTCACACAACCGTTGACTCTTTATTAGTTCAAATAATCCATACATTTGGGCTTTGCAGCTGCTTGGAGAAGTCATCAATGTATATGTCCTTATCTCTGTCTAAAATGGAAGACCTTTTTCTTTAGTGGTGCCCGCTAATTCATGACATATCCACTTTGAGAAATATCCTATCAGCATTCACTGTGTTAAGTTATCGCAGTGTTGATCATGTCAGAATAAGATTGCCACTCATTGTTCTCAACTACAACGAATATATGCATTCAAACCGTTCAATATTTCCGCACAGAACAACATCTTAATCCGAGGAATCGGTCAAGTGAACATTCTCTGAGTTGCATCCAATTTAATACTACACTTTCTCAGAACAAACAGACAAAAAACACTGACCAATAATCTTCCACATGTATCTCAGTACGACAAGGGACATGTGCAACAACAATTGCTTCCTTAAAAGGTAACTCCTCTGAGCAAATGCCAAAATCAAGATTAGAATTTGAGATGCATTCCCGCTTTCTTTGGAAAATGATGTATGTACTGCTCACTTTTTAGATGTGCTGTTTTTATTTCCCACTCAGAGAGTTGTGAGTCTTTGGAAATCTCTTCCTCAGTGAGAGGTGGCATCAGCATTATTGAATATTTTGATGTACAGAAAGGTAGATTCATAAATAACAATAGAATCAATGGTTATTCCGGATGTAGTCGGAATGTGGAGTTTAGAAATCCAAAGTGCCACGCTCATTTCGAATATTCCAACAGAATTGAGTGGCTGAATGGCCTTCTGATGTAGATTTAGCACATGTTTCTGTGATTTCAACAAACCTTCTCTGTGCACCCCATGTATCGTGTGTGGGAGTGGGACCCATTTCGTGTTTGGTTCTTCACCAAGTGAACCTTCCTGCTCCAGAATTTCTCTGGAATATCATCCAGGACATTCTGCGACTGCCCAATTCTGTATCATTGTATGAGAAATATTATGTGGGCATTCTCTACAACATTCTGTAACTGCCATTCTCGAGAAAATTCGGTAACTTACATAATGCCGAAACATTTGTGATCAAATATTACTTTTTTAATCTACCATCATTATTATAATTGAAAGACAGAATGCCATCTAATTGAATAGAAATTGAGACACAAAAGCAAAAAATGCATTCCATGGGAAGGTGACACTGCTGTGAATAAAACTATGACAATTAAAGTGGTGAAGACATTTTCCTCGCATTTGCAATTTTTCTGTGATGTAAAGGATCAAACACAATTTAGACGAGCCAATAGAAATTTGCATACTAATTTGTCGTCAAGGAACTGGCAGAGACTCTTTCAGGATACAGACATTCTCTTCCTTCCTATTAATAACAGCGATGTGGTGAGCTATGTTTGATCGTGAGTGTTCTCCAGCATTGGATGGTTCTGAAACAAAAAAATTGTACGTGGACAGAAGATGTTTTTGTGTCTTAACTCACAGTTTTAATGATTCAGCGAATTGGCTTTGTTATTTCAACTCCAATTTTTCCAACAAATGATGAACACAGTGGCACACAAATTGAAATATCAACCGGTCCTCAACTCAATCATTATCTTTCCCTTCAGGCTGACGATCATTTGTTTTCATTCGTTTGTTCCTTTTCCTCACCAATAAAGTAGTAACTATCTTCCACTTGTTCTATCAACACTGTGGATTATCTCCATGTGTCAGTCGTGTGCTCCGTGACAGCAGCAGATATTCTGGTTGTTATTCTCGATCTGGTATTCAGGCACATTCTGATCCTTCACAATGAATTTGTGTCGCACTCAGGGACAGCGGTTAGCAATGAACCCGAGAGCCATTCCAACATTTGGTGACTGCTCTTGTGGAATTTGCATTTTCTCACCGATTCTTCAGTGGTTTTCCTCGGGTGCTCCAGTTTCCTCCCATAGCCACCTGCTGCCCAGTTTCGTGTGGTTAGCCATGCTAAATTGTTTGATAGAGTCCAATGATGTAAAGTCTGGGTGGAAATGTTTTGCCAACTACGATGTTATGGGGAGAGAGCTTTGTTTGTTTCGGATGGTCTTTACACGGTCAGTGTTGATGTGAAAGGCTGATAGGCTTCCTTCTGCTCTGTGGGGAATCTTATACAGCCATTTGCTGAGTCCATCAGGGGGGGTGAGTATTCCTGGCAGCGGGGGCCTGCAGGCTAAGGCCTCCCTGCACATGGAAGAAATCGCCGTTTTCTGCTTGGATAGAATGTCCGTGCGCAGACTCCTGTGCATATATGACCAGTTCGAATTGGCCTCGGGTGCCAAGGTAAACCGAGGCAAGAGCGAGGCCATGCTCTTCAGGAACTGGGCCGACCAATTCTCGATCCCCTTCAGCATCAGGACCGACTACCTAAAGGTGCTTGGTATTTGGCTTGGGGGGGCTGGGGTGTGCACCAAGTCTTGGGAGGAGCGTATCAGCAAAGTGAGGCAGCATCTGGGCAGATGGAAGCTACGGTCGCTCTCCATCGCAGGAAAAAACCTGGTCGTCAGGTGTGAGGCACTGTCATTGCTATTATACGTGGCACATGTCTGGCCTATTCCCAGAACCTGTGCCGCTGCAGTCACCCGGGCTAACGTCCAATTTATATGGAGATCAAAGATGGACCGGGTCCGAAGGGACTCGCTGTATAAAGATCTGGGCAATGGGGGAAAATGTGCACCCAATGCCACCCTCACACTGATGGCCACCTTTGTGTGTGGCTGCATCAAGCTGAGCGTGGATCCCCGGTACGCAAACACCAAGTGTCACTATGTACTGATGTTCTACCTATCCCCGGTGTTGAGAAGGATGGGCCTGGCCTCGCTGCCATGGAACGCTCCGAGTAGTTGGATCATTCCGTATCACCTGTCTTTCATGGAGAAGTTTATGCAGAAAAGCACCTTTGACCACAAGTCCATCATGAAGAGGTCAGCACGTAGTGTCCTTGAGACCATTCGGAAAAAGGAGAGGGCGGATCCTATCCAGCGGTTCCCTGAGCAGACAGTCAAAGCCATTTGGCAGAATGCCTCATCGCCAGAACTTTCCAACAAGCACCAAGACATGGCTTGGCTGGTGGCGAGAAGGGCTCTGCCTGTGAGATCCTTCAAACAAACAAATCTTTCCTCCCAGCAGCCTTCTTTGAACAGCTGCTTCAAACAGACTGCCTGCTAAATCAAACCAACCCAGAAAGGAAAGCCCTGAACTGGGAAAACTAGCGACAGCCCTTTCATTGTCTATGTGATTCTTTAAAAAAAAACTGAACACATTCTCAAGCATATATTTTCATAATATCGGAATTTATGAGACACCTTGGAAAAACCGAGTACAACATTACTTTGTTAAAGGGAAAGCATCATCACAGATATAGAGCGACGAAATAGGCCATTCGGTCTTGCACCGGATTCCAACATGGCTGATATGTTTCTCAAGAACATTGTCCTGACTTCAACCCATAAGCCTTGATCCTTTTATTCATCAAGAAGCTGTACACATCTGTCGCAAAGTTAGTAAATGATTTGTCTTTCACAGCCCTCTGAGACAATGAGTTCCATAGATTCACAACCCTCTTGCTGAAGAATTTCCCATCTGCTCAGTCCTAAAGTGCATTCCCATCACTCTGAGTCTCTGTCCTCGCGTCCCACTCCCTCCTACCAATGGAAACACCTTCTCCACCTCCAATCTACCTAGGTGTCTCAGTATACTATAAATTTCAAGTCAGGATTTGCAATATAAAAACAGATTGGATAGGCTGAGACATTTTCCCCTGGACCACAGGAGTATGTGTGGTGACCTTATTCAGGTTTATAAGATCACGAGGGCCACAGAAAGGTGATTGACAAGGGTCTTTGCCCTATGTTGGGAGAGTTTAAAACTAGGGGCATTGTTAAGGTGCGCCGATAAAAATTTAATAAAGACATTAGGGACAGCTTTATACACTGAGACAGGTTCATATGTGGAATGAACTTCCAGATAAAGTGATGGATGCGCAACAGTTACAAAATTCATAAGATATATGCGTCAGTACATGAATAGGGAATATTTTAAATGATACAGACCAAGCACAGGAGGTTTTGGATTATGATCGACATGGACTGGTTATTCCAAATCGCCTGTTTACGTGCTGTATGAATCTATGCCTCTGTGACTTAATTATGTTTGGACAACGATTTGAAAGAAAAGCCAGATAAGGGTTGTTCAGTGTTGGTGTTTCTTCCCTGGGTAAAAGTCCACGGGCAGGAAGGGATACGGTAGAGTGAGATGACTAAACAGGAACAGTGCCCCCTTGTGGCCATTCCCCAGAGAAGCAGAGAACCCATTTTGGTTCCAGTTGTACAACCAATGTGACTCGGAACTGTCACAGGGAAGAGTCGCAACTACTAATTGCGAGTGCACTCATTCTTGGTTCTGCTGCATAGAGGAAAGGGTAGGAAGTCTGCAAAATGCAGCAGTGATTCAGTTGTAATGGTGGTAGATAGTCATTTCCATTGTTACATACCGGATTGTCGGACATTATGAGGCCTCCCTGGTGTTAGCGCCAAGGATGTTTGAGAACAGGATGTTCTAAGGAAGTGGAAGGGGTGAGGTTGAACTGATAGTGGTCGTGGGGCACATTGTCACCAACAGGATGGGTGCAAAATCGGGCAAGGAACGCTAAAATGAGACAGTAAGTTATTAGGAAGCAAGCACAAAAGTTGCATTCCAAACAGAGTGAATTCAGGAAGACTCAAGATGACACCTTGCTATTATGCAACCAATATCTTCTCCTGAATGCCCTCAAGGAAACGCAACTCCTCCCCCACAGGTCCAGGTACTACATTCCACAACATGCAAGGAAAAACTTACCCTCTCATCGACTTCTCTCACTAATCATTATAAATCTGAGCCGCCTCATACCCGACTCTTCTACAAGCGACAAAGACAACGTTTCCCTGGCTAGTTTGTACCAAGGTGTCACGGTCTTGAAAACCTCAATCCAATCTAGTCTCGCATTCCGCTCTCCACCAAGTTAAAAACTCCTCCATTTTCTAATCTCAGTTTCGAAGTGTTTGGATTAGAATACTTACAGTGTGGAAACAGGTCCTTTGGCCCAACAAGTCCACACCGCCCCGCCGAAGCGCAACCCACCCATTCCCCTACATCTACTCCTTACCTCACACTACGGGCAAGTTAGCATGGCCAATTCACCTGACCTGCACATCTTTGGACTGTGGGAGGAAACCAGAGCACCCGGAGGAAACCCACACAGACAGGGGGAGAATGCGCAAACTCCACACAGTCAGTCGCCTGAGGCAGGAATTGAACCCAGGTCTTCTGGCGCTGTGAGGCAGCAGTGCTAACCACTGTGCCACCGTGTTGTCTGAACCCTGCACTGCATTCTGTCTTCGACACCTTTCCAAAGTCACAGTGCCCAGAATGGTACACTGCAGTCTCGGAAGAATGGTTTCACGTGGGCAGTTAGGGCTAGCAAAGTATATTTATTCAAACTAATGTTTACTGCAAATGTTACAACGGTAGCGAGTGTAACGTGCGAGTGAGTAATCATAAACTGTAAGGTCAGGCAAATGAAAATAAATAAAAACATAAAATAGACGAAACATTGGTGTTGATCCTCCATGTTAGTTCAAAGTAAAGAGAGCTTTTGTTTCTCTGCCTTCGCAACACATTGCTGGAGAAATGGATTTCTAAATTTGCAGGATGCTGTTGAATCCAGCCCTGCCCTCGTCAAAGAAGGTTTATGAGAGAGAAATGAATCGTCAAAATGCAGATAACTTGTGAAAAATTCAGGAACTGATTTGAGAGTGGTAAACCTTCTGGGAAAATCTGAGATTTTGAGAATAAAGCCGGAAATACTGGTCTAGGAGGTGCCATAATTTGGGAGTAAAAATCACGTTTTAGGCCCCAAAGAGATAGAAAGATCAAGTCAGAGGTGGGTTGGTAACGAGTGTCCCCTTCAACTATATCTATGGCATCAACTTCGTTGAACATTGTTACCACCGTAGGTTGCCCATTGAGGTGAAGGTTTTGCAAACGTTGTCCTCTTGGGGTGAATGATCAGCAATAATCACGACCATGTTGAGGTGATGGAGAGTTTTTTTCGAGAGCAATTCTTAGAATGTAAGAAATGGCATAGGTGTTGGGTTGGAAGGAGTGGTGGCGAGAGGGCCAAACAGGTTGCCATTCCAATACTGGGCTTGGTGATGAACGACCATCACAGATTGTGGCTTGAAGACCAGGGAAGGTGACATTGCTATTTGGGGCTCCTGGATGAGATGCGAGGATGCAGAATTAGATGCTAAAGGAGAGAGAGCGATGGAGATCTTGAGTGGGGGTATGGGGGGAAGTTGTTCGCGCTGTCATCTTCATGTCTCCACTGTGTCAGAGGTCACAGTTGTCAAAGGCGCAGTTACACAGTCGGAGGTGGAGTGGTGGAGTCAGTCAGAGGGTACAGCCCGGTTCCAGGGCAAATCTCATGGGATGGGCAGCAAACAGCATTGAGTAGATGGACTCGAGCATTCAGCATTCACGATGTTATGGGGATGGCCACAGCGAGAGACATCAAAAAGAAAGAATGTAAATGGGAATGGGGAGAGGGTTCGGCTGATGCGAGAGGTTGGCACGTTACAAGTTCATAGAGATAATGTGCATGTTGACGTCAGATATGTCAGGGTTGATGGGGCTGTCAGGGTATTGAGGGCAAATAGGCAGTAACCTATCTCAAAGAGCATAAGGCCGATTTGAGCCGTTCGATCAAAAATGCTAGCACAGTTACCATCGTAACCAATCACTAATAGTTTTCCAAAGACCCAAGATTTCTGTAAGAGATTAAGCAAGCAGAAATAGCGCGCAGTTTGACTAACGAGGTTCGGGGGAAGCTTGGCACTGGTGTTGCTGGACGAGGAAAAAAGCTTCTACAGATATCAGAGATGTAACAACATTGGTATCAGAGGGAATGGCCACAGTGATGTGCCATTGCAGGACTTAGTGCCAGTTCATTACTGAGATATTCAACGGCAGTGCGTATAGTAATGTCCCGTGTATGCAACCTTCCTCAGGCTGTTGTGTGTGAGGTCATAACCAATGCACTCTTTCATTGCATCTATTACACTTTATTGCCCATTGCACCAAGAAGGCTGGGCAGTCGGGTGCCTGGGGCAAAATCTGCTCACGTACCACATTGTACCTTGGTTTCCTTGCATGAATTGTCACTGACTCGACTTTTCACAGTCGCCGCCTGGGAAAGATGCGGTGACTTGAAAATTGTGATGGGTTTCCTTCTCGAAATGTAGAACTAAACTGCAGCCACAGGAGATTGGTTTTGGTCTGTTGAACTCAATCAGGGCACGATCACAATGGAACTTCCATCACTCATCGCTCATATTGCTGCAAGGGTGAGATCAATGGATGGATCCC
This sequence comes from Chiloscyllium punctatum, assembly GCF_047496795.1. Classification (NCBI taxonomy): domain Eukaryota; kingdom Metazoa; phylum Chordata; class Chondrichthyes; order Orectolobiformes; family Hemiscylliidae; genus Chiloscyllium; species Chiloscyllium punctatum. Next base: position 27,309,554 of record NC_092773.1, read on the forward strand.
GGAGTGTCCTGGAGAGTACAGCTCAAAAAAAACTGGACCTTCAGACCAACACGTCCATGCCAACATTGTTTCCCAGTCAGAACCAATCCAATCCAGTTATCCTGTAATGCTCTAACCTTTCATAAACAAAACAAAATTCTGTCCTGATAGTACATTTTCGTGCCTGGCTATGGCCCATAATGTCTCAAACCCTACGCAAGAAATAGTAGTGAATAAGTGTAGGCAAAAGTCCTGATCAAGGTCTGTTGGCCGAAACGTCGATTTTTCTGCTCCTCGGATGTTACCTGACCTGCCGTGCTTTTCCAGCACAACCCTAATCTAGACAGTGAATAAGTGTAGACATACATGACTCCAAGGGCATCCTCCAAATAGCGCAGAGTCCAAGTTCCTGCGAGTAGTTCCAAAAAGGTAACTTTAACAGAAGCACAACCCTGGTCAACCACACAGCGAAAACACCACGCTGCTTTTCCAGGATAGGGGAATTAGTGGACTGGAATCGCTGCACTCAACTTTTCTGCCTTCAGTGGAATGCTTACATTTATTTTTGAAGCAGCGTCCATTTTAGAGGGTTGACTCTATAAGGATATGCGTCATTGGTCGAACATTTCCCATGTCGACATCAGGCGTAATCAGTTCCCAACTGCTTCCCTCATTCGTCTCCAGGTAGTTGAAATATCGCTTTCAGTGTATTTTTATGTTTCTCTGCAAGGTAACACCACAAATTTTGAAAACTTCCTTATTGAAGAAGTCATTTTGTAGAACGTCAAATTGAGAATCATATGGTTTGGGCTCTTCAGTCTGAGTTGTGCCCAGTGTCACATTATCCTTTCACTGTTGCCAACTTGAATGGGTCTAAGCATATTCACATGACACACTGTATGCACTGGAATCTGTTGAGGGTATTGCGAGTGCGTTGGACAATAGGGAAACCAGCTGATGTGGTGCATCTCGATTTCCAGATAGCATTGAAAAAGGAACCACCCAAAAGTCTGTTGCTACAGATAGAGATGGGTAACGCATGAACATAAATACAGGATTGTCTAACTAACAGAAAGCAAGAATGCACAGATATGGGTGTTTTTCTTTTCGTCAATCGGGGCTAACAGTTTGCCTCAAGAATCAGTGTTGGGATCAGACATGCTTCCAAGTTACATCGATGAATATTAGCTGGGACTAAGTCTAGAATGACAATGCTCGCAGATGATGCAAGATGCATGGTAGTGCAAAGTGTGCACAGCACTATGAATCTCTGCAGAGGAATAAAGATAGCTTCAGTGAGTGGGCAAGCTTTGATTAGGTACCGAACAACATTGATAAATATGAAGTCACCAATTTTGGTGGAATAGTAGAAAACTATCCTATAAGTAAATGTTGAAACATTGCAGCATGCTGCTGTGCAAAGGACCCTGGGTACCCTTTTGCATGAAACACAAAATGTTTAACTGCATGTGCAGCATTTAATTAGGTAGTCATATACAGCATTGTCTTTCATTGCGAGAGGGATGAAGTGTAATAATATTGAGAATATCCTGCAGTTGTCTAGGATGCTAGTAAGGTCATAGCTGGAGTATTGTTTCCAGATTTGTTCTCTTTATTTCAGAAAGGATGTACGAGCATTGGGTGCAGAGAAGGTTCACTAGGTTCTTTAAGGAGAGAGTTGGCTTATGAGGGCAGACTGAATAGCTGAGATTACATTAATTGAAATTTCAAGGAATGAGGGGAGGTCGTAGAGACATTGAGATGTACAGAACAGAAACAGACCCTTCGGTCAAACTCATCCCTACCGACCAGATATCCCAACCTAATCTAGTCCCACCGCCAACAACCGAGGCATATCCCTCCAAACCCTTCCTATTCATATACTCATCCAAATGCCTCTTAAATTTTGCAATTGTATTATCTACCACTCTGGCAGCTCATTCCATGCCCGTACCACCTTCTGCATGAAACAGTTGCCCCTTATGTCTCTTTTATATCTTTCCCCTTTCATCCTAACGCTATGCGCTCTTGTTATGGACTCCCCCACCCCAGGGAAAAGACTTTGTCTAATTACCATATCCATGCCCTCATAAATTTGTAGACCTCTATAATGTCATCCCTCAGCCTCCGACACTCCAGGGAAAGCAGCCCCAGCCGGTTCACCTTCTCCCGAAAATTCAAATCCTCCAACCCTGTCAACATCCTTGTAAATCTTTTCTGAATCCTTTCAAATTTCTCAACATCTTTCCGATAGGAAGGAGACCAGAATTGCATGCAACGTTCCAACAGTGGCCATTACAATGTCCTGTACAGTCGCAACATGACCTCCCAACTTCTGTACTCAATACTCTGACCAATAAAGGAAAACGTACCAAATGTCTTCTTCACTAGCATATCTATCTGCGACTCCTCTTTCTCGGAGATATGAACCTGCACTCGCAAGTGTCTTCGTTCAGCAGCACTCCTCTGGACATTACCATTAAGTGAATAATGCTGCTAAGATTTGCTTTTCCAAAATGCAGAACCTCAGATTTATCTGAATTAAATTCCATCTACCACTTCTCAGCCCATTGGCCCATCTGATCAAGATCCCGTTGTAATCTGAGGTAAGCTTCTTCGCTGTCCACTAACCCTCCAATTTTGGTGTCATCTGCCAATTTACGAACGGTAACTTACAGTCATATACAAATCATTTATATAAATGACAAAAAGTAATGCAGCCAGCAGCGATCATTGTAGCACTACTATGGTCACAGGTCGACAGTCTGAAAGGCAACCGTCCACGACCAACCTCTATCTTCTACCTTTGAGCCAATTCTGTATCCAAATGGCTAGTTCTTCTGTGTCCCGTGAGATCTAACCTTGCTAACCAGTCTCCCATTGCGAATATTGTCGAATGACTTACTGAAGTGCATCTAGATCACATCTACCTCGCTGCCCTCATCAATGCTCTTTGTTATTTAGAGACCGATGAAATAGAAAAGTACAGCACAGAACATGCTATTTAGCCCACAATGTTGTGCCGATGTTTAATCCTAATGTAAAATATAGTAACTTTACCTATACAATGGTCAACTCACTTCTATCCATGTTCATGCCCGGCAGTCGCTTTGAAGTCCCCAATGACTCTGCTTCTACCATCACAGCTGGCAAGCATTCCATGCATTCACAACTCTCTGCGTAAAGAAACTACCTCTGACATCTCCTTTTCAACTTCCTCCTAATATCTTCTAACCATGACTCCTCGTAACAGTCAATCCCCTGGGGAAATGTCTCTGGTTATTGATTCTCTCTTAATCCACTCATTATTTTGTATACTTCGATCAGGTGTCCTCTCTTTCTCCTTCTCTCCAGAGAGAAACGTCTGAGTTTATTCAAACATTCTTCATAATGCAAGCCCTCCAGTCCAGGCAGCATTCTGGTAAACGTTCTTTGCACGCTCTCCCAAGCCTTTGTATCTTTCCTATAGAAGGACGACCCGAACTGGACACAATATTCCAAGTGTAATCTCACCAGGGACTTGGGGGAGATGACGAAAAACCTCGCGGCTCTTAAACTTGATCCCCCATTAATGAAAGCCAAAACGCCATATGCTTTCTTAACAACCCTATCCACTTAAGTGGCAACTTTGAGGGATCGGTGTACTTGCACACCCAGATCCCTCTGTTCCTCCACACTGCCAAGAATCCTGTCTTATTCAGCATTTGGGTTCGACCTTCCAAAATGCATCACTTCGCATTTATCCAGGTTGAACTCCATCTGCCATTTCTCAGTGCAGCTCTGCATCCTGTCTATGTCGCACTGCAGCCTGCAGTATTCCTCTATACTATCGACGCCACCTCTATACTATCACCTCCCATGGGGAACCTTATCAAATGCCTTGCTGAAGTCCAGATACACCACATCCACTACTTAACATTCGTCGACCTGTCTTGACACCTCCTCAAAGAACTTAATAAGATTAGTGAGGCATGACATGCCCCTCACAAAGCCAGGCTGACGACTTTTAATCACACCATGCTTTGTCAAATAGTCATAAATCCTATCCCTCAGAGTGCTTTCCAAAACTCTGCTCATCACAGACGGAAAACTGACTGGTCTGCAATTGCCAGGGATTACCCTATTACCCCTCTTGAAAAGATGAACAACGTTCACCTCCTTCGAATCCTCTGGTACGACTCCCTTGGAGAGTGAGGAGGCCAACATCCTCGCCAGCAGCTTAGCAAACTCCTTTCTTTCTTCCTGGAGCAGCCCAGGATAAATCTGGTCTGGCCCTGGGGACTTATCAATCTTAATGTTTTCCAAAATTTCCTGCACATCAATGTCATCAATCTTGATCTGGTCAACCCTCTATCCTAGCTCCTCAAAGTTTTCATTTACAACATGTTCCCTTTCCTTGGTAAAGACTGAAACAAAAAAAAATAGCTAATTTAGGACTTCCCCAATCTGCTCAGAATCAATGCACAAGTTCCCTCCGCTGTCCCTGATTGGACCTATTATCTCCCTGATCATTCTCTTATTCCTTGTGTATGAGTAAAATGTCGTTGGGTTGTCTCTAATCCTTCTTGCCAAGCCTATATCATGCCCCCTCCTGGCTCTCCTCAGTCCATTTAGAACATAGAACAGTACAGCACAGAACAGGCGCTTCAGCCCACGATGTTGTGCCGACCATTGATTCTCATGTGAGGTAAACCAAATGTACGAACTCTCAAATTTCTGTGACCATATGGATGTCCAGCAGTCTCTTAAATATCCCCAATGACCTCGCTTCCACAACTGCTGCTGGCAACGCATTCCATGCTCTCACAACTCTCTGCGTAAAGAACCCGCCTCTGAGATCCCTTCTATACTTTCCGCCAAACAGCTTAAAACTATGACCCTTCGTGATAACAATTTCTGCCCTGGGCAAAAGTTTCTGGCTATCAACTCTATCTAAGCCTCTCATTATCTTGTGCACCGCAATTAGGTCCCCTCTCTTCCTTCTATTTTCCAATTTAAAAAGTCCGAGTTCTTTTCTAGCAAGCCTGTGATCTTCTAAAGGTGTGCTAGATCCTTGCTTCCTCCACCTTATGTAAGCTACCTTCTTTCTTTTGCCGAGATGTTCCTGTATTCTCGTCATCCAAGGTTCCTTAATCTTCGCCCTTTTTACCTGTCTCACAGAAACAAATTCGCGAATCACTCGCAACAACTGCTCCTCAAATAGTCTCCCACATGTCTGCTGTGCTCTTTCTGTGGAACAATTGCTCCCAGTCTGTCCTTCCCAACTCCTGTCAGATAGCGTCATAATTTGCTTTTCCCCAATTAAATATCTTCCCTCAGGAACTGCTCCTTTCACTCTCCAAGGTTTTGCTAGATGTGAGGCAGTTGTGATCACTTTCACCAAAGTGCTCTCCCACCGCAAGATCCGACACCCGTCCTGGCTCGTGGCCAAGCACCAAATCCAAAATGGCCTCTCCCCTCGAAAGCCTGTGTACATGCTGAGTAAGGAAACCCACCTGAACACACCTGACAGAAACGGCTCCATCTGAACCATCTGCATTTAGGAGGTTCTAATCGATATTGGGAAAGTTGAAACCACCCGTAACGACAACCCTGCAACTTCGGCATTTTTTCACAATCTGCACGCCTATGAATTCTTCAATCACTCTGCTGCTATTAGGTGGTCTGTAGAAAACCTCTATTCCCTCGCTGTTCCTGACTTCCACCCATACTGAGTCAGTAGACAAACCTTCCTCAACAACCTTCGTTTCTTTAGCTGTGATGTATTCTCTGATAAGCACTGCTACACGCTCTCCTCTTTTTCCACCCACCCTGTTCTACTTAAACGTTCTAAACCCTGGAACATCAAGCAACTATTCCTGCCCCTGTGAAACCCATGTCTCTGTTATGGCCACAACATCGTAGGCCCAAGTATTGATCCATGCTCTAAGTTCGTCACTCTTATTCTGGACACTCCATTAAAGCAGACACATTTTAACTAATCCCTTTGATTCATCGAGTGAGAAACCTTCCTGATAGACTGAAATCATCCTGTCGCTGCCCCATCTGCAACTGAACCCCGCACAGACATATGGTTGTGAATCTCACCAACCCCCCTCCCCCGCCAAACTAGTTTTAACTCTCCGAAATCACACGAGCTAATCTCCCACCCAGGACATTTGTGACCCTCCAGTTCAGGTGCAACCCGTCCTTCATAAACAGGCCTCACCTTGCCCAGAAGGTATCCCAATGGTCTGGATATCTGAAGCACTCCCTCCTGCACCAGCCTCGCATCCACGTGTTAAACTGCATTCGCTGACTCTTCCTCATCTCACTATCTCGTGGCATCTGTAGCAAACCTGAGGTCACTACACTACTCGTCCTGCTCTTCAGCTTCCAATCTAACTCTCTGTAGTCACTTTTCAGATGATGATTTGGAGACATGATTTGGAGATGCTGATGTTGCACTGGGGTGTACAAAGTTAAAAATCACAGAACACCAGTTATAATCCAACAGGTTTAACTGGAAGCACAGTCGCTTCCGGAGCGCCGCTCCTTCACCAGGAAGTTGTGGAGAACGCAACTGTAAGGCACAGAATTTATAGCAAACATTTACAGTGTGATATAACTGAATTTATAGCTTGAAATATGCCTTGATTTTCTATTGAGTCTTTTATCTGTTCGAATAACGTGATAGTTTCATGTGTAAATCACATTTTTTAAAAAAAGTTGTATTTTCAGTTTAACTGTGGCAATTGGTGTTAGCGAGAAAATATGTTGAATGTGTTATCACCCTGTGTTCTCTGTCTATGCTATGATGATGTTTAGATTGATTCTAATCTAAAAATGTGAGATAACAGAGTTTTACATGAATTCATGCAGTTTTTGAGCAAAGTACAATGTAACTCTTCAAGTACAAATTCACCCCACACAATATATGTATATGTGTGCATGAGGGTCTTTGTGTGTGAGTGTGCGTGTGTGTGTCTGTCTGGGTTGGGTGTTGTGAGTATGAGAGAGTGTGTATATGTGTGTGTGCGTGTGTGTGTGTGTGTGTGTGTGTGTGTGTGAGTGAGTATCCAGTGTCTTAAGTCTGTGAAGTGTCGCATGTTTGAGTATGGGAGTGTGTTTGTGTCTGGGGTGGGCTGGGGGGGTTGTGAATGTCTGTGTGAGAGAGTGTATATGCGTGCCCGTGAGTGTAGAGTGGTCTAACTCTCTGAGAGGATGCATGTGTGAGTGTGGGAGTGTGTGTGTCTGTAAGGGTGTGTGTGAGTGTCTGTGTGCGTGTCTGTGTATATGTGCATCCATGTGCATGTGTGTGTATAGGAGTGTCTGTGTGTGTGTGTGTGTGTGTGTGTAGGAGTGTCTCTGTGTGTGTACAGTGCAATGGTGGTCACCTGTTGAGTGACATGAACACAAGGTCCAAGTTGAAGCCCTCCCTATGGGTACAGAACTTATCTATCAGCCTCAGCTTGGCCACGTTTCGCTGTTGTCTTTCCCGAAGTCCGCCTTGGAGGATGGTCACTCGAAGCACCGAGTTGGAATGTCTTAGATGGTTTAAGTGTTTCCCAATTGGGAGGGAACACTCCTGTTTGTTGATTGTTGAGCAATGCCAACACAAAACGGTATATACTTATTGCCGAGGGCACGGCGACGGGGAATCCTTGCATTGACCGTCGGTTCCCTTTCCTCCCCTGACAGCTACCCAGCCGTCCTTATCCTGTGTCTGGGGAGTTACCACATCCCTGTACATCCGATCAATTTCCTCCTCATCCTCCCGGATGTTCTGTAGTTCATCCAGCACCAGCTCCAGTTCCCTAACTCGGTTTTTGAGCAGTTGGAGTTGGGTGTACTTTCCACAGATTTTGTCAGGAGAGACATGTGAAGCCTCTCACCTGCCACATTCTGCCGTCGGAACATGCAAGAGCCCTAACATCCATATCCCGCTACATTGAAAGCCGGCACAGGACGAAACAAACGAAGAGAAGGGAAAAAAGGACAGCCTGAAAACTTACCTAGTTTACAGACTCCTAGAAAGTTTAGAGGAGGTGGGTAGGAGGGCGGCCCTAAGGTGGAGGTTCTCGTGTTTAGATCTCACCCTCTTAAAACCTTCCCAGAAGTCCTTTGCTCCTCCCTCACACCAATCGGCAAATGGAGGCCCCGACGCCTGAAGTAAATGTTTTTAACAGTTAGACTCACCTTCCCAGAAGCCCGTTGCTCCTCCCTCACAAATCTCGGCAAATGGAGGCCCCGACGCCTGAAGTAAGTGTTTTATAGAACAATACAGCACAGAACAGGCCCTTCGGCCCACGATGTTGTGCCGAACTTCTATCCTAGATTAAGCACCTATCCATGTACCTATCCAAATGCCGCTTAAAGGTCGCCAATGAATCTGACTCTACCACTCCCTCGGGCAGCGCATTCCATGCCCCCACCACTCTCTGGGTAAAGAACCCACCCCTGACATCTCACCTATACCTTCCACCCTTCACCTTAAATTTATGTCCCCTTGTAACACTCTGTTGTACCCGGGGAAAAAGTTTCTGACTGTCTATTCTATCTATACCTCTGATCATCTTATAAACCTCTATCAAGTCACCCCTCATCCTTCGCCGTTCCAACGAGAAAAGGCCGAGAACTCTCAGCCTATCCTCGTACGACCTACTCTCCATTCCAGGCAACATCCTGGTAAATCTTCTCTGCACCCTCTCCAAAGCTTCCACATCTTTCCTAAAGTGAGGCGACCAGAACTGCACACAGTACTCCAAATGTGGCCTAACCAAAGTCCTGTACAGCTGCAACATCACCTCACGACTCTTGAATTCAATCCCTCTGCTAATGAACGATAATACTCCATAGGCCTTCTTACAAACTCTATCCACCTGAGTGGCAACCTTCAAAGATCTATGTACATAGACCCCAAGATCCCTCTGTTCCTCCACCTGACCAAGAACCCTACCATTAACCCTGTATTCCGCATTCTTATTTGTTCTTCCAAAATGGACAACCTCACACTTGGCAGGGTTGAACTCCATCTGCCACTCCTCAGCCCAGCTCTGCATCCTATCTAAGTCCCTCTGCAGCCGACAACAGCCCTCCTCACTGTCCACAACTCCACCTATCTTTGTATCATCTGCAAATTTACTGACCCACCCTTCGACTCCCTCCTCTAAGTCATTAATAAAAATTACAAACAGCAGAGGACCCAGAACTGATCCCTGCGGAACTCCACTTGTAACTGGACTCCATGCTGAATATTTACCATCTACCACCACTCTCTGACTTCGACCGGTTAGCCAGTTTTGTATCCAATTGGCCAAATTTCCCTCTATCCCATGCCTCCTGACTTTCCGCAAAAGCCTACCATGGGGAACCTTATCAAATGCCTTACTAAAATCCATGTGTACTACATCCACTGCTCTACCCTCATCCACATGCTTGGTCACCTCCTCGAAGAATTCAATAAGACTTGTAAGGCAAGACCTACCCTTCACAAATCCGTGCTGGCTGTCCCTAATCAAGCAGTGTCTTTCCAGATACTCGTAAATCCTATCCCTCAGTACCCTTTCCATTACTTTGCCTACCACAGAAGTAAGACTAACTGGCCTGTAATTCCCGGGGTTATCCCTATTCCCTTTTTTGAACAGGGGCACAACATTCGCTACTCTCCAGTCCCCTGGTACCACCCCAGTTGCCAGTGAAGACGAGAAGATCATTGCCAACGGTACTGCAATTTCCTCTCTTGCTTCCCACATAATCCTAGGATATATCCCGTCAGGCCCGGGGGACTTGTCTATCCTCAAGTTGTTCAAAATGTCCAACACATCTTCCTTCCTAACAGGTATCTCTTCTAGCTTATCAGTCCGTTTCACACTCTCCTCTTCAACAATACGGTCCCTCTCGTTCGTAAATACTGAAGAGAAGTACTTGTTCAAGACCTCTCCTATCTCTTCCGACTCAATACACAGTCTCCCACCACTGTCCTTGATCGGACCTACCCTCGTTCTCGTCATTCTCAGGTTTCTCACATACGCATAGAATGCCTTGGGGTTATCCTTGATCCTATCCGCCAGGGATTTTTCATGCCCTCTCTTAGCTCTCCTAATCCCTTTCTTCAGGTCCCTTCTGGCTATCCTGTATCCCTCCACTGCTCTGTCTGAACCTTGTTTCCTCAACCTTATGTAAGCCTCCTTCTTCCTCTTTACTAGACATTCAACCTCCCTCGTCAACCAAGGCTCCCTCACAGTTAGTCTTACCTCCCAGTAGTCTTTCACTTCTCCTTCACACCTCTCGGCAAATGAAGGCCCCGACGCTGAAGTAAGTGCTTTAAAGAGTTAGACTCACCTTCCCAGAAGTCCTTCGCTCCTTCTTCAAAAAACGCAATCAAATTTCTGAGACCTTTCCCACGCACAAAGCCATGTTGACTGTCCCTAATCAGTTCTTGCCTTTCCAAATACATGTATATCCTGTTCCTCAGGAATCACTCCAACAACCTATCTACCACCAACGCCGGGCTCATTGGTCTATAGTTCCCTGGCTTGTCCTTACCGCCTTACATAAACAATGGCACCACGTTAGCTAACCTCCAGTCTTCTGGCACCTAATCTGTGACTGTCGAAATTACACATATTTCAAGTAGGAAGTCCAGCAATCACTTCTCTAGCTTCCTGCAGAGTTCTGGGGTACACTTGATCAGGTCCTGGCGATTTTATGAGTTTGAAGACATCCAGCACTTCCTCCTCTGTAATATGGACTTTTTTCAAAATGTTATAATCTATTTCCCTACATTCTTTATCTTCCATGTCCTTTCCCACAGTAAATACTAACGGAAAATACTCCAATACTATCATCCCCGGTTTCTGCGGCTCCACACAAAGTCTGCATGGCTGATCTTTGAGGGGCCCTATTCCCTACCTAGTTACACTTTTGTCCTTAATATATTTGTAAAACCCCTTTGGATTCTCCTTAACTCTATTTCCCAAAGCTATCTCGTGACCATTTCTGCCTTCCTGATTTCCCTCTTAAGGATACTCCTACTGCTTTTATCCTCTCACATGGATTCACTCGATGTATTCTGTCACTACCTGACATCTGTTTCCTTCGTTTTCTTCACCAAACACTCAATTTCATTAGTCATCCAATATTGCCTCTACCTACCAGCCTTTCCTTTCACCCGAACAGGAATATACTTTCTCTGGACTCTCTTGTCTTATAAAAAACAATAAGCTGTGAAGGAAATTGATAAGATCGAAGCAGGGAGGTTATTTACATTGGCGGATGAAGCCAAAACTCAGGGCATTGCGAGAAAAAAAGAGGTAACATATTTAGGACTGAGTTGAAGAGGAAAATCTTCACACAAAGGATTGTGAATCTGTGGAATTCCCTGCCCATTGAATCAGTTGAGGCTTTCTGCTTGGGTGTATTTAAAACAAAAATACATAGATTTGTGGGCAGCACGGTGGCACGGTGGTTAGCACTGCTGCCTCACAGCGCCAGAAACGCAGGTTCAAGTCCTGCCTCAGGCGAATGACTGTGTGGAGTTTAAACATGTCTGCGTGGGTTTCCTCTGGGTGCTCCGGTTTCCTTCCACAATCCAAAAATGTGCAGGTTAGGTGAATTGGTCATGCTAAATTGCTCATAGTATTAGGAGAATGGGTCTGGCTGAGTTACGCTTCGACGGATCAGTGTGGACTTGTTGGGTCAAAGGGCCTGTTTCCACACTGTAAGTCATCTAATTTCTGAACAGTGAATGAATTAAGGGTGATAGTGAGTGGGGAGGTGTAGCTGAAAGCACGAACAGGTCAGTCAAGATCGCGCAGCTCTGTCTATCACTTGCTGCTTATGCCGTTTGGCACGCAAGTAGTGCTGTTTGGTAGTATCTCCAGGTTGACACCTCATTTTTAGGTATGCCTGACGCTGCTCCTGGCATGCCCTCCTGCAATCTCTAATGAACCTGCGTTGATCCCCTGTCTTAATGGTAATGATTGCATGGAGGATATGCCAGGCCATGATGTTTCAAATTGTGCTGGAGCACAGGTCAGCTACTGTTGATGGCCCACAGCGCCTCATGGATGCCCATTCTCAATATGCTAGATCGGTTCGAAGCCTGTCCCATTTAACACGATAATCGTGCAACACAACACGATGGAGTTTATTCTCAATGTGAAGGTGGGACTTCATCTCCACAGTGGAATAGGGTGGGCACTTTTACGTCTACTTTCATGGACAGATACTCCCGTTTCAGGCAGATTCGTCAGAATGTGTTCAAGTATGTTTCTACCTTTCGTTGGTTCCTTCTTCAGCTGCCACAGACCATGTCCAGTAGTTATGTCCTTTATGATCTGACCAACTCGATCAGCAATAGTGGGTCCGAACCATTCTTGTTGGTCGAATCCCTTGAATCACTTGCCACTTCCAACTTTTGTTCAACATGGAGGAGTACTAATTTATCAGTCGAACGAAGATCGTACATAGAAACCACGAAGAAGTTTCCTTCCCCATGTTTAACTTGAAACCCTGAGACTTAATGGGGTCTGGAGTCCAATGTCTAGAATTCCTTGTGAACTCCCTCGTGACTGTATACCACTGCACCACCACCTCCCCTGTCTGTTTTGCCGCTGGAAAAGTAGATATCCAGTGATAGTAACGGTGGCATCTGACCTGTTATCTGTAAGTTATGATTCTGTAAGAATGACTGTCAGGGTGCTGTTGTACACGTCGGTGAGACAGCTCTCCCAGTTTCGGCACTAGCTCCAAGATGTTGGTAAGGAGGACTTTGTATGGTTGACAGGCCTGTTTGCATTTTTACCGTTGTCTGTTTTGGTTCCAATTTGTTCCATCCGGTTTCCTTTCTTTGTTGTGACTTTCTAGAAACTGAAACAACTGACGGGGCTGCTACGCCAGTTCAGAGGACAGTTGCGAATCAACCAAGTTGCTGTGGTTCCGGAGTGACATGGAGACCAGACAAGGTAATAACTGCCCTGAAATTCATTAGTGAACCACGTGGGTTTTTGTGGCAAATGATAGTGGTTTCATGGTAATTAGTTGAATCTTAATGCCATCGTTTTTAATTATTGAATTCAATTTTCACTGTCTGGAATGGTGGGATTCAAACCCAAATACTCAGAACATTATTCTGGGTTTCTGGATTAATAGCGGAGAGGTGATATCACTGGACCATCGCAGCCCCTTGTACTGGGATAGTAAACATTTCTTTACGTGGGTTTTATGGAAGGTTTATTCTCATGCCACTTCTGAAGGAATTTCTAAACCCAGTTATGTCGACAGAAATACAGGAGGGTTTGCTATTAATTCGCTGCATTGCCTGCAAGATAGGCAAATTTTCATATGTGTGCCCATTCGGAAAAGTTAACTTTGCTTTCATGCTGAACAGATGCTACCAGACCGGCTGAGTTTCTCCAGCAGTTTTGGTTGTCCTTGATTCCCTACTGTGTTGACAGAAGTAATTTGGGCCGTCATGGCTCCACTGACCCTTTAAATATCATCCTACTCTATCCCCGTGACACTGTAATTCCGATGGTCAAGCAAATAAACCTGCAGATCTTTGGATCGTGGGAGGAAACTGGAGCACCAGGAGAAAACCCAGGTAGACAAGGTGTGAATTACAAACTCCACGCAGTCAGTCTCACAAGGGTTCAATCGAATATTGATCCCTGGTGCTGTGAGGCAGCCGTACTCGCCACTGTGATGATCTTCGTTGCCGACCTACATTATCTTGAGTATTTTCATTTGTATGAAGCGCACCACGCTGTTGTGGAGTGCCCCCCCCCCCCCCCCCCCCCCATCTGCCCTATTATTACCATGCCTGAGGATCACTCACTCTCTTGTTATGAGAGAGAGAGGCTTTTGGTCGTCCCGTGTCGAATCAATCATTTGCTCTCAAAGCTGATGCACTTTCTTTATCTCCAGTCAAGCCAGAAAAAAAAGGATTATGGGCTGAGCCTGAATCTTGCAATACAGCAATTAAAACAACAACAATTTGGCATCATAAAACACATTTAATGTAAGGCGACTTTCCCATCAGTGTCACTGACCGGGTAACATTTGAGATTACACCCTGAGCAGCAACAGACCAATGAGTTCCCATAAGCACCAAAGCATTGGTAAGTGACAAATGTTGATTGTCAAGGCGTTCTCTGGACATCTCCTCACTTCCCTTCCACCCTGTTAATGTATGAAAAGAAAAAAAAACGTTTTAAAACGGCTTAGCACCTTACCCAGAGAGAAGCAGAAAAAGAGCGACAGAAAGATGGGCTTCGCTGCTTTCTGACGATCAGAAGCACATGGACTTCCATGATTATATGGCAGGAGGTAACTCTGAGAAAAATCTTCACTTTCCATTGAAAGAATAGTGAACAGAGCAAAACGAGAATGGTAATCAATATAAACTTTGCCTTTCTTCCTATGCAGCTGAAATTACTCCGACAGACAGTTTGATCCAAGATTTCCATTTTGAAGATGATGCCACATTTCTCTCATTGCCTCAGAATTCATCATCAAAGTGAATAACGAGCCCTTGTTGAATTGGCGACTGGTACCCTTCTAGCCCCTGATGATTTCTCACTTTGTTTGATGGTTAGTGGGGTTAGTTTCCCCACCTCTGCCATGCTTTGTAATTCGGACATTGGTTTTACAGGGAGGGAGATGACACATGCTCCAATGTCCTCTTCAAAATCCGTGCCCTGATAAAGAAGACGACTTCCATCTCATCTTGAAAATAAGGATTCTCGTCGAGGGCAGAGGGCCTTGTCTGGGGAGAGAATGAATTGAGGCAACGGTTTTTCAGGGTCTGCCCTTCGATAGAAATTCTGAAGTCTTTACTTTATGAATCATCGAATGTAAGATCAAAGGAAGATGGGGCCATTAACTAATCGTATTGTTTAATTTAAAGATCTACTTTTTATAGTTTAGTCCGGGGGGGGCGGGGGGGGGGGGGCGGGGGGCGGAGGGCAGGAGTGCTGAAAGCGATGGGGCGCTCCTCCCAGTCTATGTGGAGGAAACAATGAATATTTCAGGGTTTATCACGAGAGCAGGCTGTGTCTACAATTTAAGCTCTTTGGAAGAACAGAGTATTGGAACTGGAGCGGCAGCAAGTTAAATGGTGGACTGTCCTTGAAGCTAAAGGACTCATGGGTAGTATGGACAGGGGTGTGGTCAGGGATTAAAAACCAGGGTAAGAATCCATGGGCAGGAAGGGAAGTGGTTGACCACAGGCAGAGTGAGAAGACTAGGCAGGATCACGGCAACCCGGGCCATTCACCACATAAATACAGCAAGGAGGTTGGATCCTGTTGCAGTGCCAATGGGCTCTCACGGCGAAAAAAACAACAGTCAATTGCTAGAGCTCCTCATCGTTTACTCTGCTGCAGGGAGAAAGGGCAAAATGTTTGGTAAATGCAACAGTGTTCCAATTCATAGCCGTTTCCAAGTTTACAAACCAGGATCCAAGTAGGTATGAGGCCACTGGTCACAGAGTCAGGGGTGTACAGCTGGGAGACAGGTCCCTTGTTACAAACTAGCCCAGACCGAGCAAAACGTTCATCACTGCTATCCCTATTTCCTGCAGTTGTCCTATATCCTTCCAAAACATTTTTATGCATGTATATGCACAAATGTCTTTTACTTATTGTTAATATACCACCTTACCTCTTCTACTGGCAGCTCATTCCATATACATACCACCCTCTGCATTAATATATTGCTACTCATGTTGCCTTTTATTCGTCCCCCTAAAACTTAACCTGATCCCCAAACATGGGGCAAAAGCATTCACCCTGCCCATGCCTGTCTTGGTCTATACACCTCTATAAGGTCCCCCCAGTCTCCTTACTTCTGAACGAGAAAAGTCCTAGTTTGTCTAAACTTTCCCATTACTCAGACCGTTGAATCCTACCAACATCGTTGTAAATTTCTTGTGCACTTTTTCCAGTTCAATAACATGTTTACAGAAGCAAGGTTTCCGAAACTATACACAATACTGCAACTTCATATACAAATGTAACATTACTTCGCAACTTCGATACTCAGTGCCCTGACTGATGAAACCCAAGGTACCAAAGCCTTCTTAACTGCCTGTGCACCTGTAAAACCACTTTCAGAGAACTGTGAATCTGACCTTGAAGAAATCTGTGTTCCACTCAATTCCACTCAATTAAGTTGTACTTCTCTAAATGTTTCAAGCAGCTCTATCAACTGTGCCATATGATCTTTCCAAGTTTCGCTCAAGATTACTATATCTTGAAAAAAGACTGCCATTTGTTAACCCAGCCACAACTCTGGACAAGAGAATGTGGTTGGTGTATTCTTCATTCCAAAAGGCATTACTTTGCATTGATATAGCTCATTTGGGATTACACCCGCAGAAACTTCTTTTGCTTTCTCTGATACAGGAACCTTCAAATAACCACCCAGTAAATCCAACTTTGTGATGCAATTGCCTTATTCAAGGCCTCGAATCTCGGCATTGGGTATGAGTCCGATCTTGAAATGGCGTTGGACTTCTGATCGTCCACACAAAATCGTTGAGTCCTCTCAGATGACTAACACATTCAGTGAAATCCACTCGCTCTGACTCGTTTCGATCATATCTTCATTGAGCATCGCATTCACTTTCTCCTGGACCTGTGTGGCTTTGAAAGGATGAAGGGTATAAGGGTGTTGTTTTATCGGAAGAGTTTTCCCTCTATCTACGTCATGCTGAATAGCATGACTCCTCTTCATCTTATTCCTGCACATGTCCTCATATTGCTGCAACAATCTTTTCAACTGGGTTCTTTGCTCTTGAAACAGAAAGTTCACGAACCGATGCCATTCCTCAATAACTTCCTCATTGTTTTACTTATTTTGAGGAAACCGAACTCCACGACTTTTGCATTTGATTCCTCATTCTGCAGGGCAGTAACGAACAACTGTTTCTCACGTTCCCGTTCTTTATTATAATAACGTTTCAACATATTAACTAATGGCATACCCTCCTAATTTTATTCTTTTTTTTCATCCGACATCTTTACTAGATAGTTATCTGACTCATTTTGTTTTCTCATTTTGATAGTGATCACTAAACCTGGCTTTGAATGGGGTTCTTCTCCTGATAGCAATACTAATACGTCTGAATTTCAGACTTTATATCTGCCACACATCCATTCTATGCTGTGCCTTCTGCAGGTGCTGTTTAGCTAAACAACCTACCCGATTTAACCTCTCCCTCACCTCCGATATATGATCCAAGTCTGAGGTCTCCGACTTTAGTCCTGTCAATTTCTCATCAATTCATTTCAGAGGACCTGCTACTTCATGTCTAAATATTAACACAAAGGGAACAAACGGAGTAAATATATTTTGGGAATCTCTATTATCAAACAATACGAATGGGATTCCTTTATCATATTCATTCAGGTAATCATGACAGTATGAAGTCAACATGGTCTTGAGGGTTTGAGGCTATCTTTCCGAAGCTTCCTGAGTTTCAGCACGGTACGCACTTGATTCAAAGTGCTGTATGTCTAAGCTATCCATGACTTCCTTAAACTGCCTAGCAGTTTAATTACATACTTGGTCTGATTGAAACTCTCTGGGTTGCTCTTACCTCGGGAAGCAAGTTATTAACGTGTCTATCTCACGTTTTGCCTTCATAATCCATAATGGAATAGCTCGCAGAAATCTGATAGACAATCCATTATAGTTCGCAGTTATTGCTTCCAACTTTTAGTTTTCGGGCAGCTACCTACCAAATTAGTCACAACTCGCCTGAATGCTTCTTCGAATGTGGGAATTGGCAACAGAGTTGTTATTTTATTACTGCCTGTGGCTTACCTAACGTTTCGAAGATGACATATACGGCAAATATTAATCATGTCCTTTTGCATTCGCGGCTAAGAGAAAAGCTTTTGTACCTTATCTTGCGTCTTCCTTACACATTGATGAGCTCCGGCTGGTAATGCATGCACTACCCATAACACTCCCTGGCTATATGTTTCCAGAAACATAATCTGGTGTACATCTGAACATTTTGACTCTTGCAGTAACCTGCTGTAGCATGATTGTTGCCTTCAAATTCTATCTTTTAGATAATAACCTTCGGTGATATATTATGGTTTCTTTTCTGAGTATGCATCCTCATACATATCTTTTAATTACTCGTGTTTATGTTGCAAGAACATTTGCCTTTCAGGATGAAACACTTCTGTCTGACCCTCTGCTGGTTCAGATTTATTTTTCCTGTGTCATCATTTCAAACAGCGTGTCCGCTAACTGAACCTCAACACTTCCATGTTTCTCTTCCGTTTTGGCTTTGTGCTGTGACTTATGATGGTGGGATGTTGATACTATACAGTCTGGAAAATTTTCAGTGTATGCTTCTTTTAACTACTCAATTTTCTGGTCTATCTATGATTTCTCCACAACATGGGGTGTCCTTCCCACCTTGGATCCTGCTAAATCGTTCCCATGAGCAAATAGCATGCTTGGAAGTGGCAGTGTCAATCACTTCTGCTGTTTCTTCCCAGTCTTGAGTTGTTTCTCAAACCCGATTTTACACAGGAGAACGATGAATTTCTGTCCATTTCCCACACAAATTACTATTCTCTCAGTAAGCAGGTCAGAAACAGTGAAAATACATTAATCTTTTATAGCTAGAGCCTGATCAGATACCAAATCGCTCATAAGTATAACTTCTTTGTCATCTCCTTCTGCTCTTTCTAATTAAACCTACCCACAGAGGCGAAGTCTATATAGAAATCAGGCACGATCTCCATATCCAACATCCTGCATAGTCTGTGTAATCGCCTGCCGCTCCATGACTTTTTCTCGAGGTTTCTTTTACTATATTCACTAATGCCACTGACTTAGCTTCTTTTACCGCAACTTTTCCCACACTGGGTTTCTTTACTGACCAGCACTGGGACGTTACTTGTACCACTTTCAGACAGTGAAAATATCTTTTCTTAACCACCACAAATTTAAATTTACTCACTATGTTAAAGCAAAAAACAAAAACTGTTGCTTTTCACGTCCCTTTCCCGCTCTTTGGCTTCTTTTTTTAAACTGTAGTAAGCTATTGCCAGTTGTATACTCTTTGTTTTCTATTGTATGGTCTGCTCTTCTCCCAATTTCTGTCCCTCATAGGATGAAATGCATGCCAGAAGTTAAACTTTTCCTTCTGCACCAATGCATATTCATCAAATATCTCTGCCGCTTTTCTCAATTCTTCAACATTCTGTTCATCCACATGGTTTCTTATCATCTCTGGAAATGAGTTTTTGGACTCCTTCAGCATAATAATCTCTGAGAGCCTTATATGTCTTATCTATTTTTATGGCCCACAACCATCCATCAAAACTATTGATGAATTATTTCCAACTAAACCTAAATCTGACCTGATTCCTTCTATAATTTTCTGAACTGCTGGCTAAACGCTTCTTGTACAAATTCATAAGCTTTCAAAATAGCCTGTCTGGCATCTTCATAATGACTTCACCCCTCATATGACAGCAAAGAAATAGCTCATAACTCTGCCTTACAGGTTAAACTGATCTCGCATTACCCACCAGTTCTCTGATCACTTCATTGGACTAGCCATTTTTAAGAATGAAATAAAGAAGGCGTGGGCATCTTTCTCATCAAAATGTGACAACGTTTTGACATATTTGTATATATCATAACGCTGTCTCTTCATCTCCAATCTGTTAAATTGTGTATCCTGACTAAGGTGCAAATTCTGAAGTTCATACCCTTTTCAATTTTCCATCTCTATTCAATTTCTTTGTCCCTCCCTTTATCCTCTCTATATCTTTGCTCAGCTAAGAAAATTCTCTCTCTTTTTCCTCTCATTATCTTTCTTATCTCTGTCTTTGTTCTCTCTTCTCTGTCTCATTATCCCACTCTTTCTTTCTTCCCTCTCGCCCTTCCTCTCTCTTTGCTCTTTCTTTCTCTCTCTTTACCTTTCTTTGTTTTCTTACTTCAAATTCCTCAAATGAAATTTATGTTTCTCTAACTCTGCTGTACTTGGTTGTTTCCTGACACATGTAAGTGCTTGACTAACTAACCTGCTTACAATCGCTGCTTTACCTTTTGTTCTTGGTTAAAAACAATTCCAACCTCTTTGCTAATTCTAAATGTATGGCTTTTTCTTTCTGTAATCATAAAATTTCTTGGCAAATTTAGGAATCACCTTCAAACCCCAAAAACTTTTTAGCAATCTTAAGAGCCGTTTCTCTCACTTTTAATTTAAACACAACAAGTGACTCAAATTCAACACATCGTCTCACCCTACGGTTATTTAAAGATGTGGGACACCAATCAAAAATGTGGGACAACCAATCTGCTGGGACATTTAGCAATCCAAATCTGTTCATAACTGTCCAAATCTCAGACTGGATCTGTCTATACCTGACCAGATGCTAGAAGAACCAACAAACCGTTACGACACAGCAGTGATCCCTTCTGTTAATGAACCGAAACACCGAGAAAAACTCACCTCGTCTCTTTATCTGTTAAAATATGAGTGATAGACAATTGCTAAATTCCACTATTTAAAGATAACGTAATTTTTTTTTCATGAAATGTAAAATTGTGTATTAAACAACAACAACTAACTATATGGCTCCTTTTTCTTAAATGATTGCTCTCTGCCTCCAATTGTATAAAAAACATAATGTTCCCATAAAGAAAATATGAACATGACGTCAATTTAGGTTTAACACCACAGAGTAGCTGTTTTATTGATGTCTGTCTTGCTCTGGCTGCAGATTTCCCTGTGTCACCTTCTGTCTTTTACTGCAAAGATGCTTCATATATAAACAGTACCTTTGATGCAGAATGTTTTGCCGGAGGTTAGCATTTGGTCTCTCTCTGCCTAACTGTCAAACTGTCTGCTTCTTTGAACCCAACACATTGCATCATCTCATTGGTTCGAGCTTGACAAGCACAACAAATTCAAACTCGATTTGGTTTTATCATCCTGAGGCACAACTAAATTCATGGGTTAAATTCGAATTGTTGTCAATACAACTCAGGTATCTATTCCACAGCCAAATGCTACATGTTTTCGATTTCCCATTTCACTCTGAGACTGGTCGTTAGTCTAATGGCAAGTGCGTATAAGCTGTCAGTGCAAAATTGCATTATCTCTCTCCTAAAGGTACAGTACACGCCTACAACTTCATAACATAAATGACAAATGAATTATTTGTGGACCTTTACTTCAATTGTGGACCTTTACTCCAAAGACCTTTACTTCAATTATTAGAATTCTTACGGTGTGCAGGTCGGCCGCCCGGTCCATACAGTTCACACCAACCCACTGAAGATCATCCCATCGAATCGCTGTAACTCTGAAATTGCCAAAGGTAACCTGCTGAGCATGCACACAAAATGCAAAGTGTCATGGTCAATCCACCTAATCTGCCGATTTTTTGAGTGTTCAACTAGTTCAACCGGACGAAACTCACACAGGCATGGCAGAACATGCAAAGTCCACAAATACATCGCGCAAGGATGGAAATAAACCCCGTTGCCTTGTGCTGTGAGGCAGCAGTAATTAGCACTGAGCCACTGTGCAGCCAGTTCTCATGCTGTTTCGAAGGTGCCGAATTGGCAAGCTTGTGGTGAAAAATATCAACCCATGTCTCACATTGAACATAAGAGTGACATGATTTTAAATTGATCTCCTGAAGTTGTTCTGTCGATGCGGGATGATTAGGGCTTCTAAAAGTACAAGAGAGATATCTACAGTGGTAGGAGGAGCGAGATGGACATCAAGAATGTGGTGAAAACTGTCGCTCTACATGCTTCTTCTGGGCCTTATTGATGCTGCCATCCCTGTTGTCAGCACTGATGTTAGCCGTACTCAAGGAAGCCTCAGCTCAGACAGAAACGGCTCTCCATGCTATCAGATCCTTCTCCTTATGAAATCCCGGTCTTCTCGAGCCTCCAAATGTAATAGATCATCATGCAATTGTCTCTGGAGAGTTAACACGAAAAAATAAATGGCGAAGTTGAAAGTGAGGGGAAGGAGCCGGGGGTATTGATTATACAGACAAGAATATTTAACTTCTTGTTCAAGTAGTTATTATTCAGAATAAAAGAAGTGAATTAATGACACACTGGAGAACCGAATGTAATACACACAATGTATAGTACGCACACTGTGGGGTTATTCTTACATTTTGTCATTTTTACCATTCACCAATGATCCTCGCAACTCGATACAAGATGCATCAGTTAATGACTGCAGTGATATGTGAACTCACTTGCAGATTTAGGCTTATTCTGTCCTGGGAATCTTTTTACTTTCAGCATAATTTAACTAGGGTCAAGTCTACTGTTGCTGTAATAGGGTTCAAGGTTTTATTAATTTTACAATGTGGTTGAATGGGTATTTTATACCATTTTTGAGCTCATTTCTGAATTCTCGCTGAGTCACAGTGTAAATGAAAGTGTTGGTGCAGGTACTGAGAAGCTGTAACATGACTGATGCCCGTTCTGTTATATATCGGGGATCTGAGCGGGAGGTATAAAATGCAATATTTGCAATTCGCAAATAAATATTATAAACAAGACGAGCCACCAATAAAATAATGAATGTGCCAGATATACTGAAGAGGAGAACAATGGATCTCCTTCGCTTCTCCATCTCTCGATCTTTGTGATTTTCTCCAATACTGCAGCCCTGGAACCCATGTCGGACTCTGCTTGTCACGACAATGCGTCTGACAGTCAGAATATTGAGGATAAAAACAAGAAAGAATGGGAGAATGGGAGTTAATGCGAAATGAAACATCATAAATGCGGTCCATGACATGGAAAAAACAACACTTAGTTTCAACCTACATTCCCAGGGAACACTGCCAATCATAAATCGAGCTTCCTGTGTAAAGTACCAGGGAAGGGTTTCCAAACAGCTCAGTATGCTCACTGTTGTTATAACCACAGTTGCTGTTTTTTCAGTGCAGTACTTTATTTTTAGCTTCTCGCAGCAAATGGCCACAAATCGATCAAATGTGAAAGCTACAGTGAGCCAGATAGAAACAACTGTAGCTGCAAAACTCAAAGTGGTCGTGAGGCAACAAACAGGTGTAATGAGCAGGAATGAATCTCGGAAATACATTGCAGCCATCCACCTAAGTATTACTTCCATGACCACGACCAGGAGATCAGCCACTGCCATCCCAAATAGATAGCGAATGATGCATTTGGACAAAGAACACATTCTGCGGGACAGGATGACGATTGCAACGAGGTTAACTAAAAGAGAAAGAAAAATAATCACATAATTTTCTGATCAGATACAGAGTAAAGCACAATTAACATTCTGAGATTCAAATTTGCAATGGTTTTATCCCCTTCAATGATTGAAGATGCCATTTTGCTCAGTACATTAGCTCAATTTTCTTTGGTACATAAGGTTGTTTACCATTTATTTACTCAAAACCTGAATTCAGAAGAAGACGCATGCAATCTATTTGAATGGCTGAATTAGAACACAGTGAATGAAGGAAGGGGATAAGATGTTTTATATATGTGGTGTCCATTCATAAACATGTCTAATCTGCAACCAGCTTGATTGCTGTGGAAAACTGATCGAGTCGATTGTTAAGTAAATTGAGAGCAAGTGGTACACAAAGACAGAATGCATGCAGAAAATAGGTATGGAATAAAGCTAAGCTTCGCAGCCAACAGCATTAAAGCAGATATAATCTGCAGTAACCCTTAAACTCTCTTTAAACTCCCGCATCTGACAAGAAGTACGTATCACTTTAATAAAGGCCATGTTTTCCCTTCACAATTAACACATCCGGAAAATAATACCATCTTATTCCTCCAAACACTGCCCCAGGTTAAATTAATAGTTATAGTTTAAATTTTGTGTTTAATCAAGAGACATATCTCCAAAAATATATAATCAAGAAATAACCCACTCTACTCACTATTGCAGATTCTCTGTAGGCCACAATTAAAACAGTGCATAACTTATCTGATTCTGTGCTATGAAATTGCCTAAACAGTTCCTCCAAGATCAGGAGTGAATTACATTCTATTTCATTTTCCCAGATGCACTCCAATATTCAGCGATACATATGAATTCAAACAGCAAAGGCAGTAACTGTGCAAGTTCTCTCTCTCTCCTTCAATGTCTTCATCATATGTTTCCTTTGTCGTCCTTCTCCCTTTTAAAACTGCTGTTGTTTTGATTTTTGTTTTTCCAAAGTACCAAACCAATGCAACAGCATATAAAACAGTAATTGCTGCAGTTGGCATTCGAGGAAATCAGCTCCAACTCGTAAAATACCTCAAAAAAGGAGCAACTGTTACAGCCAGAAATGTTTCCTGTCCTCCATCTTGGATTACGAGAATCCTAGTGGCGTGGGAAATCATTTCTCACAAACTTAATTGAGTTTTTTGAGGAAGTAACAAAGAGGATTGATCAGGACAGTGTGGCAGATGTGATCTACATGGACTTCAGTAAGGCGTTCGTCAAGGTTCCCCGTGGGAAACTAATTAGCAAGGTTAGATCTCATGGAATAAAGGGAGAACTAGCCATTTGAATGCAGAACTGGCTGAATGTTAGAAGACAGAGAGTGGTGGTGGAGGGCTGTTTTTCAAACTGGAGGCCTGTGACCAGTGGAGTGCCACAAGGATCGGTGCTGGGTCCTCTACTTTTATGTCATTTACATAAATGATTTGGATGCGAGCACAAGAGGTACAGTTAGTAAGTTTACAGATGACACCAAAATTGGAGGTGTAGTGAACAGTGAAGTGGGTTACCTCAGTTCACAACAGGATCTTGACCAGATGTGCCAATGGGCTGAGAAGTGGCAGATGGAGTTTAATTCAGATAAATGCGAGGTGCTGCATATTGTGAAAGCAAATCTTAGCAGGACTTATACACTTAATAATAAGGTCCGAGGGAGTGTTGCTGAGCAAAGAGACCTTGGAGTGCAGGTTCGTAGCTCCTTGAAAGTGGAGGCACAGTTAGATAGGACAGTTAAGAAGGCGTTTGGTATGCTTCGCTTTATAGGTGAGAGTATTGAATACAGGAGTTGGGAGGTCATGTCGCGGGGGTGCAGGACATTGGTTAGGCCACTGCTCTCCTTCCTATCAGAAAGATGTTTTGAAACTTGAAAGGGTTCAGAAAAGATTTGCAAGGATGTTGCCAGGTTTGTAGGGTTTGAGCTAAAGCGAGATGCTGAACAGGCAGGGCTGTTTTCCCTAGAGTGTTGGAGGCTGAGGGGTGACCTTATATATGTTTATAAATTATGAGGGGAATAGGCTAAATAGGCAAAGTCCTTTCCCTGAGACGGGGAGTCATGAACTATAGGGCATGGGTTCAGGGTGAGAGGGAAAAGATATTAAGAGATCTATGGCACAACATTTGTCCACACAGAGGGTGGTACATGTATGGAATGAACTGCCACAGGAAGTGTTGGATGCTGGTAAAATTGCAACATTTAAGAGGCATTTGGACGAGTATATAAACAGGATAGGTTTGGAGGAATAAGGGCCAGGTGCAGGCAGGTGGAACCAGATTGGATTGGGATGTCTAGTCGGTATGGACGGGTTGGACTGAAGGGTAGAACATAGAACATAGAACAATACAGCACAGAACAGGCCCTTCGGCCCACGATGTTGTGCCGAACTTCTATCCTAGATTAAGCACCCATCCATGTACCTATCCAAATGCCGCTTAAAGGTCGCCAATGAATCTGACTGTACCACTCCCACGGGCAGCGCATTCCATGCCCCCACCACTCTCTGGGTGAAGAACCCACCCCTGACATCTCCCCTATACCTTCCACCCTTCACCTTAAATTTATGTCCCCTTGTAACACTCTGTTGTACCCGGGGAAAAAGTTTCTGACTGTCTACTCTATCTATTCCTCTGATCATCTTATAAACCTCTATCAAGTCACCCCTCATCCTTCGCCGTTCCAACGAGAAAAGGCCGAGAACTCTCAACCTATCCTCATACGACCTACTCTCCATTCCAGGCAACATCCTGGTAAATCTTCTCTGCACCCTCTCCAAAGCTTCCACATCTTTCCTAAAGTGAGGCGACCAGAACTGCACACAGTACTCCAAATGTGGCCTAACCAAAGTCCTGTACAGCTGCAACATCACCTCACGACTCTTGAATTCAATCCCTCTGCTAATGAACGATAATACTCCATAGGCCTTCTTACAAACTCTATCCACCTGAGTGGCAACCTTCAAAGATCTATGTACATAGACCCCAAGATCCCTCTGTTCCTCCACCTGACCAAGAACCCTACCATTAACCCTGTATTCCGCATTCTTATTTGTTCTTCCAAAATGGACAACTTCACACTTGGCAGGGTTGAACTCCATCTGCCACTCCTCAGCCCAGCTCTGCATCCTATCTAAGTCCCTCTGCAGCCGACAACAGCCCTCCTCACTGTCCACAACTCCACCTATCTTTGTATCATCTGCAAATTTACTGACCCACCCTTCGACTCCCTCATCTAAGTCATTAATAAAAATTACAAACAGCAGAGGACCCAGAACTGATCCCTGCGGAACTCCACTTGTAACTGGACTCCATGCTGAATATTTACCATCTACTACCACTCTCTGACTTCGACCGGTTAGCCAGTTTTCTATCCAATTGGCCAAATTTCCCTCTATCCCATGCCTCCTGACTTTCCGCATAAGCCTACCATGGGGAACCTTATCAAATGCCTTACTAAAATCCATGTACACTGCATCCACTGCTCTACCCTCATCCACATGCTTGGTCACCTCCTCGAAGAATTCAATAAGACTTGTAAGGCAAGACCTACCCTTCACAAATCCGTGCTGGCTGTCCCTAACCAAGCAATGTCTTTCCAGATACTCGTAAATCCTATCCCTCAGTACCCTTTCCATTACTTTGCCTACCACAGAAGTAAGACTAACTGGCCTGTAATTCCCGGGGTTATCCCTATTCCCTTTTTTGAACAGGGGCACAACATTCGCTACTCTCCAGTCCCCTGGTACCACCCCCGTTGCCAGTGAAGACGAGAAGATCATTGCCAACGGTACTGCAATTTCCTCTCTTGCTTCCCACATAATCCTAGGATATATCCCGTCAGGCCCGGGGGACTTGTCTATCCTCAAGTTGTTCAAAATGTCCAACACATCTTCCTTCCTAACAGATATCTCTTCTAGCTTATCAGTCCGTTTCACACTCTCCTCTTCAACAATACAGTCCCTCTCGTTCGTAAATACTGAAGAGAAGTACTTGTTCAAGACCTCTCCTATCTCTTCCGACTCAATACACAGTCTCCCACCACTGTCCTTGATCGGACCTACCCTCGTTCTCGTCATTCTCAGGTCTGTTTCCATGCTGTGCATCTCTATGACTCTATGGCTGTATAACTTGTAAGACGTTTGGACGAAACATTCCATTTGCAAAGAAAGGAAGGGTTATGAAAATGAAATGAACACAATTTGACATAAACAACTAGTTCGGAATAATAGATGTACGGAGGTAAGTCTGTCCTTATTATTTCATGCATACAAAATGACCATGTGCCAGCTTTTTTTGGTCACCTGAAATTCTTTGAATATAGTTAACAATGAAGTACGTCTTCGAAGTCGCATATTGACCAACTCATTTCCTTCACGAAAGGAGACATGTTTTGAGTGTACTTGAGACGTTATTTAATCATTAAAATTAAATTAACCCCGCAGTCATGGGATTTGAACCTATACCCATACAGTCAGAGACTCGGCAATTACTATACCAGTTGGGCTACCACTGTGCCATCACGTTCACTTGCAATGCACTTGCCTGAAAATAGGTATGCGATGGGAAATATTGTAGCAGTGTTTCAGTAAATTTAATATCCCGTAAATGCTTCAAGATCCATATCAATCATCAAAATCTTTGCCCACTTATATTATTGACGAACTAACCATGCGTGCAAAGCAGATTTAATAATTCCACAAGGCTGATTTGTAGAATTTAATTACATTGTAGCCCAACAGACTTGCGCTTTCTCAATTTCCGTGGGAACAAACTTTTAAGGGTGCTTCAAAATCCTGGGTGTGAAGAAATGATTGTATTTTGATCACTGAGGCAGTTTCGAAGTTCTGAATGGCAACAAATTGATGGAAGAGACATACTGAAAGGAAAAAGCTAGAGGGAGCGAGGCCACCCTGAAATATAAATCAATCAGATAGCATTCTGACAGCAAAAAGCAACATAAATTCTCTAGCGATTTTCTGTGAATGATTTATTAGTTGTGCAGCTACACCTCCCATCTCAGTATATCTTCATCTCCACGTCTCCTCTCATTTATTCTCTCTCCCTCACCGTCACTCTATCTTACAAACTCCAAACTGTGATTTCGCATCTCCGTCTCAACTTTGCGAAACTCAGTAACCCCTCCCAACCACAGCTATTTCCTCCCCTGTCTCTTTACGCTGTATCCCTATCACCTCTTCATCATTCGCTCTCTCCGAATCTCTTGCCAATTTTGCTGGCTCTACACATATCTACATAGCTACGTGCCTCCTGTCTTGTTCCAATCAAATTCTGTCACGGCACATTCTCAACGTTATTTTCTTCTGAACTTACGTTAATCTATGACTGGTGTTTCCTTTTTTTCGCCTTCCACAAATCCGAAATACTCTCAGGCATGGACAAAATTAAACAACATAGCATTAGCAGTAATATAGATAAATTCCAAGCAAAATTTAGCACAGAGTACGGTCTGAGTATGTCCTGCTTCTTCACTGTAACATTTGCAGAGGACCTTTGTTGTCGCTGAAAACACTCACACCAAAGTAATTTTTCATTGCAACTATGGCTCAGTAGTTCAGCCAGCAGCTTCACAGAGTCAGTGAACTCGGTCCAATTCCAACTTGGTGCAACTTATGCAGTTTTTGTATTCTGCCTGTTGGTGCATGAGATTCCTCTGGATACTCGTTTCCTCCCACAGTAAAAAAATGTCGTAAGACTAGAATTCTAAATGGTCTGTAGTGTGCGGAATAAGTGTATTAGGCTTAGGAAATGAAGGGAGAAAGGATTTGTGTAGGTTGGTAAGTATTCTTTGACAGTTTGATGTATAATTGATGGCCGAATGACCTGCTTCCAAACTTCGGTGATTCGAATATTCTAATTATGATCGTGAGACTCACACTCTAAAACTGTAACTAAACATCTGATTATCTGATCCCTGGCT
Source organism: Chiloscyllium punctatum (assembly GCF_047496795.1). Taxonomy (NCBI): domain Eukaryota; kingdom Metazoa; phylum Chordata; class Chondrichthyes; order Orectolobiformes; family Hemiscylliidae; genus Chiloscyllium; species Chiloscyllium punctatum. Next base: position 27,338,716 of record NC_092773.1, read on the forward strand.
CTAAGCCAGAAGCCTTTTCACAGCGCATGTGCATAAACACACACACACACACACACACACACACACACACACACACACACACACACACACACGGAAAGTAACATTCCATTAACACGTGGATCATACGAACATGGAGAAGGAATTACTTGCTTAGCCCTTCCATCCTGTTACAATTTCACACCAATTTCAGGCTGACGTACCTATTATCTAAATTCTACATTCCTGAACATTTTTGAATATCCTTGTTAAGCTTTCATCTCATTGGTCATGAAAACATTAACTGCGTTCATGATTTTTAAAAAATGCATTCACTATCCTTTGAAGCACAGAATTCTGAAGACTCACAACCCTCGGAGGGAAAGAGACGTTACCACTTTTCTGCCTTAAACATGCCCCTCTGCTTCTTTGTTCAACTACAATCTGAATGAAGAACTTAACAAATCAAACTTTTGCAATTAAAAAGCAATCTTGTTTGGAACAGGCGGCAGCACTGTGGACAGAATAATTCCTTTAGTCAATTGTTAGACTGAATAAACAGCTGTGAGATAAACTCCATGAGAACTGATGTCAACAAATGCAACAGAGCTCGCATCGATGTTCAGCATCAGCAACAGAGATTAGAGCTTACCAGGGACTCCAACAGCTGCTAGAATCGGCATGTAAATCCGTTCCACCTGAACAATTGTTGCAGGTTCCATTTCCAGTTGGTCTGAAAACGATAGTTCAGCTGAAGGTCCTCTGAACCGTTTAATTTAAATGGTCTACGATATACACAGGGAATACATCCCCACTGACATTACTGTGAACGGTTTTGTTTCTTTTAGCTACACTTACTTGAACAAACACATTACATCAGCGGCTCTGAAACTGTTTTCAATAACATGTTGGAAATTATTCAAGCAATGAAAAGCCAAAATAATTTGAATGGCAAAACTTGCCCAACAAAGAAAACATAGCGGAGTTTGCGAAGGAGTGATCCATCAACATGACAATTCAGCTTCACAGTCTCGATTTATCCATATAAGGTTCTGATGTAGAGTCACTGGGCCCAAAATGTTATTTCTGCTTTCTCTCGACAGATGTTGCCAGACTTCTCGAGCATTTTTGAATCTTACACATATTACACATGACTTGTGTTTCATTTATAATAGCTCCTGGTTTATTTGCCATATGTATAGAGTTCAGTGACAGAGCCAGACCGATTACATTCTGTTACGGCAGTTTCTCATTCAGATTTTGAATGTTGCATCTGATGCATGTTCAGTTAAATTGCCACTTCAGTATTTCATTCCAGTGGTATCTGTGGCAATTGTTATGAAGTGGACCAAACCCGCTCAAAATTTAATGAACAGATATTGCGTGTCCTTGACAGGTATGTCCCTGTCAGAGAGGGAGGAAGTGATAAGGTAAGGGAAGCGTGGTTTACGACAGAAATTGCATTCCTTGTGAACTGGAAGAAAGAGGCATATTTGTCGATGAGACAAGGTGGTTCAGAAGAGGCGATTGAGAGTTACATATCAGCTAGGAAGGATTTAAAAAGAGAGTTAAGAAGAGCAAAGAGAGGGCACGAGCAATCTTTAGCCAATAGAATAAAGGAGGATCCTAAAGCTTTCTACAGGTATGTGAGGAATAAAAGGATGACTAGGGTAGGAATAGGGCCAGTCAAAGACCGAAGTGGGAAGATCAGTGTGGACCCTGTGCAGATCGGAGAGATACTAATAGAATATTTCTCATCGGTTTTCACTCAAGAAAAGGAGAATATTGCAGAGGAGAAGAATGAGATACGACATATATAGACTAGAAAGGATCGACGTTAGTTAGGAGAAGGTGTTATCACTTCTAGAAGGAGCGAAAGTAGGTAAATCCCCTGGGCTGGATGAAGTTGATCCGACGATTCTCTGGGAAGCTAGACATGAGATAGCAGCGTCTTTTGCTTTGAACTTTGAGATGTCATTGTCTGCAGGTTTATTACCAGAAGACTGGAGGATTGCAATTGCTGTGGCCTTGTTCAAGAAGGTCAGTAGAGATGACCCAGATAATTATAGATCAGTGAGCCTTACTTCTGCTGTAGTAGAAATTTTGGAAATGATTATACGAGATGAGATTTATAATCATCTCGCAAGCAACAATTTGATTTCAGATAGTCAATGTGGTTTTGTCAAGGGCAGGTCGTGTCTCACAAACCTCGTTGAGTTTTTTGAGAAGGTGACCAAGCATATAGATGAGGGAAGGACAGTTGACGTGGTATACATGGACTTCAATAAAGCCTTTGACAAGGTTCCAGAGGTAGACTCTTGGAGAAACTGCATAGGCATGGGATTGAGGGTGAGTTAGCAGTTTGGATTAGTAACTGGCTTTCTGAAAGAAGGCAGCGAGTGGTAGTTGATAGAAAATATTCAGCCTGGAGTACAGTTACGAGTGGTGTGCCACGATGATCTGTTTTGATCCAGTGCTGCTTGTTATTTTTATTAAGAACTTAGGCGCAGGCATAGGTGGATGGATTAGTAAATTTGCAGATGAGACTAAAGTCGGTGGAGTGTTGGATAGTTTGGAAGAATGTCACAGTTTTCAGGGGGACTTGGATAAACTGCAGAATTGGACTGAAAGATGGCAAAGGGAGTTAAGTGCAGGTAAATGTGAGGTGATGCACATTGGAAGAATAGCAGGAAGGCAGAGTACTGGGCCAATGGATAGATTATTGGTCATGTGGATGTGCAGAAGGATCTTGGAGTGCATATGCATAGATCATTGAAATATGCCACCCATGTTGATAGTACTGTTAAGCAGACATAGGGTGTGTTAGGTTTCATTGGTAGAGGGATTGCATTCTGGAACCGCAATATCATGCTGTAACAGTACATAATGCTAATGCGGTTGCACTTGGAATATTGTGTACAGTTCTGATCGCGATACTTCGGGAAGAATGTGGAAGCATTGGAAAAGGTGCAGAGGAGAATTACCAGGATATTGCCTGGTCTGGAGGGAAGGTCTTAAATGTAAAGGCTGAGCGACTTGGGTCTGTTCTCTTTGGAAAGAAGAAGTCTAAAAGGGAATTTAATACAGGCATTCAAGATGATCAGAGGCTTAGATAGAGTAGACAGCGAAAGTCTTTTTCCTAGAATGATGACATCAGCTTGTACGAGGCGGCATAAAGCTGCACATTGAGGGGGTGGTAGATTTAAGACAGATGTAAGAGGCAGGTTCTTTACTCAGAGATTGGTAAGTGCGTGGAATGCCCTGCCTGCCAATGTATTTAACCCAGCGACATTAGGGAGATGTAAACAATCTTTGGATAAGCACATGGATGATGATGGGATAGTGTAGGGGGACGAGCTGAGAATAGTTCACAGATCGGCGCAACATTGGGAGCTGATGGGCCTAATCTGTGCTGTATTGCTACTCACACACACTCAAACACACACACACACATATGTGGGAGAAAACCAGAGCACCTGGAGGAAGCCCATGCAGACACAGGGCGAATATGCAAACTCTGCGCAGATAGTTGCCTGAGGTGGGAACTGAAGCCGGGTCTCTGATTCTATAAGGCAGCAGTGCTAACCACTGTGCCACACACACATACACATACTTGCCTACCCCCACACACACACACACACGTGTGTGTGTGTGTGTGTCTGTGTGTGTGTGTGTGGGTAGGCAAGTATGTGTATGTGTGTGTGGCATAGTGGTTAGCACTGCTGCCTTATAGAATCAGAGACCCGGCTTCAGTTCCCACCTCAGGCAACTATCTGCGCAGAGTTTGCATATTCGCCCTGTGTCTGCATGGGCTTCCTCCAGGTGCACTGGTTTTCTCCCACAGTCCAAAGATGTGCAGGCCAAATGAATTGGCTATGCTAAAGTGCCCGTAGTGTTAGGTGAAGGGGTAAATGTAGGGGAATGGATTTGGTGGGTTGCTCTTTAGAGGGTCGGTGTGGACTTGTTGAGCTGAAGGGCCTGTTTCCACACTGTAAGTAGTCTAATATGTGTACATATACTTACACACACGAAGACATATCAAGGAAGCAGGTCAGACCCTAAATTCTATTGAGTGAAAGGCATGTTCCAGATGTGATTCATTTGATCAAACTACCAGGCGTTAAGCAAAATGCACTTGGTTCTTACATGACAGTTAAAATGCAGCAACCAAAAAGAAATTCACATGACTTTGATGTAATAAAGGTTACCAAATGAATATGTTGCTTAACTATTAATCCTCAACTGTTCCAGAGCAGCAGCATCACATGAACACATGAGTATTGAACAGGTGTCAGCGGACCCGAAACTTTAACTCTGGTTTCCCTGTACAGATGCTGCCAGAACTGCTGAGGTTTCCCAGCAACTTTTGTTTTTTTATTCCAATAAACACACTTCGTTAATTTTGACCTGCTATCACCAGTTATGGAGAAAAAAAAATAGGAAAAATAAACTGTCTAGCAACACAGAGAGAACAGAGTAGTTTTAGTTTCTGCAGAAGAGACAGATCCGTATCTATCAGCTTAACCTCTGCCAAACATCACCTCTACCTTAAACTGAAGAGCAATTAAAACTTCGAGTTTGTGTGAGCCTGACTCCAGCCACATATTAATTTACTTGAAAAATAAAATCTTATTGAGCTCAATACTGTTTAACTATTGTTTCTGAAGCAGCCAAATCATCATAATTCTGGCAACACCTCCTTGCAAGAGAAAGAGCACAAAAGAAATTATTTTAATCGCGCAGTAATATGTCACATTACATAGAGACAAACACTCAACTTCACTTTTATCTCATTGTTCTGTGCCTGTTTTCACCATAAGTGTTCAAATATTTACTGAACATGAACTAAACATTGCTGTGAAGTTTCATCAAGGTCTTATGACATCTCCATTGTTCACACATACTGAAGCAGTCGATGCCCAAATGCACCAATCCTGGACAATATCTCGCCTTGAGCTGGAAGCTATCAAATCATATTCGCAGCACATAAATGCCAGGAAATGACCAAATCCAACAAAGTGTAATGCGGCCATATGTTTTGACGATCTCCGAATCACATCACCATCAACATACTGGAGATTACTGTTTAGAGGGATTTAACAATCTCACTGAGACATTCATTATCATCAGTGAGTTCGCAAACTAACAATACAAGTTGCCATATTGAACCTGAACTGGATTAGCTGTATAAATAGCTAGATGTTGGGGAGCATTCAGCAAGATCTCAACTTCTAACTCATCGAAGGCGATCCACTACCTGCAAAGCACAATCACCAAAATTCTCCACTTGCCAGGGTGAATGCTTCTTCAACAAAACTCAAGGAGTTTGATGGCACCCAGGCCAAATTATCTCTTTCTTTTCGCGATATTTTCATTAAATTCGTCTCACTCCCACACCAGTGATCAGTAACGCGCCGTGTCGTACAGAGACTCATCAAGGTTGTTCAGTCAGCATCGTCTAAACACACAACCTCTATCGTTTTCAACAACTAGTCAATCGATACTTGAGAACACCACCCTGAGGTTGCTCTCCGAGCATTACATCAGTTACATTTACATACAAATTGTTGTTCCTTCACTAGTTGGGAAGAATGATAAATCGGGGAATGGGCAACTATAGTAAAACTCGGCAGGAGCTGAGGTGTGTGGATAGTTGGCAGCTGTTTAAGGATAACCCTACTTTGATCATGTGCGAAGACTTTAAAGAGTATCGGGAATGTAAGGTCAATCTGAAATGAGGAATATAGGCAACTAATTTGGCTCATGTGATATCTGTAGCAAAGCAAGTTAACAAAAACCCCAAAGCCTTCCATTCTTTTATTAGGAGGGTTGACCCACTTCAGGCCAAAGCAGGAAAGCTATGCCTGGAGTCATGGAAAGTTGGCAATATTCTAAAGGAGTACTTATTGTCAGTATTCAACCAAGAGAGGGACATGATGGATATTGAAATTAGGGACCGATGTATGATTACTCTCGGTCAAGTTGGCAGAAGGAGCGAGGGCGTGTGGTTTATTTTTAAAGGCATTAACGTGAACAAGACCTCATGTCTGGTTTGGATTTATCCCAGGTTAGTGAGCGAAGCGAGCGGGGATATAGCTGGGGCCTTTACAGACACCTTTGCGGTATCATTGTCCCGGATGACTAGAGCATTGCTAATATTGTCCCGTTGTTCAAGAAGAGTCGTAAGGGCAATCCAGGTCATTGTAGTCCGATGTGCCTGACTTCAGTGATATAAAGGCGGCTGGAGAAGATGGTGAGGACAAGATCTCCTTCCATTTAGCATAAAATCGGCTTATCCATGATAGGCAGCATGGTTTTGTATTGAGTAGAATCAGTGGTTGGCCCATCTTCTGTGACAATAGGAGAATTCTGTACCAGCCAAAGAACCGATTCATGGCTGAGGCAATGGAAGGTGACATATTTTTACAGACATCAATCCACCAGTGAGAAACTCAAGGTACGTTGGCATGAAGGTTATATACAAATGTTCACTGAATGCATTCAACTGTTCTGTTTCGCTTTGATGTGTCGAATTCAATGCACTGCTTATTAAATGCTAAAAACATAAATCAGCTATTTCAGACGATCAACAAACAGTGTAAATGTATAAAAAGATAATATAATAACTACTTCAGAGATAGCCAACATGACACATATCACTACCTAGTCAATCTCCTTCACTCCACATGACATTTGGATACGGTGGCAGTCACACAATTAACAAGAAGTCACAGAAAAGGTGATGAGCCTACATAATATTCAGAAAATGATACTGAAGACGTATCCTCCAAATCCTGATGTATCTTTAACGAAACTGTTCCAAAATAATTATAACACTGGCATCTGTGTTCCAATGTGGAAAAGTTCCCACTCATCTTCTGTGCACTTAAGGAATAACAAGTCCAAACAGAGCTGAAGTATCATTAAAAAGATGGACGGGGGTATTGAGAGTGCTATTAAGCAGAAATTTGTTCAGGAAAAGGCCTGCGCACTGGCAGTCATTCGGGATTATTCAGAAGCACTCAGTTAGTGATCTGTTCATCTCTATTCCATTCCCTGACGGCAAGAGCATAATTTCTGGAGAGATTGGGGCAAAAATGCTCGCAATTCCCAAAGGACATCAACTAATATCTCCACAAAATTGAGCAAGTTAACATGCGACACTGCCTGAACTTCCACCTGCAGCTATGACGATAGCATCAAATTTCAAACATCTGCTGCATCTGCATATCACATTCAAATGTTCATTTAATAAAGTAACACACAGTTCTCCACGCTGACTGCTGTGGACAAACAGAACGTATAATCCCTAGTTTTCCAGACAAATTTGGAAAAAAAAAGCTGCGTTAAATACTATTTTTTGGAAAATAAACATTCATGTGTAACTGGGAGCATGCGTTAGTGACAGAAGATTGCCTGATAGGTACGAAACAGAAACTGGATTTAAATGTGCATTCAACTCACGAGTAAATAAATAAATATTCTGGGACGTCAACTACTTCTAATCTGAGCAAATAACTTACATAAATCGAGGTTACCTATATTTCCCAAATTTATTCATAAAGTGAAGTAGGAAAGTCAATTGTGCAGTGGATGCAAGAAAGGCACATAGTTTGGTTTAGGCAATTAAGGGGGCAAAATTCCATCATGATGGTACATGGTGGCAAAATGTGAGAATGCCACTTTATCAACATTCACGAAAATGAAACTCATTTACCCAACAATGAGAGTTTGCAGACCTTCGAGTTACAGAGAGATCAGTATGTCCTGCAAGAATCACAAATGTTGGATGTATTTAAGGAATGCAAATAATTAATTGCAAAAGGATGCCCCGACTTGCAATGAGGACAATGAAAACAAAGCTAGAAGGTTGTGCGTCAGTCATGCATAGCATTGATGACACTGTGTAGATGGAGGACCTTGGAGAATGGTATAAAGTCTTCACAGTAAGCAGGGTGTGAGGAAAAGTAGTCAAGGTAATTGTAGGAGTCGTTAGGTTAATATTGAATATTAGCAGACAATCTGTCTTTAAAAATGTCTTTAGATATGTCGAAAAAGTGGTGGAAGGAGTCAGAGATGGATGAGGTGAAATTGGGTTGTAAATGGAATTGGAAGCAAAACTGAGAAGCATTTCTAATTCCATTTGAGAAAGGGAGACAACACAAACGATATCATCAACGGTACTGAGAAAGAGCTGTGGATGGGATTCGGTATAGGATCAGAGCAAGGCAAGTTCCGTGTATATCGTAGAAAGACAAGTCTAACTGGGAATGTTGTGTAGTCCAGAGCCAACTCTCTGTACTGAAGAACATGAATGACTTAAATCCGAAATTATTCAGTTTGAGGCCGAGCCCGGTCAGTTCGACATAGCTGTTGGAAAATAGGAATTGTTCACGTGGCTGCTCCAGGAAGAATTGGAGTGCACTGAGACCATCCTGTTGGGAGCTGGACGTGTAAAGGGATTGCACGTCCGTGGGAAAGAGCGTGCGGTTGGAGACTGCAAGCTGGAAATTCTGACACGAGCATAAAATGTCAGAGGAATCGCGGATGTAAGTGGACAGTGTCTCGACTGGGGAGAAAAGACCGATTCAAAGAAAGAAGCGGTGAATTCTGTGGGGCAGGAGTCAGCTGAATCTATGAGCTGCCCGGGTAGACCTGTTTGTGGATATTGGAAAGGAGGTAGAATCGAGCTTTGCGGGTTTGGGGCAGCATCGGCTCGGACGCAGTAGATGGGAGATCACCAAATGTAATGATGTTGGTCACATAGTTGGCTGAATGGCATAATATTCCATGGCGCAATTATGGTCCAGGTGGAACTAGGAGGAAGTATCCGAGAGCTGGCGCTCAGCCTCTGCAAAGTAGAGATGAGTATTCAGATAACAACAACAGTACTCTTTTCAGAAGGATTGTTATAAAGTCAGCTTTGGATCTGAAAGCCTGGAGTGCTGTTAGTTCTGGAAGCTTGGGTTCGAATAAATGGGGGTGGAGGCAGAGAAACGGAGGCGAACAATCTCACGCTGACAGGCTCCAATGAAAAGATTGAGTGCAGGTAAAAAGCTAGAGGAAGGGGTGCAGGTGGAGGGAGACTGTTGGAGTTGGACAAAGAGTATTTGTGACAGGAACAGGGCTCTTGTCCTTCGAAATAGGCACAGAGATTACACGATGGAAGAAGAGCTCAACAACATATCTTGCCCACCATTCATTATGGTGGAGTCACAGGGAGATCAAGAAGCTCAACATCAGAGAGCGGAAGTTCAGAATTTATCATGAATATATGACATGACGTGGGTTTGGAGACAGGGATGCAGTCAGGGGACAGGGGAGCCAAGAAAGGTGCTGGACTGCTTGGGTATCTCTAAGTTGTTATATGTTTGTGCTTTGATTCCTGACAGGAAAATTTTAAAAAAAGTTTACTGTTAGCACCTGGACTTAGCCGAGGACTGGAGTGGAATTGGTTGATGTGCAGCCTTTCGCCAGTTTTGGGGTTAACGTTAGAGAGAGAGTTCGATACTGTGACCAAGCATAGTATTGAATGGATGTCAGGATGCGGCGAGAGCAGCTGTTGGTGGAACATTGAACATTATAGAGATTCTTATCACCCTGAGAAAATTCGAAGTACGCAGAATGAAACTTGAGATTGGATCCAAGTGGAGTGTGTCTGACTCAGCGGCAACACCTTGTCCAATATTATTCATTTTCTAGTCGTCTAGAACTACTGAAAAATCACAATGAAGGGTTCTTCAAATCTTCTCAGCAATGCCCTTCAGAATTCCGGGATGTAGTCGGTCAGGTCAGAACAATTTATTCACCTTTAGACTTTTCCTCATCACGTTCTCCTTTTGATTTCCATTACACTGTCCTCTGCTCCGTGATGGTCTTGACGATATAGTATGCTGCGTAGTTCGTTCATTGTGACAATGGGTGCAAATTAGCCATTCAATTGCTCCACTTCTTGTGTTTACATTCTTAATTACCTCGTCTTGTTTTTAGTCTCCAATGTTCATTCTTGCCTCTCTTATGTTGACCAAATCGGCAAATTAATTTCAATCGTATTTTATATCACGAACTGTATTACATCGTCCTTCATTTTCCCGCACCTTATTTCAATTTTTGTACTTGTCTTCTGCTAGTTTTCAAGTGGTTCCCAATCCTCTGGCTTCCCAGCAATCAGTATGACACTGTATGATTCTATTGTTATGATCTTGTGCTGCCGCTAATTTGCCTCCTCAACAACGGCAATACTTTTATCACCTCCATATGTTTATTGTTCCTTGAGTTTAAGTTCTGCTGGGCCTCCAGCAGAATTACTCACATAAAACTCGTGCAATTGTGCTCCATGTTTGACTTCATCCAATCAACTCGGGACAGTTCCTCACAAATATTTTTGTCATCACCTTTCCTCAATTTTATTACAGTTCGATACAACGTCAGATTCTTACTTCCCAATTCTATCATAATGGTTGCAGTCTCCTCGATTTTATTTCACGTTAAGCGCCAAAATCAAGTCTGCCTCGTTACAAATCATTGAATCCAACGTTAGTTGTTCTCTAGTTATCTCTCCCACAAGCTGCTCCAAACGCCATTTCTTGAAATTATGTGGGGCATCATTAATCCCACTGACCCACCAAAACAGCATCCTGCCAACCCACCCAGATCCACACCCCACCCACTCCCTGTAAACCCAAATTTTTCATGACTAATCCACCTAGCCTGCACATCTTTGGACCAGTGAAGGAAACCGAAGCACCTGAATGGCACCCACACAGAATCGGGGAGAACGTACAAACTCTTACCGACAGACGCCCGAAGGTGGAACCTATACGTTGTCCCAGGTGATGTAAGGCAACCTTCCGAAAGACTCAGCCATTGTCCTGCCCCTTCACTTGAGACCCCCTACAAAACAACATAACCATATATCCCTCAACGGGAGCAGTCCTGTCATTCTTTATCTTTTAAACAAAGAACAATCGATATACAAAACTGATTTTAGTTTCGAAGCTTTTAATGTCCTGTGATTACTGCTGTACATTCTATCTGCATAGATATTTCCAACTCTAAACATGTAAATATACAACACCCCAGATCCACACCCAACCCTCTCTCTGTAACACTGAATTTTTCATCACTAATCCACTTAGCCTGCACATCTTTGGACCAATGAATGAAAAGGAAGCATCGGAATGAAACCTTCATGCATACAAGGAGCATTTACAAACTCCCGCAAACCAACACCTGGAAGTGGAAGCTAAACGTTGTCCCCGGTGACGTGAGGCAACATTGCCAACCGCTCAGCCATTGTACTGGCGTTTAAGTTGAGACCCACAATGAAACTCTTTTTCTCTAGTCCACTTGCATATTAGAATTTTCGACAATTATTGCAATTTGCCCTAAATTGCATGCCTTATCTTACTCCTCGTTTATTTTCTTGCAATATTCAGACTACTGCTTGCAGGCCAGTACACAGCTCCAATCAGGATACTTTTTTCTTCGTCGACCCTCAACTCTCTTGTTCTAAACAACACCAGACTGCCCCCACAGATCTCAAAAAGGTATTGTGAGCAGATAGCCTATATTTTATCTATTACATTGTGATTCAATTGGTCCACCAGTAGATTTCATAAATGCAAACTTTATTCCTACCACACGTTCACAATACAAGGAAGAAAATTAACTGCCAATATTTGAACTCTAATGCAATACTTGAGGTTGCAGTCTATTGTTGAAATAAAATCATCAACTATTCCAAACCATACAAGAAAAACAACACAAATACAAATCCTTAAAATGGACAGTCCTGTCATTCTTCGTCTTCTAAAAAAAATCTACGTACAAAAATGATTATTTTTCAAAGCTTTTAATTTCACGTGAGGAGTGCTGCACATTCTATTTGCATAGATTGCTCCAACTCGAAATATGAGTTCATTTCAGTTCTTTTCTTCCATCACTGTATGCCTCCAATGTACTTCATCATAGTTGTGACAATCCGTTGGAAATTATGTTCTCTCATCCTGTAACGTGCATATTTTAAAATATAAAGCTTATAATGAAAATATCCATGTGAACAGTCTGGTACTTTTATCCTCACAATTCCCCGGAAATATAAAATAAGGGATGATGTTAGGCATGGAAAATTGTGTCAGGCCAACATAAATAAGTCTCTCTATACTCACATCACTTTCTTTTAAGAGTACAACCACCTCACTCTTCTCACCCACTTTAAATTCTTTTACATAATTCAGTTTTACTAAAACTGGAGAGGTGGTCGACAAAAATTTCAGGCTTTCACATCTGACGCTCATTCATTCACCGCAATTTAATGCACTTCTTTTACAAGTCTGTCTTTGGAGGAAACATGCTGCAAAAATTTGTAACAACGTTTTTTCTTTAAAACGACTCAGGGTCAGGGATTGGGGCACTTCCTTCTTTGTCGATGCCTTGGGAAGCTCCCAATAATCATGTTTCTCACATCCCAATGAGCAAACTGTGGAGGTCCAAAGGTATGGCTTCGGGAGGTGACTTGGGCATTCATTTGGTCATGTTTAGCCGGGTTTACAGGAATGCCCGCCTCCTGATGTTGGTTGAACAAGGCCGTTACATGCTCCTAACATTTGCTTTTTGTCTGAATAAAAATCTCCAAATCTTCTATGGACACTGCACAAAAGGATAATACAGACACAATCTTATCGTTGAAATGTGGCTGTTGCTTACTTCGTACTGAATGTCATGACTTTAACACACTTATGGATAGCTGTAACTGCCAGTGAGTTTTGATTGATGCAGGCTGAGAAATGATAGCTTCCTGTCTCACATTCTCAGAACGATATCAGGTACAGAGACGTGGTCACACTGTGGACTCAACAAGGAGGAATGTAATGAGTGATCACCAGGCTGAGGAAACGTGTGAAGCAGATATATGCAGGAATGTGAATATGTCCTGCAAAAATGACACGAAATTTGTGTTATGTTTAAGGGAATGGCTTATCAGACGTTAACAGCAGCAAAAAAAATCATGGCACCATGATTGTTTCTGCTGCAGGTGGGGGTCAGGCAAGCATCAAAATGCTTTATTTATAGGGCATCCAGATGTAAGGTGAATAGATACGCTTTTCTGTGGCCGCAAACAAGAGTCCAAAATGGTGTGTTATCTCCCTGGTGCTCGTATCCTGGATGTGTCTGAGTGGTTTCACAAGCTGTGGGGAGAGGGATGGCAAAGAACCAATGGTCGCAGTATGCATTATTACGAATGACACTGTAAAAAAAAAGGATAGGATCCTACAAACAGAATATAGAGAACTAGGAAGAAATTTGAAATGTAGGACCAAAGATGGTTAACTCAGGATACCTACAAGTCCCATGAGTCAGTTCGAGTAGAATCTGTACAGTTTTTAGAATTTAAAAATGGCTGATAAAATGTTGTAGTGGGGAGGATTTAGGACTAGGGGGATAGTGGGACTAGTTCTGGGGGAGGTGGGACCTATACAAAATGACCAGAACTGGTTTCCTTGAGGGGTAGCGGGGGGAGGGGGGAGGGGGTATACTTGGCACAGTGGTTTGGGAAGGTACTCGTATGGCAGGGAGGTGGGAACCAGGAAACTACGGCTGTTAATGCAGAAATTCACGGAGAGATAGAAGGCAAACGCAAACATTACTGAGAACAAGAACAGGCAGAGAAACATTGCTGATATGAACGGGGAGGTGATCTGAAATCCGAATGTTTCATTGCAGGAAGTAGGATAGGTTAGAAAGATGAACTTAGGGCTTTGGTTAGTACTTGGAAATATGACATGATTGTGATTACAGAGATTTGGCTAAAACAGGGGCAGGACTGGCAGGTGAATGTCACAGGATTGAGATGTTTTAGTCGCGATAATAATGGAAGTTAAAAGGGTGGGGGATTGTATTCCTGGTAAATGAATATCTCAAAGCTGTACTGAGTGAGGATACATCAGAGGACTCGTGCCAATGTAGTTAGACCTCAGGAAGACGAAAGATGACATCATAATGATGGAGCTTTAAGCCAGGCCTCTGGAGAGCCAGCGGGAGACAGAGGAGAATATGTGCAGACAATTTTTGGCAAGATATAAAAATAGCAGAAATGTCATGGTGAGTGATATGAACTTCCCGATATTGATTTGGACTCACTTCGTGCTTGGATGGAGCACAATTTGTAAGGGTCATTCAGGAGTGTTTCTTGACAGTATGTAAACAATTCAGCCAGGGAAGGGATTATAGTAACTCTGGTTTTGAGAAATGAGCCCGGCCACGATACCGAGGTTAATATTAATACGCTCATGACTAGAGTTATAAGTTATTCTCTGGCGAATGTGCTGGAGGAAGGCAAACTACAACAATATTAGGCAGGAACTGGAGCTTGTTGATTGGAGGCAGGTATTTGAGGGTAAATCCACAAAAGACATTTGGGAGTATTTCAACTGGAAGTTGATACGACTTCCCGCGAAAATGAAGCATAGGTAGTTCAAGTTACGTGAACCAGAGTTGACAAGGGAACGTATGACCTTGGTCAGAAAGAAAAAAAGATACATTCAGAAGTTGCAGAATGCTGGAAACTGATGATACCCTTGAAGTACGTAAACAAATTAGTAAAGAACTTTAACAAGGAATTACAAAGGTTAAAAGACGTCTTGAAAAGGCATTAACCAACAGGATTAAGGAAAACCCCAAGCATTTCATATATGCATAAAAAGCAAGATGACAACTAATGGAAGGTAGGCCCACTCAATGACAAAAGAGTGAACCTATGTGTGGAGACAAAAGAGATAGGTGGAGACCTAAATAAATGTTTGGTCTCAGTATTCACCAAAAATAATAAATGTATGGAAGATGATCTCAGGAAAGAGAGAATCGAATTTCTCAGACAAGTGATGTGTGTCTTAAAACGTATTCAGGCAGATAACTCCTTGCGTCCTGATGGAATCTGTCCTAGAATAGTGAAGGAGGCAAGAGAATAAATTACTAGAACATTGACAGATATGTATGTATCCTTTTGTCCACAGGTGAAGTCCAGAGATATGGAGAATGTCTAATGTCGTCCAACCATTTAATAAAGGTAACAGGGATAATGTTGGAAATTACAGGCTTGTGAGACTCACGTCGGTGGTTGGTAAATTATTGGAAATAATTCTTCGGTACAATGTCCTAATGCAGTTATGTTCTATGAAGTAAGATGTGGAAGCTTTGGAGAGGGTGCAGAGAAGATTTACCAGGATGTTGCCTGGAATGGAGAATAGGTCGTACGAGGATAGGTTGAGAATGCTAGGCATTTTTTTATTGGAACGGCGAAGGATGAGGGGTCGATGTATCAGGAAGTAGCTGTTTGCTGTCAATGTTTTCCAGATCCTGTCTCATGATATTGAAATTGGCATTCTCCCGATTTAAGTACTTAGCTTCTGGACTCTGCTTATCTGTTTCTGCAATGACAATGAAGCTTACAGAATTCGCGTCACTATCCCCAAAAATGCTTGCCCACTTGAGCGGTTCATTCAGTTGCATTAGACCTAGTGCTGCCCCATCTGTAATAGGATTATCCACTTCTTGGAATTAAAAACTCTCCTAAATGCACATTAGAAAACCAACCCCGTGTAATAATTTCACACTCAGGGAAGCACAGTTAGTGTCAGCAAATGTTAAATTGCCGACAATTGTACAATTATAATCCAACCGCGATTATATTGTTCCGTAATTAGCTTCTCTATCTCCCTCTAAATGTTCTGAGTTCTTTAGAAAGGCCACAGCAAATAAATCAGTCCTTTCTTTTATTTCTAAGATCTACACAGATTGCCTCATTCGAGGATTCTTCTCGACTCTCGTCCCTCATTATTGCAGCGATGGGTTCCTTTTTAAAGAATGCAATGCACCCAACTCTTTTACATTGTCTTTACCCCTACCACAGCTGAAAATTATTTACCCTGAAATTTTGAGTTTCTATAGCCACATTTCATTATCTGAACCACATCTGAATAATTACAATAATAGCATATTCCCACGTGCTGATCAATAATCTATGATCATCTGCTTTACATGTCAAATTCCTTGCATGAAATAAGATGCAATTCATTTTTCTATACTTGTCACGTGCCATATCATTCTCTAGCTGATGTGACTGCATTGGCATTCCTTCTAGCTGAACCTTGCTTCAAACTTTATATCTAACTCCTTCCCCATTCCCTTCTCAAGTCAGTTTGTGACCTCCCCAGCAAAGCAACCAAAGCTCCCAGGTTGGTATTGGGCCATTCTTTAGAAACACCTCACCCCACCCTCTCAAAACGCAGTAATTCTACCAGATTTGTTTTCAGAGAATAACAGAGTTGAGTCGAAAAGTGAATTCAGTCTTTCCCAGAGGAATGTTTCTGGTTCATGCAAAGGGTGTGTGTTGTGGCAGCTGTGGTTGTGGCTGGACATCGTGTAACCTGTTATCTCAGCAGATGGATTTAATTTCTGTAACTCCCAACCTCAGAGAATTTTGTTCAAAATCTGTAAATCATATCATCAAACTCAGAACTGATTTATTGGACAGCTTTCATAAATGACAGCAACAACAAATCTATACAGAGTCAGTAAAAAATATGGAGTGTAATTTCGTTACGCCTGAGAATCTGTGATATGCAGTATCATAAATGCAGTTTAGCCTTTACTTTACTGTATGATTTGATACATTTGCAAATACCTGTTATGTTTATGTTATTTGTTGTCTTTTGTTCAATCCTTTATTTTATGTAACACCTTCTGTCCTGTCGGTGAAACTAACGTGTCGCCTGACTGAATATCTTTCAGCAGATAAATATCATATTAACTAGCAAAACATAAACATATGATCTATCAAATAATCTCTAATTTTTAGATCGTCAACTTGGATCAAACGAAAAGTTTGGAAAGTGTTGGTGGCCAAAGAAACCAGGGTGGCCTTCTTCATCATGAGTCACTGAAAAACAGTATGCAAGTAGAGTAGGATAGCTTGTTAGACGAGCGTTTTGGTCACCTTTATTGCATGAGAATTTAACGACAGGAACAATGATGTTTTTGTTCAATGATGTCAGATTTCGCATGGAGTGTTTTGTGCACACTCTGTTCTACTGGCCAAACTAACCATATACTTAATGTCGAAGGAGAGCAGCTGAATTTCACCAGATACATTAGTTGAATTTTTAGACTGTTGGATAAATAAACTGGATTGTTTGGTGTTTAGAGGAATGAGAGGCAAAAGCTTTAGAATCTTACAAAGACCTTCAATGGATTGACAACCGATGTAGAAGTGTTGAATTCCCAGCTATATGAAGAATTTAGATTTGTAAAGTGGAGTAACTTATTCCCACAGAGGATTATTGAATCATTGGAATTCTGCAGCGAACATACTGTGAAAGTTTAATCACTGTGGTGGCACGTTGCCTCAGTGGTTAACACTGTTACCTCAGAGCACCAGGGAACCGATTCGCGCCTCGAGCGGCTGTCTGTGAGCAGGTTACACGTTCTCATCATTTTTGCGAGGGATTCCTCCTGGTGGCCCGGTTTCCTCCCACAGCCAAAGATGTGCAGGTTAGTTGAATTGGCCGTGCTAATTTGCCCGTAATGTTCAGGGATGGGTCAGGATAGGTGCATTAGTCAGGGATAAATATATAGCAATAATATTGAAGAATTGGTCTGTGTAGGTTACTCTTCGGAGGGTCGCTGTGGAAATGGTGGACCGAAGGGCCTGTTTCCACTCTGTGGAATTGGATATTGAGTTCAAGACAGAGCTGATAGATTTCTAATGACGATTGCAGCCAAGGAGTAATATTAGGTGAATGAAAGTCATGATCGGAGTTGGAAGACGGGTTTGCTAGGTTTAGGATAGACGCATCTGTATCGGGGGGAAAGCCCACACATCTCCTTTTCCTGTGTGAACATTATGTCGCTACTTCCTTTCCATTACATAACTCCTTGCCTGATCTATGGGACACCTTTCCGGCATCTTAAAACATGGTGAACTGTATAGGGACTGCCCAGTAGTTGCAGCATCAGTTTTCTCCTGTGTCCCCCAAACTCCGATCTCATAACTACTATCGTTATAAACATTTTCATGCTTCCTCAGCAAACTTCATATCTTTCCTTGATAGACATACTATATACTGTGATTCAGAGGGTATTCGATTGAAAGCAGTTTACTACATCTGTTTGTTTAGTGACTGTCACTCATTCCATTCTTGATGAATCACAATTGGGTTACTGAAGCGTGATACACATCTATTAATGTGGCACATCTTTCAATGTGTTCACTATCGTGTCACTGGGAGCAACGCATTCGGCATGAACAGTGCTTTGTAACAACACACAGAGAGAGAGAGAGAGAGAGAGAGAGAGAGAGAGAGAGAGAGAGAGAGCGAGAGAGAGAGAGAGAGAGAGAGAGAGAGAGAGAGAGAGTAGGTATCACTATCAGTGAATGAAAGGTTAGAAAGCTGAAGCAATGAATTGGAATATGGCGACAGTAGATTATTTTGTTACAACATTGAATTGGAATCCAAGGGAACATTATTGGAATGGCATAACAACGGTTGAAGATGTGAAGACAGTAGATTGCAATGTTACAGCAATGGTTCTGAATGTCAGAACAATAGACTGGAATCATAAAATAGTGGAGAGGGATTTCTTTGAGACGACAAGTTATCTTTCTGCAAATTTTGATCAGATGTTACTAAAACATCGAATTCGATGGGCACTTCAGATCATTCAATTCATTTATTACCCCATTCTCGCAATTTTTGGCATCCCTGGTAAGTCTTTCCAATTTCTATTAATGTGGCATTTATAGTGTGCAGACCTGGCAGCGGTTCATGCTCGTTGTACAAACCATTGCTCAATGCATAACTGTGCTTGTAGTTTACTCTGTGCAATTTTGCACCAATGAAGAATCTTGGTATCCCGTTATGATCCCTGTAAACTTCACCATCTTAGCGTCCTTACTGATTAAGCAATGATTCTGTATTTAACATTCACGCAGTTGAAGCACTTGTTCACTGAATATCTCAGTATTTGCTGTTAGTTACAAACGGCATTGCATAACTGTGACTTCACTACACTCCTATGAAAGGGGTGCACCATAGAGATTTTATTGCAATCAAATACTACTGGTTCACTTATACTCCTTGGGGTGCGAGACTTTGGTACATGCTCATGAAACCTGTTTTTATACTTCCTAAGATCAAGCAGAGACAGCTAAAAGTTTGAAAAATTGAATCTATATCGTATGCACAGTCCTGGACCATATGGGGCTATTTAACGTGGCTAAAGCACGTACTGTGCACATCGGACATACACCAGATTCTTGCCTGACACCACGCAAACACAGAGAATATTTGCAAATGCCACACAGACAGTCGGCTCAGGCTGGAATTGAACCTGGACATGTGGTGCAGTGAGGTAGCAGTGCACACCACTGAGTCACCCTGGAGCAAAAAACAGAATCGATGTTTCAAATTTAATGTGACCACACTTCCCATTCTTCACAGTCACTCTGATAACCGGCGTCTACATTTTGATACAATAGCCTGCAAACTGAAGATGATGTTTATTGGAAACACCGAGACATATGCAAAAATAGTAATGAAGAGCTGAGATAGGCGATTCAGCGTCGGTTCATGTTCCGATACATCTAATGACCTGTCATTTTGTTGGATCACGTTGACGGATTCAGAACATTTTTTTAAAATGAGTTGCTTCAGGGCACCATGTAGATTATATATACTAGATCTGCTAAGGATCAATGATAGACTGCACAAATGCGTATTTTGTTAGATGGTTCCAGTCGAGTAGATCGGTTGTCCTGGATGTTTTCAATTTCGGCGTTATGTTGAAGACATCCAAGTAAGCGGGAATTTTTCTATCACACAATTGACTCAAAAACTTAACATCAGGGCTCAATAAGGATTCGTTAATACGTTTTGCTTTCAATAAGGTGAGAATTAGTGAATTTCGATTAGTCCAACATTGGGTCATGGGGAAGGAATCAGCATTACAATAGACGGTAATCACCCAGGACTGCTCCGTAATTATCAGGGTAAGGAGATCACTGATCCAGTTAAACGCACGTACAATCAAATCTGGCGCATGAATCCTCACTGATGAATCTGCACATTGAATTCCACAAAAAACTTGCATCACGTGGTTTGTATAGTTTACGACAAAATTTGTTCCAACTATTTGAAAAGTTTCAGCTGACTGCAATCTTTATCACATCTTATATTTCAAGTTGTCATCTTGCAGACCATCGGTACATGGCTCCAGCAGATGGCCGCCATTCAAGTAAAAACATTGCATACCTCTATCAGTGTTAAGAAAAAAATTGTTACATTTGCTCTGAGCAGAATGTCTAAATGCATTGTTTACTTTCCTCACAGCGAACATCGCAACAATCATGATCCTGTCCCGGGGAAAGAGTGGTCTCTGCAAACGTATTACTCATTATCTGATGGCCATGAAAATGGCAGATCTCCTGGTCATTATCGTTGACCTCATATTGTGACACATTCCATTTGTCTATAAGGAACAATATCACATTTTACATGCCATCCCTGTGTGTAATATCCATGCTATCCTACTTTACGCAGCCACTGACTGCTCTGTCTGGTTCACCAGCACTTTCACCTTCGAGCGATTTGTTACCATTTGTTGCTCAAGTCTGAAAACCAGCTTTTGCAAAACGAAAACAACGGCAGTGGTTCTGGGCACAGTGACTGGATTGAGCTTTTTGAAGAACACATTTTGGTATTTTGTATATACTAGTCGATATCGACTGGGAAACAGACCCTGGTTTTGTTGGGTGAAAATGCATGTCAAGCTTTCTCCCGTCTGGGGGGCAATGGAGTTCCTTCATTATATTCTCACTCCTGGAGTTGCCTTTATTCTTATTCTATTTTTCAATGCTTTAACGGCCAGACACATTTTCGTGACGAGCAAAGTTCGCAGGCGACTTCACCATCAGATCAATAGAAAAAGCGCCAGGGACCCAGAGATGAATAATCGAAGGAATTCTATCATTTTGTTGTTTCTCGTCTCAGGCAATTTCATATTGTTATGGTCAGTATCAATGGTGTTTTCCATCAGTTCACGAATGGTATTTTTGGGCTATCAGTCAAAATCGCAGCCTTTTTTTGTAATGGATTTAGGCTACATGCTTCAGATGCTCAGTTGCTGCACAAACTCTATGATTTATGTTGTGATACATCCAAAGTTCAGAGAGCAGTTGAAGAAGATGATGAACTACCCGTTTGTTAAAATTGTTAAATATCTTAAATGTTGAGAATTATTGAAGTATTGCCCCACCAGAAATGTATTCTGAATAATTTTCGCTGCAATCAATATTGCATACTGTCTGATATATTGACACATGTCAAGCAAACTTATATCTCCTGGCCATTTCACATGGGAATTTATCCCTTATATTGGTATCTGATTCCTGAGCGAATACCTATGATTTTGTGTAATTTTCCAAGTGTGCAAGGCTGCATGAGTACAAACATGAGAAAATGTTAACTTCTCATCAGTGATCATAACATGATGAAATGACACGTGGTTTGGCGGGTGAACAAGATCAGTTGGAATCTGGTGCCTGAAACTGATTAAAGAAATCCAATGCTTTTTAATCGCGTTGATTACTGCAGGCGAGAAAAAACAAAAAGCACAAAACTAGCTGGTAAATAGCAGTACCAGGAAGTTAAGGAGATATTTCATAACATTCATAAACACACACAGTGTAATATAAATGGTGTACTCTCCGTGACTAAGTATGGAAGTTAAGGATCACATCGTGGATGACACAACTGAGGTCCATGCTGCGACGTTGACTAGTATAAGGTTGGAAATGTTTTGAATGCAGCAAATGATGATTTGAAAAAAAAATTGCGAGGAAGGGGAGTGCAGAAAGTAAATGCAAATATATACTGGAAAGAAATATTTAGGAAACAAGATGGCAAAAGTTCCTATATCTGAATCTTGAAACAAAAGAACCGATGATAGTAGCGGTAGGAATTATTCATCCATGCAAGTTGGAACTGGGGAATTAATAATGGCAGAAGAGGAATTGGTGTTGATATTGAACACATATTCCATATCTGTCTTTGTAGATGAAAGCATTATAAAATGCACAAAAGAATACAAAATCCGATACCAAATCTGGAGAAGTGAACATAAAACATCGTTTTTCCTGATGAAGAAAGTGCATTGCACTTTACTTTTGGAATGGGTATGCACTGCAAATTCTGGGAATACCAATATACTGGCACGAGAAAGCAATACTCTTCTGAAGATTGGATGTAGGCTGAAAAGTCGAAATGGCCTCCCTCTGAGCTGTAGTAGCTCTCTGATTCTACCCGCACAACTAATGTAACTAAAGGTGAATGAGCTTCCTGCACCTCATGCCTTGCATTGTAGCATGATGGAATGAATACCAGCAAAGATTATGAAAGACTGCACAATCAAAGAGCTTTATCAATACAGAAATCTGTGAGTATTAGAAGGCAAATTCCCCGCTGGTTCTTGTAGTTCAGTTTTCTTCGCTGCAGGACATCACTGCAGAAGTTCATTCGAGTAGTGTCCTTGGTCCAACCATCTTGAATTGCTTCAGCAAAGACATTCTGTCTGTCATAAGGTCAGTACTGGCATGTTCTCGAAGAGTGCACAATGTTCAGCAACATGCACGACTTCTAAAATACTGAAGTGCATCTTGCTAAAATTCAACAGCTTTGGATCAATATCTGGGCTTGGGCTGACCACTGTCAAGTCACGTTTGTCCTACTTAAATCACAAGTAATTACTAACTCCGATAGAATCAGTGATGGTACCATCATTGAATCCCCCGCAATAAACATTTGTGGTCAACATTAACCCGAAACTCAAGTACAAGCATTACATAAACGCAGTTCCTACAAGAGACGAGGAATACTGCAGCAAGTAACTCAGCTGCTGATTCTATGAAGATTGTCCATCACTTACAAGCACAAGTCAGGAATGTAATGGAATATTCTCTGCTTCGCTTTGTTAGTGCACACCAATAACACTCAAAAAGCTTGATACCATCCAGCCCGAAGCATCCTGATTGATTGGCACACTATTCACGTAAATTGACAGCCTCCATAATTGTCAAACAGCAGCTGCAGTACTTACTCTGTACAAAATGCAACGCAGAAATTCACCACAGATCCTGAGACATCACGTTCTAATCCCATGATCACTTAAGACCCCTCCAAATTAATAATCACCTGATTTGGGAAATATATTGCTGGAATTGCTGAAAATTATGGAATTCCCTCCCAACGTAGGATGTATGATCCACAGTAGTTTAACATGGCAGCTGACCACCAATTTCTCAAGGGCATCTGTGGACAGGAAATAATATGCTGGACACTCAGCGATGCCTACGCCTAACAGGTGAAAAAGCATCGGCATTTCTGTAGTCACATACGAGATCTAAGTTAGAAAGTTACCTCCCTGGTTTTCATGTCAGAGATATTACAGCGAAGTTACAGCACACGCTAAAGCATTTCACCTGCAGCCTGTCGTAATGGACGATTAAAAAGGTGAAAACAAAAATTGTGAGTCTTAAATTTAGGAAATTGGTATTTACGGAGCAAGTTTTAAAAAAAAACTAGTGTCATAAAGGTTATGAGAACAGGATTACTGCCAATGTGACATGCTCGTCAATGGTGAATTAGCAGGTTATATGGATTGATCACGTGGTAAAGAAATCAGATGAGCAAAAGGTATCTTAAGTCGAGGTGTGAAATCTTGATTATAGGGATTTCTAACCAGTTACAAAATGGCAGGATAGTACTGATACTTGATGGAATGCGTTTGCCAGTAATTAGGGAGAGTCTCAACTAAATTGGAAGGGCAATGGGACCGACTTCAAGGAGTCAGCTGTTGTCGGCTGCAAAGGGACTTAGATATGATGCAGAGCTGGGCTCAGGTGTGGTAGATAGAGTTCAGCCCTGTTAAGTGTGAGGTTCTCCATTTTGGAAGGACAAATAAGAATGCGGAATACAGGGTTAACTGTAGGGTTCTTAGTAAGGTGGAGGAGCAGAGGGATCTTGAGTTCTGTGTTCATAGCTCTTTGAAAGTTGCCACTTAGGGGGATAGAGCTTGTAAGAAGGCCTATGGTGTATTAGCCTTCATTAGCAGAGGGATGGAATTCACGAGTCGTGAGGTGATGTTGCAGCTGTTCATGACTTTGGTGAGGCCACAGTTGGAGTACTGTGTGCATTTCTGGTCGCCTCATTTTTGGAAAGATGTGGAAGATTTGGAGAGGGTGCAGAGGAGATTTTCCAGGATGTTGCCTAGAATGGAGAATAGGTCATACGAGGATAGGTTGAGAGTGCTAGGCCTTTTCTCATTGGAACGGCGAAGGATTGGGGTGACTTGATAGAGGTTTATAAGATGATCAGGGGAATAGATGGAGTAGACAGTCAGAGACTTTTTCCCCGGGTACAACAGAGTATTACAAGGGGACATAAATGTCAGGTGAATGGTAGAAGTTATAGGGGGGAAGACAGGGGTAGTGTGGTGGGGGATGAAAGGGGTAGAGTGGTGGGGGCATGGAATGCACTGCCTGTGGGAGTAGCAGAGTCAGAATCATTGGTGACCTTTAAGTGGCAATTGGATAGGTGCATGGATAGGTGCTTAAGCTAGGACAAATGTTCGGCACGACATCATGGGCTGAAGGGCCTGTTCTGTGCTGTATTGTTCTATCTTCTGTGTTATATGTTCTATGAGTCAGAGAATGACAAATCGTACACGAAGATCAGAAGGAGGAATCGGGCAACAAAAGGCAAAGGAATCGAGGCACCACATCGAACACACAAACAAAAAGACACGCAAAACTCATCTTAAGAATTTGCGCCTGAACGCATGAGACATTCGAAATAAAGGAGTTTAATGAATAATTGAGAAAAAAAAACAGGTATGACAATTGGAATTATCGAGATATGGTGGCAAGCTGATCAGTGATGGGAACTGACCACCTAAGGTTAGTCAGTATATAGAAAGGACAGGCAGAAATTACTAATGATGGAGCTGAATTCCTGGTAAAACATTTGAGTTCGAGCAGCGTAAAATCTATGCAGATAGAACTGATAAACACAAAACAGCAAATACAAAATATAAGTAGCGTTGACATATAGACTGCCAAATTGAAGTGATTGTGTTGGGTAGGTGTTAAACAGCAAAGCAGAGATGCATGCAGTAAAGGCGTATCTGCAATTCTGTCTACTTTAATTCGCTTAAAGTTTGGGCGAATTAAATTAATCACAATATTGTACAGGAGGGACTTCTCATGTTTGCACTCGCGGATGATTTCCGAGAGGTGTAGGTAGAGAAGCAAGTGGAGAACAGGACATCCTAGCTTTTATTTTACGCAATAAGAAAGGAATAATTGGAAATATAGTTACGAGAAATGCCTCGAGGATATCAGAATATAATGAAATTCTTCAGCACGGAAGGAGAATGAGATAGTTGATTCTACCACTAACATCCTGAAACTGAAGTAGACATACTGCAATGTCGGAGGCGTGAGTTGGCTGTGTTGGGTTGGCAAATTTTGCCGAATGGAATGACATTTGATAGACATTGCAAAACTTTCAAAGAATGAACAACTGAACAACGGAATGGTTTCTTCCAGTTTGGAGCACGAATGCGAAGAGAACAAGTGCCAAACGATGGGTCACAATGTATTAGGTTAAAAAAAAAGCAGACAAACTGGGAACTTTTACAGCCCACAATTGGAAGAAGTCGAGAATTCAGCAAAGGAGGACCAGGGATTTGTTTAGGTTCTGATAAACACTATAACTGTAAACAAGCATGGAACAGGGGACAAAATCTACAAGATTTTGTTTGGATTACATTCGATTCCCTACAGTATGGAAACATGCCATTTAACTCAAAAAGTCCACACCGATCCACTGAAGAGTTTTTAAAGATAAGTAAAGAAAATGTATTGGTCAATATTAATCTATGTTCCTGACAATTAGATTTTGGGTAATTTATAAAATGTCACAAAAACAGCAGAAAAACTAAATTCATATGTTGCACCATTCTCCAAGTTTTGCTTCCCTCATAAACGTCTACCTCCAATGCTATCTAATTGCTCCCTAACTGCCCTCTCTGTCGTTCCTACCTTGCATACCTATGGTATGCATATTTCCCTATGTATCTATAAAATAACACTATTCCAGCTCACTGAGTGCCAGCTCATGTGCTTGAAGACATAGTCAGTCAGGATGCGTAGAGATGAACTGACCATTTTACTGACTGCCTTAACGCAGAGCAAGTGCCCAACAAATAGGCATCCCTTTCGTACCCATCAATAAGAAACATGCTTTACCCGTCCAGGTTGGACAAAACGGCAGTCAAACTTTGGAGAGATATGGGCCAGGATGAGCCCACTACACTAACCACCTCCACATCGAGTGCTACTGATGACAACTCTACTCCAGCTTTGGGGGTGGGGGCGACAGACCAGAGCGACTCGTAGCAAAAGAGTTAACATAGAGGGACAGAAAGCCCAGGGAAACAAAACGACAGAGAGAGAGGGAGAAACCCACACACAATGAATCAAAACATAGAGATTCAGACAGGTAGAAAGGTAGGCAGAGAAATCACAGAGAATGCAGGACTCGCTCAGCAGAGACGATGGCCTTATGATATTATCAGTGGACTATTAACCAGGCAGTGTAGATAGTGATCTGGGTCCTGGGTTCACATCCCGCTATGTTGGATGGAAATGAGAGTGTAATGATGAACATGAATCATTGTCGAGTGTTGAAGATAAGCCTCCATTATTAATTCATGCTTCCTATGTCTGGTGAGCATTTGAATCCAGACCCACAAAAATGCAGTTGACTGTTAACTGCCCCGCTGCGAATTAAGGATAGACAATAACTGTAAGCTCGCCAATGATGCCGTTTCCTTTGAATGAATAAAGGGAAAAAACGCACTTTTAAGAACGCTCACTTAATGGGATGCACATTTCATGAAAATTCGTGTGATGCACTCTACCCTTCATACAATTTCTCCTCCCCTTTGCCGTTCCCACACATCCTCCCAAAGAGATCTATTGCCACGTTCCCTTAACCCATCTCATACCCTCGTTGTCAATTCCCTGTTAGACTCTTCACTGTTCTATTTCAGCACCTTTCATACCCATCGCGGCAAATCTCTGATAGACCAGCTCCATTCATGAATGAAGAAAGTGACCGACCCCTGTTTCGTTGCCATCTCTTGTGCGCTCTCATTCTGCACTCTCAACCCCCACCACCACACGATCAATCTGCTATATCGTACTGCCTGATACCTCTGAACAGCCTCACCTAATGTACTATTAATTGAAATCCCAACTCAATTTGATTTTGGACTGTACCCTCCGAATCCCCCGTATTGTGGGGCCCATTGCTACTATCTTCCTTACACTCTCCTTACCTTTTTCTCTCTTCCTCAAAGCCTCTCTTACCCTCATATTCAACCTTCTGTCAAATAATTCTCTCCATCTCCCGGGTTCTCCCAGGGTTCTCCCAGGGTTCAGCTATCTCATTCCCGTTCTGGTGTGTTGGCATCTGTGACGTCCCCAAATGCAGGAGAAGTTATGGCAGTTGAGGAGCGCGTTCACATTCTCCTCGGTTGAGAAGCGAAAAACACATTGTTCCAAGATTGTCCAGCAGAGTATATGTGCTTCAGAGTGCTGTTCTCTCTTTTTGTCTTTTGGCCTCCCGCAGCCTGTGCAATTCTGTATGCTATGTTACTGTGCAATGCATGCATTGCGAAGTGGTTGACTCTACCCGACATGCTTCACCGGCTGGTCTGCAATTCCTCCCACACGGACATGTTTCTCTCTGCCAGTTATTTATTCTACTTCCAGTTTGGTTTTGCTCCTTTATTTGCATACTCGAAGAGGTTCTCTGAGCTCACCTTTCCTGAAAAGAAATCCAGATGTCATTTAGCTCCGAGATCCTGAGAAATATTTTAACTAAAATGTTGAGAGTGGTGGGAATCTGATGAAAAACAGTATAGTATGGTGAATGAACTCAGCAGATTCGGCAGCATCTGTGAAGGGAGAAAGCGGAGTCAATGTCTGAACATAGTGCGACTTCTTCCCAGCCGAAAGATTTCTGCAAATTACTTCTTGAAATTCTTTTGGTAAAGTTAAGAAGGGGCTGTAATCACTGTAGAGGGCAAGGACAAAAGACAAAGTGCTAATGGTGTTGAAAGAGAAAATAAAATCACTAAATATATTTAAGTTCAAGTGTGAATTGGAGAAAATGTTTTATCTCTACTGCTTTTCTTTACCTCAATCCCAATAGATTCCATTATTCTCTTACATACTTTAATCATCTCGTATTATCCAAATTATCGGGACACAACCTGCTTTATTTCGCTCCTCTGCCATTGACCACTTGTTTTCCAGCTCTCGTTCTGGTGATTCTATGCTGCGCTCAAACACACATGAAATCCCAAGTCACCCTTCTTTCTTGCCTTTCCCAGTTTAGAAAGTCCATGTTGTTAATGTGCTAACACAAAATGGTGGCCGTAAATAAACTTAAATTGACTGACCAACTGACACCTTCTTAATTGAATTGAATTGAATTGCATTGAATTTATTTATTGTCACGTGCACTGAGGCAGAGTGAAAATCTTGTCTTGTCTTATTCGGCACGATATTGAATTAAAAATACACACCACATGCTCTATACATTCCCAACTTTCAGCCTCTTGCAGATGAAATACAGCGAGATGCCAACATTTTCTTTTAGAAAATTAGAGGCAAGAGGGAAAATATTACAGAAATAGTTCAATGTTAAACGTTGTTACAGAAACAGAGAAGGTTTCAGTTTGGGTTTGGAAATCTGTCACCATATCAGATGGAGAAATGTAACAAAAGCTGTTTGCATTTATAAATTCCAAATTGTGAAAATGTTAATTCGTGTTGCAGCGGTAGGATATGGAGAACTCCCTCTCTTTGACTTGACTCAAATATCACTCACCCAGAAATTACTTACTTTCCCTCTCACCAATCTGACGACCTGTTACTCTCCAAGGAATCAGACATAATGATCCACAGACTTAGTTACTGCAGCCCTCTCGTACGGCAGCACCCGAAATGGACTGCACCCAAAATGGTTGCCGAAGACATAGCAACCCTGCAACATGACTGACCCCAACATAACTGCCGCATGATATCACCACACAGTTATACGACTGCCCCGTGACATTTCTGCCACAACATGAATGCCACTAACACGAAAACTGGAACAACACAACACCCAACACAACTGCCCCATCATAACTAGCTCTGATGTGAAAACCCGACAACATGTTTACCGACAATATGATGAGTGCCCCGACAAGGCTCTTCCCTAACACCACTATTCTGAGATAATTATTCCCCTAACACGACTACGATACAACTGCGCACTGATATGACTATTTTCCAAAATCCCATTTCCTGACATGCCCATTGTAATTACGCAGTGATACACTGCCCCCCTTTGCAATTATACCTGGCATGACTAAATCCCAACATGACTATTCTCTGACATGTCTGCCCCTTGATACACCTACCACCAACACAGCTGAGATCAACCTGGCTACATCCGACAACACTAACCCTGACAATCGTCCCTACAATGCGACTGGACCCTGATAAGGCAATTCCCTGACATGATGTCTTCCCAAGATGACTACCCACTGACATAGCACTGCTCCTCTCACGGATATTACCCGGTACAAAACCGTTTTACGCAAATGCCTCCGGCAGAGTTTCACCTGAAATGCTGGAACCCGACACAGTTAGCCCTGGAAATGGTGATCTTATGACGTTGCTGCCCCACGGCCTGACCACTCCGACACGACTGCTCCTGACACAATAATCTTAACGCAGCTTTCCCCAACTCCATGTCACGACGGCCTCGTGCTCAGCTATCAATAATAACAGTACTACTGGCACAAATGCCCCCCACGTTACTACCCCAAAATTACCGCCCACAGGCAAGTCTGTCCCTAACAGATCTACCCCATCAGAAGTACCTAATCTCCAACGTGACTACACCAAACACATCTGCTCCTCACAAGAAGAACCTTCTAACATGTCCACGCCCGAACACACTTTCACAATGTGACGATATCCTGACACAACTATCCCCAATGTGTCTATTGTTTGATATGACAATCCTGCAGACACAATTACCTAGTGATATGACTACCCTATAACAACGGATATCGCTTGCCCCTGACACCACTAACCACTGATCCACCTATCTGAACAAAGCTGCGAATGAAATGACTAAACCCTCGAGGTGATTCCTTCCGAAACGATTATTACACACTGACATGACGCTCCCTTAAGTGGCTACCATTACACAGCGACCATCCTAATACAGTTAACCCTCAGACGCAGCAATGCTTAACATGATGAAATCTCTGAAACGACTAGTCACTAACATAACAACTACCGCAACACAGCGATATCCTGGCACAAAGTCACACTGCAATCATTACTCCCTTGATATGACTCCACATTGACATGATTACTCCCTTGAGGTGAAATGATTCATTACGTTTGGGTAATTATCATAGTCTGTTATGACATAAGAAGACGCAAAAGCATACTTTCTCGTCTTCCCCTCATCAGGATTGAAATGCTAGTCATCCATCAATCGAGAGAGCTGAAGATAAATTTCTTCCAGCTTTATAAGAAGGTTCTGCAAGGCCAGACAGCACGGGAGAGGCAGACTAAACTGTTACTTTTCAATCCTAATCCACCAAAGGATTGGCAGTGCCATTTGGCCTGGGAATGAGGAGGATGCCCAAATAACGCGATCAACTTGCTGTGATCTGGGTAATGCAACAGTTTGCAATCACCCTTAACGTTCCTGGTTTACCATTTTACATGCCAGACTCTAACCCGGCAATGGCAAAATGTTTCTGGAGGGCATGGGCAGCTGTTCTTTCATTGTTTCGACTCTCTGGCTAACCACAGTGATACTCATTGTATTCCCCTCGTCATTCGGATTTTGTTAACGGATAGGCAAAACCAGAAAATCTCATTGTCTGCTCATAGAACATGACAGCCACTTTGCGGCAAAGGATTGCAGCATCCTGCAAAAATGGGAGAGGAAAGTGCATATGAGAATAAGAGGGAAAGTAATGAGGCGAAGTCGATAAGCAAGAAGAGTAGTCATTTAAACAACATTGGACATCAAAAGGGATGCATGGGAATAGGCGACGGGAATTGGTCACACAGCAGACACCAGGAAAACACAACGAAATGTAGCACCTGATATACCCATTCTTCCTCTTAATCTGTGATAATTGATGTGATAGTGGAGCCTGAATATACTTTGCTGACTGAACCTTCATCACACTCAGTTCCTTGTGAATGACAATCCTGTCTCAGCATCCAGTATAGTGGAGTGTCCACTGTCCTCTGTGGAAGAGAATTCCCCAGTCTGATGATCACCTCAGAAAAGGACGAACCTCCTCATCTGCCTGGTGAATGGATGAACACTTATTTTGAAATTGCTTCCCGATTTCTACATTCTCCCTGTAAGGATAAACGCAGCTCTTACCATTTCAGAACCTTTATTGATATTTCATGTTTCTTAAAGACTACCTTGCATTTTTTTCAACGATATTATCAAATCCTTCTCGTCCTGGGAATGGCCCGCATGAACCTTTTCTGAATAAGATTCAATGCAAGCAACTCATTTGTGAGTAAAGAGGTCCAATATTTTACTCAGCTCTCTCTCTTGTGGTCTCCGTGTGGCTCAGCATTATGAGACTTTTATTTGTATCTGTACTTTTACTTGTATCCAGTTTCTTAATTGGTGATAGGAGATGTACACATGGCGCTGTCATGGTTGCTTTTTTGCAATCTGGAAATGACACATTTGAACATAGAACATAGAAGAGTTCCGCACACTACAGACCCTACAGCACAAGATTTTGTGCCAGGCATTAATCCGGAACAAAGATCAACCTAAAGATAATACCCCTCAATTTACTGCCGTCCATGTACTTGTCCAGCAGTCGCTTCAATCTCCTTCATGTCTCTGACTCTAAAACCACGCCTGGCAGTGTATTCCACACAGCCTCCACTCTCTGAGTAAAGAACATAACTCTGTCATCTCTACTCTACCTTCTTCCAATCGTCTTAAAATTATGATCCCCCCTAAAAACCATTGCCGATTTGGGGAATAGCCTCTCATTAACTTATATACCTCTATCAAGTCTCCGGTGTGAAAAGCCATAGCTCAACTGTATCCAAAATCTTATACTTATTATTGAGGGGAACGGCCACAGGGCATCTCTGCACTGATGCCTGTTCCGTGCCCATCCATTCACAGTTTATACTTGTACCTGGGGTGTGACGATTGATAGCACACGGGATAAAGTCTCCTGCTTAACTTAAAGCCAGCAACATAGAAAATAATTATCCCGTGCAGTCATCTGTGAAAATTCAATAGGCCAAGAATAAGTTAAAGTTAAAATAAACATCTATATTTCTTTAAGTATAACAGTGAATAATCAATTAACAAATATTTCAATTCTTTACTCATACCGATCTGTTACCTTCACTTCTATAGTACTGGGCTAATATAACTCCCGGATCAGATTTACAAAACAAAATCTCTTATCTCAAAAGCAGGGAGTTTTCGTTCTTCTCTGCAACTCGACCTTCTTTTGTTCTTCTTGGTGATTCTGCTTCACAGGGTAAAGATTGATAAAGGTACCTTTAAGAGAACTATCTTTCAGGCAGTCTTTTTACATGCTAGTCGTTTGGAGTTCTCCTCTCGACTCTTCAAATTTCCCCAGTCTTATACCCGCAAAACATCGTATTGTTTCAGTGGCTTTTAAGAATGTCAATATACTAGATTCGAACTGGACTGGAGTTTAGTATTTTTCGGAATAATTTAAGATGATTGGCCTAATTCGAATCTGCTCTGTCATTTTCAGCCGCCGAGGTACGCCAGCTACCCCAGTAGTTGGAGCACCTGTGACATTGTGTCTAATTAAGAACCCTTGGTACTGTCAGGTAGGTTTTGAGAACTGTTATCTCTCTTAAAAGTAAAGAACACTTATATCTTCAGAACACTATCTCCTCTTAACTCCTCTAAATTACTCCGTCAGCATCCTAAATATTCAGGTGTACAACCTGCTCCAGGTCCAGTTCTCTAATACGGTTTGCAAGGAGCTGTAGTTTGGTGCACTTCCTTCAGATGAAGTCAACGGTAACAGTAATGGTGACCCTTACTTTCCAAATTCTACAGGATCAACATGCAAGTGCCAAAAACTATTTCCACTGTACTGAAATTCCAATGAGACATAGAAAAGAAAGTATTAATCTTACCAAATTGGCTCAAAGAACGTTTTCTTATTTTGTTAAGGGAGGACAGGTCCTTTGGCCCAGCAAGTCCACACTGACCTTCTGAAAAGTATCACACAGAAACGCATTCCTTTAACTTATTATTCTACATTAACCCCTGACTAATCCCACAACACTACATCAAATAAATATTGCCAATTCACCTAACCAGCACATCTTTGGATTTTGGGAGGAAATCGGAGCACCTAGAGGAAACTGATGCAGACACGAGAACAGCATGCAAACTCCACGCAGATATTCTCCTCAGGTGGGAATCTAACCGGCTTCCTGGCGCTCAACTACCGTCCCACCCTTAGTCATGTTCCAGCTAAAGCAACCACCCAACTATGTTAGCTCACTGACTCAGCAGTACCGTGTCCTCTGCTGCTCAACGTGGGCTCCATGATCCACGAAGTATGTTTAAGAAAGAAGGAAGTTACATATCTGACAGCCACGTAGTCAATGCACTCACCAGTCCTGCTGCTGCTGTCAAAATGGAGGCCGCTGCTCCGATGGTGGTAAGCTTTTGTTCAATGACTTTCCTGTTATTTGCTCAAAATTAAAGAATGTTCATGCAGTAGCCCCAGCATCAGGGAATGTCAGTTTCAGCAGACCATGTTATTTGCGAATACTTTGAAGACTTTCCGTTTGTTTGTTTATTTCATCTGCTGCCCACACTGCGACCTTTACAAAACCATTGTATAATCATCTGAATGAACATCTGTGACAGGATTTATCCCTCACCAATCTTGTGCAATGTGACTGATTACATGATTGTTTTGAAAATATAGTGCTGCTAATCTCTTCTTGGTTGGTGTATCTATCTCCAAAAGATATAATGATTTGGGCTCAGCAATTATCTGTACAAAGGAATGGCATAGACTCACCACTCCCTGTGTGAGTACATTCTATTACTCTCATTCCTAACCGTTCAACCTTATCCGTCAACTATAACCACCTTGGCTAAAAGCGGCATCCACTTGCTTGTATGAAACATTTTCTGTTTAAACGCCAGTAGAAGCCTCTACAGGAAATTCTGAGTATCCCTGCATTCGCAATCTCAAATTCTATCTCAAGTTACAAATGAATACCTTGCTCCACCTTTGCTGACTTCGAAACAGTTCCCAATTTTCAGGTCTACAGCTTTGGGAACGAATTTGAAAGCTTCGTTTTTTGCGTAGAATGCTATCTCTAACTTGTCTTGTAAGACACGTTTTGGTCCCTGTTTTTTATTGCACTCTTGTTCCATATGGGAACATATAACTTTTTGTAAATCACCCATTAAGCCTTTGAATGCTTGTCATTTGCTATTCACTGTAATTCCTCTAATTTTCCCAGTGATTTCTCAATGGATCATAGGTAAATCAAACGACAAACCATTTTCGTTTCCCTTCTTAAGATTCACAATAGCAGCCTCAGAATCAAATACCTCACTCTCAGTCTTAATGAATAAGTATTTTATATAGTGCTCACTCAGACCCAAAGAGATGTCGTAGACCTACATTACAAATTATTCCTTTCCCGTTGAGTGATGGCCAGTCAAATGTAACCTGTTCTCTTGTTAGTTCATTATGACATCAGCTCAGAAAATCAGTCCATAAACACAAATGTAACAAAATTTAATCGCCCAATTTTGACGCATTCTCATGTCATCTTTAATTTTATGCGTTTGCTTAGCGGAAAAATTGCTGATTTCTTATTTAATATCATTTCCAAATATCACCGCTAAACCATAAACCTGTTTTTTGTTCCCTTGGCATTTCTCAGTTCTACCCACATGGATTTTGCATCGTCTAAGCTCATATCTTTCCTCAGTATTGTGTTTATATCCAGTTTAATCAGTAATTCACCTCAAACAGGTTTTGCGTTTTTTCTGTCCTCCCAAATTCAGAAAACCGTGAATGGTCATTTTCCATCCCGGGTTCCTGTGCTGCCATGATTCTAATCCCAATGTTAGCATACACATTACCATCGATTTGCATAATTAATTAATGAACTTTATTTCGATTGTCTCATGTGTCAGCATGGCTTTGTGAGTGGCAGGTCATGGCTCGCAAACCTTCATGAGTTCTTTGAGGAGCTGATGAGACAAATTGATTAACGTGGAGCAGTGGATGTCGTGTAAATGGTTTTCAGTAACGTACTTGATCAAGTTCCCCACAGACGTATGGGATTGGGGGAACTATATCTGCCTGGATACAGAATTGGCTGGCTTAAAGAAGGCAGCAAGTGGTAGACGATGGAAATATTTCCCTGGGATGTTGGTAACCAGTGGTGTCCCTCAAGAATCTACTCTTGGGCCTTTGCTCTTTGTAGTTTATATCACTAATTTGGACAAAGAAGTGGAAAGGTGGGTTAGTGAGTTTGCTGATGGCATAAAAGTCGGTGGCGTTGTAGTTAGTGTCAAGAGTTGTCAAAGACTCCAACATGAGAGTGACAGGAAGCTGAGCTGGGCTAAGAAGAAGCAGATGGAGTTCAACATGGATAAGTGTGAAGTGATTCATTTTGGAAGGTCGAATTTGAATGCTGAAACAGGGGTAAAGGCAGGAGTCTTGGTAGTGTCAAGGAACAGTTAATATTGGGTTCCAAACACATGGACCCACAGAAGTTGCTACCCAATGTGATAGGTTTGTTCATAAGTCATATGGTGTTTTTGGTTTCATTAATTCGGTCATTGAGTTGAAGAGCCTCGGCCTTTTTGCTGCAAATCTTTCAAACCCTGGTTAAACGCTACTTGGAATACTGTGTCCAGTTCTGGCCGCCTCATTATCAGAAGGATATTGAGGTTTTAGAGGCTGTGCAGAGGAGTTTTGTTCGGATGCTGCCTGGGTTGGAGGGCTGGTCTTAAAAAGACAGATTGTGTGAGCTAAGGTATTTTACATAGGAGGGAAGAAGGAAGAGAGGTGACGTGACAGAAGTGATCCTCTCACCGAATGCTCCACAATATTCTCAGCCACCAGTCCAGTTCCAAATCCCGGTCTTCCACGAGTTGCACTTGGAGACTTCTCCTGGTCACGTCACGAACCTGGGAATGGGAAGTGAGCTAGGCTTCCTACATAGTTCAAAGGGAGAAAACCGCGGCTCTGAGCTTCGCTGGATGACAATGAGGACCACAGATGCTGGAGATCATAGTCGAAAGCATAACAGGTCAGGCAGCATCCGAAAAGAAAGAGAATCGACGTTTATGGCCTAAGACTGATGAAATAATTATGCCTGAAGTGACGATTCTCTTGCTGCTCGGATGCTTCCTGACCTGCTGTGCTTTTCCAGCAGCACACTCTTGATATTGAACTTAGCTGCTCTGACGTATTAATTCAAATTAAGCCTTTTGGCTGATGCTTAATATCTGATGTTCTTGTTCTGTAATCCACTTAGGCATTTCCAGAACCAAGTAATTTAGAAAAATGAAACACTATCTGGTACGATGTTACCTGTCACTTAGTTTAAGATTCGACAATACAAATGTTCACTTGGATGGAACTGATGACCATTTCGCCTGTTTCAGTTCCCCGATAGAACGAGACGCTTGTTGCAGCACAGTCAGAGGTCATTTGCGCCATTGTATCTGCAATGGCTGTTCAATTGAGTATCATGACCGCATGCGAATTTCTCACTTTTCCGAAACTCTCTCGTGAACCATGTTTTTAATTACAGTACAACACAAAATATGTTCTCTACTGATGATAATGATTCTTTGCAATCCTTTCTCTGATCTAGCGCCTGATTTTCTATTGTTTTGGGCTTTTTTTCTTTACAAAGAACTACAAAATATTTATCCAATGTCGACACAATTTTCCTCCTTCAGTGTTGTTAATTCCAGAGTTCCATTCACTCAGGGAGGAATGTTTCCTTTCGCCAGCGTGATCCTTTTCTCTTCCCTTGTTGAAGTTCTTACCATTTCCTTTTCGAACCACTGTTGCTAATTTATTTGTATATTCTACTTTCTCCGTTCATTTTCGAAAATGACATTACCATAACCAGACATCTTCACAGCATTAGCCAGTTTCTTTCAACTTCAAGTGATTCCTAAATTCTATGTCTCGTGCATGATTTTGATTGAAGTGTATCCTTGTAAACTATGTTCTTTTTGAGAGTTATGAAATGTCACTTTAAGAGCCTACCACGACTTACTTACCATGCTAAACATCACACAGGACCAAGGTGTAATCCAACATGTATATTTGTAAACAAAAGCGTTTGAAGCACTGCTCCTTCATCATATTTACCATGCAAGCATTTCTCTTTATTTTCCCGTCCACAAAAACGAAGGTTGCTTTTATGGGTTTCTATTTACTTTATTTAACTGTATAGATTGCGATTGCTACCATGTTTATCAGCCTCAAACTCGACGACATTTCATCATTTCGTGATCAATCTCGAGTAGAGCCCAACTTACTGAAGCTTCTCCTCAACCGAAATTCGTACCTTAGATGCAGACACGGGAAAGATCTGCAAACGAAAAACAGACACACACACACTCTCTCTCTCTCTCACTCTCACGTACACACGCACACACTCACAGACTTTTAGATTTATTTGCAGAAAAATATGCTGCATTGGCGATCAATTTGGAGAGATAAAAACCACACATCAGAGGTACTGAATATACAATTTAGTTTCGTAGAATTCGATAAATCAGACAACAAGAGTATGCACTGCGTCGAAATAGATGCAGGACTGATTCCACACGGTGCATTTTTTCAGTAAGCCCAAAGTTTAATCCAGTTACCAAGTGGACTAAAGGGATAGTCCACCGTATTTTTGAACTGCTTGCTGAATTTAGGATATTATGGTAACCTTAATTGCAATGTTTGTGAAGCAACTGAGCAACTGGAGCATGTAGCCGAGTTCCATTATGCAAAGAAGCAGATCAATAAATTTACATCTCAAACTTACAATTCTCCAATTTATGGACAGCACCACTGATACTGACCACAACAGTAGAAAATTTGCTGCGATGAGAAACGATAAAATGATGGAATTCTTTCTACCCTTAATCTCTGAGTCTGTGGCGCTCTTCCAAAAGCTTTGATGGTGCAGTCTCTTGAGTACATTCGGATCAGTGTAATGTTTCTGACCGTTAAACCATTGAAAAGCAGAATAAGAATAATGGCAACACCCGACATTAATATATTTTCTTTTGTTTTACAAGGTACATGAATCTTTATTCAATTTCCAACACCAGGAAGAAAAGAATCACCCATGTGGCCACTGACAAGCAGTACCCTTCACATCAATATGCAATGCTGTGTGATCAAACCGTGAAGGGGAGAGCAGGGATTAAATCAAAATAGAATTGGACGGTGAAATAATACACTCCACACCCTGCAGTGTCCACCTGCCCCTGAACAGCTCAAGGATGTTGGTGGGCACCACATGCTCCTTTTCCGGAGACACCTGATCTCTAAAGTAACTGTGGAACAAGGCAGTCAGTTGGCCCGAACGACCCGCTCCACGGCCCGTTGCTTGGACATACTTATGGCCAGATCCAGGAGCAGACCAATGTGGAGGTCCTCAGACCTGCACTCCTCCTTCCGTACCGGGTACCCATAGATCAGGAATGTGGAACTAAAGTGCAACCAAAAACAGAGAAGTAGGTTTGGTAGAAAATCGAAAAGGAGCGCAAGCGCACATATCCAATTTATACATGGTCCACCGATTCCACAGCACCACAGAACAAACATTTGGGCTGGGTGGCCGTGAGCCACCACAATCAGTGCTAGCAGGAGACCACCGCGTGCAACACCCTCCACACCTGGTCCTCCATTGCGGGTCTCCACCACCGAATGGCAAATGGGCAAGCCAAGGCGTGTCTGAGTGGTGAATGAGGGAGAAGAGGTGGATGGTGTGTCGCAGTAGTCTGTACAGGGCCCGCCGTTTCATGTCCCTAAAAGGGCAAAACTGAAATTCCAGAGGCGCCTTAGGTTGTGGGGCACAAGTCGACACTAGTATATAATGATAGCACACAATTGCTCCGACACATTAGAAAACCTGACATCTCTTCCCATCCGACAAAACCAGTGTCTGTTCCTCAGAGAATACTGACCTTTGAACATAAAATACCCCAAAATATTCTTCAAACAGTTCAATCCAGCCAACATTCTCAGAACCACAGCCGTGGTTTTCACATTATAATATTTAATTTTCATAATTGTGCAAAACATGGCCACAAATCGATCAAAGGTGAAAGTGATGGTAAACCAGACAGAACAGCAAATGGCTGCATAAAGCAAGACAGCGTGGGTATAGGTAGCTGGATGCCTTCTTAAAAAAGACCTTTTTTGTAGAGAAATGGAATGTGTCGCAATATGACATAAATGATGAGAACCAGGAGATCTGCCGTTGCCAGGGCCATCAGGTGACATATTTCAAGAGACCACACAAGAACCATCTATTTCTACATTAGCTGTGAGGAAAACAAAGAATGAGGAATATATTTTTCTTGGAATAATATCAGTTCTACTGAGCACTCGTTGAGATGCGTAAATCGCATTGCGTATCCGTTGTTGTAGCAAGTGATTGTAGCAATGACGTAGAACATAGTGAATGGAACAATACAGCGCAGAATAGGCCCTTTGGCTCTCGATGTTGCGCCAAACTCTGAACTCACGTAAGACATTCCGCCTACAGAATCCCTTCATAAACCATATGCTTTATCCAAGGATTATTTAAATGTTCCTTATATGGCTGAGTTAACAGTTCTATGCATCCTAAGTCTTGCCCACCCGCATTACAATTGCCCTTCCGCCATCTATAACTCTTGGCCTGTGGCATGTACCTATCTCTTTCCATCGCTAAACTAAACGTAACTGAATTATGACCACTCTCTCCAAAGTTCTCACCTGCCACTAAATCAAACACCTGATTCATTAGCAACCTCCAGATCGAGTGTGGCCTCCCCTTTTGTCGGTCCTTCGACATACTGCGGCAGGAAATCCTCTTGTACATATTTGTAAAATAAACTGATTCATCCAACGTACTACACATACAGCATTTCCAGTCAATGTTGTGCAAGTTAAAGTGTCCCATAATGATCGCCATGTTCCATTCACTTCTACCCAGAATCATTTTGCCGATCCTCTCCGCCAGGTCCATGGAACTCTGTGGAGGCCTATAAAAAATACCCAGCAGAGCGACCTTTCATCTCCAATTTCTATCCACATCCATACCATCTCAGCAGACGTGTCCTCATCAAAAGTTCTTTCGGCAACCGTTATACGGTCCTTGACGAACCAGGCCACATCTCCTCCTCTTTAAACGCCTTACCTGTTCTGAACGACAGATGTAAATCCTTTAATCTGCAACATCTATTCCTGACTCTGCACTATCCAAGTTTCCGAAATGGCCACAATAACAAATTCTCAGGTTTTCTATATCTATTGCAAGATCACCTACCTTATTTCAGAAAGCAATGGCGTTGAAGACGACACATTTCAAACAAGCCTGTTGTCTGCGAGCTCATTTCTATGACCGTGAAATCCTGTCCATGCCCTCCTTACTCTCATCCTCCTGTGGTCTGGAACTACACCTCAGGTTGAATCCAACTGCTGAGCTAGTTTAAACCCACCCAAATAGCACCAGCAATCTTTCCATACAGGCTATCAGTATCTGGTTCAAATGAAGACAGTCCTGTTTGTAGAGGTCCCACCATCCCCAGAATGAGTCCCAATTCTCCATGTACCTGAAACCCACCCCTGCACCATCCCTGCAACCACGTGCTTAGCTGATATCACTCTTTATTCCATGCCTCACTACCACTTGGCACGGGTAAAAAAAACTAACGATAATAACGTTGTTTGTTCTCCCTCTCAGCTTTCAGCTAGGTCCCTGAAATCCAGCCTTACATCCCTATTCCATTTTCTACCTATGCCTTTCGTACCTACATGGACCACGACTTGGGGCTGATCAGCCTCTCCTTTCACGGACTCGAAGACACAGTCTGAGACATGACAGACCCTGACACATGGGAGGCACCACACCAACCATGAGTATTGTTCGTTCTCAACGAACATTCTATCTGGTCCTGTAACTATTGAGTCCCTTTGACTAACACTCTCCTCTTTTCCTCCTTCCCTTCTGTGCATCGGGGACAGATTCGGGGCCAGATGTATCCAAGACATTGTATCCAAGACAAAGTTATTATCAAAACATTAAACATTCAGTTTATCTGCTATTTACAAGTTGAACTGCAGCTACTCTCCGAAGTGCAATGGTTGACTCAGGCTCATCTGTTTTTGGGTCCATTCTTCGGATAAACATTATCTTAAATGTTCAAGCCAGTGTCCAAAATCTCTGGGTGTGAAATATGGGTATTTTCATGAT
Organism: Chiloscyllium punctatum; assembly: GCF_047496795.1. Classification (NCBI taxonomy): domain Eukaryota; kingdom Metazoa; phylum Chordata; class Chondrichthyes; order Orectolobiformes; family Hemiscylliidae; genus Chiloscyllium; species Chiloscyllium punctatum. The sequence goes on from NC_092773.1 coordinate 27,380,408, forward strand.
CTGGAGGAATCATCTCCTGGAATACAGGAGTGACATATTGTGTACAGTTATTGTCGTCAAGTTACCAAAAGAATGTGCACGCTTTGGAAAATGATGCTGAGAAGGTTTTCGAGGATGCTGTCCGTTATGGAAGGTGCAAGCTATGAAGACACGTTGAGTATGTGAATTTTATTTTCATTAAACAAAAGAAGATTGAGGGGGGAGCTTATTGAGTTTTCAAAATTATAAAGGGTATAGACAGGATGGATAAAGGCAAGCGTGAAAACAGTCTGAATGATTCAATAACGAGAGATCACGCTTTCAAAGTGAAAGGTGAAAAGTTCAAAGGGGATACACGTGTCAAGTACTTCACACTGAGGTTGTTGGTTGTCTGGAATGCGTTGCCAACAGACGTGGTAGAGGCAGGCACGGTAGATTAATTTAAGATGTGTCTGGACAGATGCGTGAGTAGGTGGGGAGCAGAGGGATCCAGATGCTAAGGAACTCGGAGTCTGGTTTGAACAGTAGATTTGGACTGGCTCTGCCTTGAAAGGCCGAGAGCCTGTTCCTGGACTGTAAAGTTTCTTTGTTCTTTGTAAACCAAATGGTGATTATGTTGCTTTCTATAAATGTCTCCAGGCCAGCTGGGCAGCTCTATCACTTTCCGCTTCCTCTTGAAAAGGATGAGCAGAGAAGTCCGTGTGTGTGCCCAGAGTTGAGCGATGAGGCATGTCAGTCCAGATATGTGAACCAATACGTTTTGGAAATGGAGAAAATTTGCGACGTGTTATCCTATTGCAAGTATGTGATTGAGCTAATAGGTAAGCAATGATGCTTGCAATAAAAAACAAAGATTATATATTAAATCAATTAAATATGTCAATTTTTGTATGGATATGACATCAATAGGTATATGGGTGAATACTCAATAAGACCTATGGATAACAAGGATTAAAGTTGGAACATCCATTCATAGAGGGTGGGGGTGGGGGGGGGGGGGTGGGGAGGGGTTGTCCAGAAGCAGCCAAAGTAAAAGACTAAATTTGAAGCATTCTCAGATTCTTATGAAAGATCATGGGAATGAATAACAGACAAGATACAAAACCACAGCAACAACAGATTCACTGCAAGTATGACAGTTTATCAAAATACAAAGGATTTAACAGGCACTGCAAAAATAACGAGAATAGGAAAATAAATGAATCGGATAATCCAAAGGACCTTTCTAATGCAGTGGTTTAGTGGCATCTGATCAACATTGTTTGAAAAACAACTCAGCATTTCAAAGAAAATTCTCCCCATTTTCGTGCCATTACAATCTGTTGTAACGTTCCAGTACATTGTTGGAGATCTTCCAATCGATTGTTCGGACATTCCAATCCAGTGTAAACTTTTTCACCCGAATCCAACGTCCTATCAATCTAATGTATCATTGCCAGAACCCGGTATATTGTTGCATCATTCTAGTCTCTCAGTCGCTAATTTCAAACAAAAATTCGACTCTCTCTCTCTCTCTTTCTCTATGTGTGTGTGTGTGTGTTAGCCCTGCTCCAACTGACATTATGAAATTACAAATTGAATGATCTGCCTTGTTAATAGATGCTGTACACTGTGCCGTGACACAATAGAATCATTGGAGTCGGCCATTGGAGATAGTTTTTAAACAAACAGGTGCACTTATCTCCTTTCAATTCAACTCCCTCTGTGCCAGAATCAAATGATGTTTTCACCATTGCAACATAATAGCTTGGCTGTTGAAATTGTGATGCGGGGATTAGTGAATATACTGCTGTGTACAACTGGAGTACGGCTACAGTCTGAGCTTTACAAATGTTGAGTTCTGTTTAAGAAAATGAATGAAGGCAGCATTTTACTGAGTAATTGAAAGCCAAGGTTCAAGACACGAAGGAGAACATGATGCATGACACAAAGTGTGAGCTGATAAAAAAAAATCGAGCAGTTGCTCGGACAACATACAGAAGAATGGTATGTGTAGCCACATTCAGCTAACAGTAACATCAAACCAGTCCTGTTCTTCCGAATCATGGCCGTTCAGTATACATTTACATGCATTGATATCATTACTAAATCGAGATCTATAAAGGTCTTTCTAGATGATGGAGCTTCCACAGTTCACTGGGGCAGAGAATTTCAAATTCCATCATCGTCTGACTGAAGAAGTTCCTCCTTATAACACACCAAAATGAGTTTCCTTTATTCTGAAATGATTCTCAGGCACTTGCCCTCATAAAAGTGGAAGCATTCATCTTGCTTTTGCTGTCAATCCTTTCAGAAACATTGCAATTTTCTTTGATATTACCAAATGCTTCTCATTCCATATTTTTCAGTCTCGCCCATCTTATGGCAAGGGCACCATAACTGCGTATATTACTCTAGGTGCAGTCTTATGAATGTTCGATTCACTTGAACCAAGATGTCTTTAGTCTTGCATTGCAATCCTGTCGCGTTAAAGACCAACATGCTATCTAACTTCTGAACTGCTTGCCTTACCGGCATGTTAATTTTCGATTATTCCTGCACAAAGACACATCAGTACTTTTGGAAATAAACACTATATTGTTTGATTCCTGTTGATGTTACAACTGGTAATGTCTGATCCCAAAATGAGAGCTGACATGATAGATTATATACTAAATGAAAGAACTGCAGATGCTATAAGTCAAAAACAAAACTAGAAATAGCTGCAGAACAGTTATGAGGAAGGATCACTCGAGCCAAAAGATTAAATCTTATTTCTCTCACTCGTTGCTGACATCATATGTTTCATTTTTGTGCTTGATTGCTTAATACAGTAGTTATTCAATAAACAAATTCTGTATGAGCTGCAGATGTTCTTCAAATGCAGTTCATAAGGTTTTCACATAAAGTAAGAAAGTAGAATAAATGTCACCTCAATGTCGAAGAACCATAAAACCATAAGAAATAGGGTCAAACCGATCATGTCAGATACAGCATTCCTCACATTCGCTTTCCTGATTTTACTCTTATGCTATGGTTTGTCTACTTATTAAAATGTATTTAAGCCTTGTAAATACACAACACAACCACTATAGCTCTCGGTGACAACGAGTTCCAAAGACTCACAACTCTCTTCGAGAAGAAAGTCCTCTTCATCTCACTCTTGGATTAGGACCCATTTATTCTGAGACTGTGCCCTCTGGTTCTATATTTTCCCATGAGGGTAGATACCCCCTCAGCATTCACATTCCTCCCCCCCACCCCCGTCCACTACGTTGACGGTTTCTGAAGTCATTCTCCATTTCAGTAAAACTCTCCCAGTTGTTCTCACTTCCAAACTGAACAGCTTCACATCTTCCCACAGCTGACTTCCATTTCAACCTTTCCCTGTCCATATCGACCAGGAAATAGAATGGCAGCAGGAGATTGATTGGCTTTTGAATTTGACATGGTTGAGGATTGCCGAGCATTCCCCTGACAACCATTGTATCTCCGATGATAATTGTCAGTTTTTGAGGTTTAGATTCGGCAGAATATTATATTTATTGCATTCGATAATGCTCTGCTTTCCTGACTCCTTACAGGTTATTTGGCATGGAGTATGAAGGCAATCTAAGTGCCAAGTTTGCAGAAATTGATGTTTCAGAAGTATGGGAGCTTAACCTTTCTCAATTCCAGCCAAACAGATTTCCAAAACAGACTGTCGTGGTTTGGAAGCTTCAGAAACGATGTCCTTCTGACAAGTTAACTGATTCCCCCAATCCCCACTGACAGCCTTCGAGAAGAGGGATAAAACTTGCTTCGAGGCTGAATTTTTGTCTCTTCTGAACTGAACTGACATCAAGACTCATGGTTTTGTTGCATCTAATGGTTTGTTAATGCAGTTCCCTACTATCACATGACAACAGTTCATTTACCAGTTTATTGACTTTGTTTGAATAAAAACTGTTCAGACAGATTGCATTAATTAATTAGGTAATGGAAGTATACAAGACGAGAATTTTGGTTGTCACCAACCCAAATTGACATCACAGGGTTAACATTCTCTCAGTGCATTTTTTATTCTTGTTAAATTGGTAGGGATAGCATCCTCTTCTCTGCAAGGCGTGAACGAACACTTCCTTCTGTCTCTCTCCTGTCCTCTTTCTCCGTCTTTTATCTGTCTGGTGCAGTCTTTTCAGTGCTAAACCTTAAAGCCTCTAATCTCAATAAACTGATCTCATCCACCTAGAGACTATTCCAGTCTCGTTCCTTGTTCAGATCCTGCAGTGCAGATTTAACCTTGCCATCGCGGGTTTACTCCAGTGAGGAGTCTTCACCCAAACCGCTCTTTCTCCCTCTGGATATTTTCCTGCGGGCGTTTGCATTCGCCAAATTCCTTGACCCATGCGTGGGTCTTTCGGCGCGGAACTGGGCTTCCCTGAGCGCCTCCTAGCCTGAGTACTCCTCTCAGATCATGGATTATATTTTTAACTATCATATTTCTACTGCCAAGTTGTTTTATCTCATTCCGTCATTTGCCTGAACCGTATCGTCCAATGGCAACAGGACAGTTACTCCTAATGTCAGATAGTAATTACCCTTTATGTGACTTCATCAGAGTCGAAGGTTACCTTTCTTTCTAAGCATACACATAAAAACAACAAACATGCAATAGCTTGCTTTTGAGCCGTGATGGATTATTGATACCAGTCATAGACATCTTCTCCTCTGTGGTTGTTATTGTTGCTCTCTTTTTTCCTGAAATGCTTGAATTATTAGCCGTTAAAGATCGATTTGTATCCTCTTTAGAACGTGAATTAATTCGCAAACGAGGAAGTTATTTTGGATCAAATATAACAAATGGAAAAATATAGGAACGGGAGAGATAATTTGGAAGTACAGCAGGTGCATTATAATAACTAAAAAAAATGTTTCCGTATCTATTAATGCTCAAAAATGCTCAAACACAATTTAGTTTATAAGTACGGGTGCTTTTGGATTGACAGCGCACCAGTTGCATTTAGGACAATATAAGCATGAGATATATCTTTTGACATAGCAATGGTCATATTTTTGTTTTGTTACTTCAATAAAGGTGAAATCAAGAGATTTTTTTTGCTTGTTATTCCCATTAATCTCTGTTCCCATTTGCCTGCGTTCCCATTATTGCAATGATTCTGGCAGTCTGAAGCCAAGCTGAGCTCAAACAATCTGAGCGTTATTGTCTGGCAAATATTTCTTCATTCCTGCTGCCCCACAAAAATGTAACAAATCACCAAAACCGATTGTATCTTCGTGGTTACAGTTTGTCAATCTGAAGATTGTCCATGTCTTCTGAGTCTTTCCTGTTAGTTAACCATCGTCCAGCAATGCAAAGATAATGTCTGCAAAAACACGAATTCTCCTCTTGTAGCAAATATTTTGTGTGGTACCTTGTTGAACACTTCTCGTTGGAAACTGCATGCTCCATTCACCTAATGATTCGATTTTAACAAGCATGTTTCTAATTTTCCCAAATTTGAAAATATTTCTCTCTCACTGAAGCACTCTGAATGTATTATGTTTTTGTAAAATATATGCCATTGAATATGCCATAGATTATGGTGCTTTCCCAGTGCCAGGAGAGATACGAAGTGACCCATTCTTTTTTTCTGCTATCTGCCCTTCTTCCTTTCCTGTAAGGAGGCAGCATACTCGTGTAACAAACTTAATAGATAGGAATAGGTGCAAGTCTTCGACCGCTCCAGCTTCTTCTGCCATTCAGTATGATCCTGCGAGTTCGTCAAGCTCAAATGCATTAACCCATTTTCAGGATATTCCAGATGCCTTTATGCACAGAGCAAATTGTAATTCCTTCTGGCAAATACGTAATTGTTTTTTTTTCGTAAGTACCTCAGGTTCGCCCTTCTCTGCGTGAGCAAACTTCTCATTTCAATGGTAATCTTATTAAGCCTTGTCCACAAATCTTGTTTCTGGCTCGCCCAACAATGTTAACATTCTTCCTTCATCTAAATTGTCTCGTCCTACTGGAATGTTGTCGTTTTCTCAGAGGTCCCACCTTCATTGTTCTGAACTCCAGTGAATGTAATCTTAACCACACCAACCTATCCTCATTTGTCACCTCTTTGATCCCAGGAAAGAATTTGATAAATATTCGTTTCACTCTCTGGGTAGTCAGAACACCCTTCATCGGACAATCATCCCTAAAACTACACATTATGTTCCAGGAAAAGTCTAATTAATATCGAATATAGTGGCCTCAAGGCATTGTTGTTATTGCAATATAATTCTCTCACAATCAAGGCCAACATCCAGATTTGTCTTCTTTTCTGCATGCTGCACCATCCACTTGCTTACACAGTGATTGGTGAACGATCACATTAGATCTCATTGATTAGTCACCTCTCTCAATTGATAGTCAATCAAATAATTATTTGATCCTTCAAATGATAGCCTGTCTTCCTATCTTCCTAACCAAATTGGATAACGACGTCTTTATGCACATTCTTCCGCATCTGCCATGCTTTATCAACATATTGAACCTGTCCAAATCTCACATCAAGATATCCATAACCTCCTCATTACTCTACCTTCCAGCTAACTTCAAGGAATCTGCAATTTGTTCCCTTTACTCTGCCATTAAGATGGAATGCATCTATCTTTTCTTGAACGATTTCCTATCTATATCCCTCACGATACTGCTCACTTGCTCAATGCCATTTTCAACTGGGCCATTTTTACATTTACTAAAATAGCAAAGACACAAAGGAAGTTCTCATTATAGGCCACTGTCTAACACATTGCTTCAGTGAGCATCTTAACCTGTGTATTCCTTCTGCGCTCCATTCTATCTTTCATTAAATATTTAAAGATCATTTTATTTTCTTGATTTACTGCAACCTGCGATCTCTTCTTCATACTCCAATTCGCCTTCCTTCGTCATAACTTAGACTTTCACTCGCATTTGAAGTACTCTTCCTGATTTCTGTTGCTATCAATCTTTTGGTATGTATCACTTGCCCCCGATTCATTCCTTATTTTCTCCCTAACTTCCTTAGTCAGCCGAGTGTATTGTAAGGCTGAAAGTGCCTAACACGTGTTTTATTTTTTGAACAAAATCAATAAAAGAAGACACGTGAGATTTGATTTAATTCAGATGTAGTAGCTTAAGCAGTTTTAGGTACACACAAAACAATGATAGAATCATAGAATTGCATGTGAAAGCATGCTATTTGTCCCATTTGTCCCATTCAATCCACACTGAAATTCTGATGAGCATTCAACCCAAAGTCTGAAATCCTACACTACCCTGACCATCAAAAGCCTAGGTTGGATATCTCCAAATAGTATAAGCGATTTAGAAAGGCCAATCCACCTATCTTGCACATATTTAGATTATTTAGTTAAACGACTTCAGATATATCCAACAAGCGAGTCCTATTTCCTTTTGCAAACCGAGGACTCCAAATGGCGGCGGGCATATTGCATCGCTTTTTTGGTTTCCACAACACCAGTCTCAGGAAGCTGAGTCTATGACTTCTGAGCAGCTGTATTGCCATCATTGATGTATTTTCCCATACGTGTCTCTACACATCAATAGATCCAGGTCTCTGCCTGTTTAGTTCAATAGATCAGTTACTATTTTGCCAAAAACAGCCTGTTTTGAAATTATGCCTGTTTTCACTTGTTTTCCTTTCGTCGCTTATTGTATTATCCAATAAGTAATTCACGATTAAATCTTAACCACCTGGGTTGGACACATTATTCTAAAGCTGTAAATGACACCAGGATGCTCCAGCTTGGAATACCCTATATATATATATTTTCATAGATATTTATCCAGGCTTCATGCTGCTCATCACTCTTTTGAAACTTTCCCATTATTCAACCACTGTTTCTTCCAACAAAGTGTCCTTTTTTAAACTAAATACTCTAGTTCGTCTTTCAGACCACTAAATTCTGCACTTTACCAGACTGGATTCGAAACTCTTGACTGGCATTTATGCTTTCTCTACTTACTATTGAACATTTATTGCATTATGATTGCTATTTCTGCATTTCTCCAGTACTCCTGCTTTCTGTCTGCAGAACAATCTGTGATGGAGCGGTTTGTCCAAATTTTTGATCTTGACTACGATATGGCTCACTCTTAATCTTTGTAGAACACTTCCAGCTCCGTGTTCTAATGCTTTGGCATGTCGTCCACTTCACGCGTAGCGGTCTTTCAGACCACAGTGTTAAAACCCCCCAGCACATTTTTCATTAGCGGTTTTGGGATCAGATTTTCTTCAGAGGCATTCGGCCCAATGCATCCCAGCATTTCAATTTTCCTCGTAGTTATTTTTCCATTTCGTTGTGGATGCTGTTCTCACCCCAGCTGTGTCTAACATCTCTTGCTCGCCTTTATTCGAGCCTGTAAGCCTTTATATGACCCCATGAGCCTTTATATCGATGTTGGTGAACATTGTTTTATATTTATTTAACAGAGGCGACGTGGTAGGCGGATTAGAACATTGGTCATTATATTTTTTTCTCATAAAAACACAAATGACATTAATTCTATATTCTAATTCTAATGTTCTCTCGTTGGACGTCTCGTTTCTGATGCCACGGTTTCCTCTCGAGAATGACAGAACGCATATATCGTCATAAAAGGCAAATAAGAGATGCTTCACTCGGCTGACACCGGGTCAGAGATAGACTGTCTCATGAGTAGATGTTTTGCAGATTGGGCCTGCATTTGGCAGAGCTTCGAATAATGTGAGAGTGCAGATTATTATGGGACTTGATGGAGCAGATGCACTGAGATAGGAGAATCCCCTTGTAGGAGAATCCATTGAATCTCAACAGCGTTGAGTTACACCGACATATGGAAGTTTAACTCACACAGACCAATGCACCATCATTTTCTCCCTGAGTACTGCACCTTACCTGCACATCCCTGAACCCTGTGTGCAATTTTGCCTGACAAATTCACCAAACCTGCACACATTTACACTGTGGGAGGAAGCCCATGCAGGCACGGGGAGACCGTGCAAACTTCACACTGGCAGCTGCGTCACGCTAGATTCGAACTCAATTCCCTGGCGCTGTCAGGCAGCAGTGTTCGCCACTGAGCCACAGTGCCAGCCCTTGTCTAATTCATAAAAGTTGTCATATTAAGAAACAGGAATGGCAGAATTCCCTCCCTTCGAGAGTTTTGTATCTGTGAAATAATTTACCATGGAGTTTTGTGAAGTTGGGTGGTTAAGTGTATGCAGGCCTGAGATAGGTACTTCTTACAATTGGAATCGAAGCTTCTGTGTAAATGACAATAACATTGTTTTTCCATGTCCATCACAGTTACAAAGTAATAGAATCATGCAGCAGGGAAATTTCGGACCAACTTTTACATGCTGAATAGGCATTCCAATCTGATCTACTTTCAGTGCCATTTTTCTGCCCATATATCTCTAGACCCTTCATCTTCAAATAAAATCCATGTGCATTTCGAATGTTGCAATTTTACCTGTCTCCACCATTTCCACTGGCATCTGATTCCCCCTCTTAGAAAAAAAGCTATTCCTCAAGTCTCTTATAAATCTTTCCCCAAACAACTGAAATCTTTTGTCGAGTTTTGGACTCGTGCCAACCGAAACAGAAAAAAAATGACTATTCAAAGTATGTGTGCCTCTACTGATTTTCGGAACGACTATGTGATGCTCCAGGATGAAAAAAAGAAGGCCTATTCTATTCAGTGCTTCCCTGTAACTCAACTCACCCCCCCCCGCCCATCGCAGCAACAGCCTCATGAATCATTCCTGTAGCCTCTAAAGTCAAACAACATCGTTCGAATATATTGCTCAGTATTTAGCCACGAGTGCAGAAAATGGTGGGTACCGAGTCAGAAACTGCACGTCGCTTTGAAGGAAGCAACACTGCTCTGCAACCAACTCTGTTCGAGTAACCCATTCTCAGAAATCTAAACCTAATCACCCCAAACCTATCCTATTCTTACACATAAGCAAGTGACTTGCAAAGGTTGTAACTGTGCCTACATCTACTACTTCCTCAGGAATTCGTTCCATTCACTTGGGACTCTCGCTATCTCTAACGACTTCTGAAAGGTCCCTACAATAGCTCCGAGAGTATCCTCAGGCACCCCGTTCAGAATCTTGGCATAATCCATCCAATCCACCTTCGAATAAGATTTGGGCACCACTCACCATTTTATCCCAGACTTACTTAAAGTTTAGGCAGACTGCTGGAGTCTTCCACTCTGACGTCGGGTGCACAATTTAGTTCGTCAGTTATTTCTTTCTTCCCCATTTCTTCTTCTTCAGCCTCATTTTGCAGTGGTCCAGTATCCACGCTAGCCTCTCTCGGGCATTTTACGGATCTAAAATCAAACTCTTGCAATTTTGTTTTATGACGAGTCAACTCACACCATATTTTGCCTTTTCCCAACCCCTTGCACTTTTTCTAGCCTCTGCTGGTTTCTAAAGGCTTCACAATTCTTCGGTTCCTCACATGTTTGTCCAAATACATCTGAAATGTTGCTGAATTTCAACCACCTGCACTGGCAACGTTTTACAGGCACTTAGTACTATTATTGTAAAGAATGCTGATGTAAAGTCAACTATTGGTTAAATTTTAAACCAACCAGATTTACTCTGATTGATCATTGTCTTACACAAAGAAACGAAACAACGACTGGCTATTATGAAGTTTGCTGCGTTGAAGCAACTACATAATGATTTAAATGTACAAAGAATAGAATCGTCGGTAGAACAGAATCATATCACTTTCTGATTAGAAAAAAATACACCCCAATCTGGATATCAGCATAGTTTCAGATTTATTTAGGACTATCCAGCAAGTGTTGTCAACTGGAATTCTTTGCTTCGTTACTGGAAATCGCCTGTTTCACAAAGAGCTGAGGCATATTTTTCCCACAGGGGATCATGAGTCCGAATGAAAATCAAGAAGACATGTAAATAAATATAAAACTACTGCAAGAAAAGGAGCAGATGATCCAAAGGAATATAATTCCTTTGGAGCTGATGTGTTGCATGCGAAGGATTTTAGAGAAAGCAGCTTCAAAGAGAGTGGATGCATTGGTAATAATCTTCCAGGAATCCACCGATTTCCAAAAATTGTTAGCAACTTGTAAAACAGGAAATTCAATGCGTTTGATTGAAAAAGGAATGTGATTATCCAATGGTAGGGATGCACAGCGACTCGTGTTTAGCACCTCTGCTTCACCACGCCAGGGATACGGATTTGATTCAAGCTTCGGGCATCTGTCTATGTCGAGATTGCAAATTCTCCCACTGTCTGTATGGAGCAACTCCGGGTGGTGCTATTTCCTCTCACATTCCAAAGGTCTGCATGTTAGGTGAATTGATCATGGTTAATTCCCCATAGTGTTCAGTCATGTATAGATTAGATGCGTAAGTCAGAGGTTGACGTAGGCAAATGAGTTTGGTGGGACACTCATCGTTGTGTACTTGTTGGGTCAAATGGCTTGTTGTCAAACTGCAGGGATTCCATAAAACGACAACTGTCATTTGGAAAATATCAGAGTTTATTGTTAAGGATGCAAGGGCAATTGAGTTTAAGAAAAGCCAAAAGATAATCTAGCAGATTCAGATGGATTCATAAAGGGAAAATAATAAGTATCAACTTTATGAGAAAATTTGAGCTTGTAAAAATACCGAAATCATAGTGGGGAAGTAGTCCATATCATGTGTTTGGATTGACAGAAGGCATTGAGTATGATACCACACGTTAAACTATTAAACAAGGTGAAAGGCCATGTTTTTGGCGTTGACATATTTGCATTGGCAGTGGACCAGTGACGAATAGGAGAAAGAGTTGTGGTGGAAAGATTTTTTTTATCATTGCAGGGAGTAGCCAGAGAATACACAGATTTCAGAGAAGGATCATATTTCTTTGCTTGTTATACACGAACGACGTCGGTGAAGAGACTACAGCCAAGTGTGCAGATAACGCAAATCATGTATGAAGGCCAGACGTGAGGACGATGCAAAGAGTTTGCAAAGGTTCAGACATTTTAAGTGAACAGTGATAAACTTGGGAAATGGAATCCTCTGTGGGAACATGTGAGGCGATGCACTTTGGAAGGAAAAGTAGGAGAGCCTCATGGTGTGTAAACGTCCGAAAACAGATCAAAACGAGAGAACAGAGTGAGTTTGGAATTGTCGAGGGAGATCTGCAGAGAACAGCGAAATGCAAATGTAATGTTCATCTTTATTTCAAAAAGCGTGACTTTACACTTCAGGAGGTTTCGTTAAAATGGTGTAAGGCACCATTCAGACCACTATGATTCACAGAATTCACAGAAAATAACATGAAACTGAATGAGGCTATATTGCACATTATGTCTGAAAGAGGCTCTTCAACTGGACAACTTTAGCCAGGTGGTAGCTCCTGCTTGACTTCACCCTCTCAGGTTGGACAGAGCTTCTACTCACTCAATCAATAACCAGCAGTTGGAAAACCCAGGAGGCATAACTTCCAGATATGGTGAAGTGCAAAGTCACATCTTTCCCTCTCCTTACAATCTTTGAGTCCTTGGGAATACCCCTTTTGTTCAGGTGCTGAAAGTTTTGACTCACACGACTGGCCATCACAATGTATCGGATGGTCAGAAAACTGAACAGCAGAATGTAAAGTAATGGGAACAATGAGTTTAAAATCATGTTGAAGAAGCAAAATGTAACCCATCCTGTGCATTCCAATATCGTCGCTTCAAGTGGCAACACAGAAAGGGGGCTATGGTTAATATATGCACAAAATTAAGCTGCAAATTTCATGCAGATAAGGTCGACACAGAGCAGAAGATACTTTGATCCAAGAACCATAATTATAGCTTTCCTTATGAACTGTTACTTTGTTAGCCTCTACCAACAGGTAGCTACAAATCGATAAGAGCAAAAAGTGATCGTGAGTCAGATTGTGTAGTCGATGATGGCATAACTGATGAAATTGCACACTGGTGTGATCGCCAGAAAAGATCCTGTGAAAAATGATACATGAAGCACAATAGACGACTGCACCAGTATGGACTCAGACATCTCACTGTTGGCATGGCCACCAGATGTCAGGTCGTAAGTGAGGAGAGATCACACTTTCCCCAAAAACAGGATCAAAAGCACTTCAAAGTTAACAGAAAAAGTGAAATTGAAAGTGAGTTTCGGAATATCTGATCAATACGTTTGTACATTCTCGAGGAATTTACTCTCAAAAGTTGTACTTTTTAAATTTGGAGGTTAAACTTTAATATTCGTTTCACAATTCACTCATCGCAAAGACAATCGATGCTGTTTTTCTCGTTCAGGAATCCGGGGCAGAAAAGGTGCTTGTAAAACACCAAAGAATATGAGAAAAACTATGCATTGCTTTGTTTATGCTAAAATCCACTGATTATGGGCTGTATTTTTTCTCGTTTGTATGTAAATGGGAAGCAGCAGTTGCCGAAAGGAAGACATATTTTAGAAGGTGAATATCAATTTTGAATTGGCTTTAGAACAGGGTCAGTCAACGATGTTCCCTTGCTCTCAGTCTCACTAACAAATAACCTGAAATCTTTCAAACAAACTCACAGCTCATTACTGAATATTCTTCATGGATCATGCTTCTCTTACTTTGGAATAAAGCAACTCTCCCCAGCAACGGATCCCATTTTCTGATAGTTCAAATTGAACCCCTGCATTCGAAATACACGGAGTAATTAAGTAAAGTGATAAACTGATCTCAAAACATCGTCATTTGGTAACAAGACAGGGCTATCTGTCTTTCTTTCCTCAGGGTGGGAAATCTGCTAAAGAAAAATCCTGCAGAGCCTACAGAGTTAAACAGCCAATATCAAAGGCAACGGTAATTCAATCGTTAAAGTGATGAATTGACAAGCTTAGCGTGATAATAAAAAAAAATCCTGAACACTGTTAAGAGGAGATATGTGTGTTGGAAATTTATCGTAATCTCACTGTCATCAGAATTAGGAAGCATAGAATGGACTTGAGAAAGGAGAACAGCTCTTCATACAGAATGACATAAATATCTGTTGGAATGGGCCATCATTGGTGAGAAGGTCAGGGAGAACAGTAAACTGTCATCCTCAAATCCAGCAAGCAGACTCACATTGATGTGGGTGAGGCAAATACTAAGTAGTGACTGGATTAATTATTCTTCTGCGATTTATTCAGATTCATTAGCATTTGGAGGAGGCACATAATCCCTCTCTTACTCAGACAGTCATCCATGTTGAAGTCAGATTCCGTAATGAACAATGCTTTTCAGCAGATTATATTTTCTTTAAGCAGGGGCACCGACTTACTTAGAAAGTCTTACGCCGTTCTTCTGCATTGGGATAAAGCTTCAAACTCGTCGAGCACATTACCTGAATAAAATGCTTGGTGAGTTGCTGCCCAAAATCATCTCGGTGGTGGACAGTGCTTCTACTTTGCATCAGTTCTGGAGAGAATGTTTTGTTTTAGCTATGATACCAAATAAATGTGTTGTTTTTCTTAAATGGTATCGAGTTTGTTGTGTGTTGCTGAAACTTCACCCTCTCGGTCAATTCTTTTCCTATCACGTGACTTTAACTTTGTAGACGTGGTAACTTTTTTTGGGTATCAGGATTTCCGTTGCTCGCTACAGTATCACCAGAATCTGAATTGTTCTCGTAGCTATTGCACTGGATTAGTCCAGTTCAATTTCTGATAAATGGTAATCCACAGTTTGTTCATATTGGACACATTGAAATCGTGGAGGTAAAGGGGAGCCTGCAACTGAGCGAGTGAGAGACAGTAATTAAATGCATAATTTATTCTGTTTCCATGCGTGTAACCACCAATGCATCAGATGCCGATGTGCATCTGGAATATTGACGAGCTCCACGCCTGTGATGTACAGCCAAACATTACAAATCCGCAGTTTTCTTTTCAAAGTGGAGAAAAACAATTCCCTAATGATTTCGGCATTTATACTGAATCCCAACACCACATCTCGACACTCTAGATAAACTTTACTTATGTATCGAGATTAGAGAGTTGACTGATGATAGAGTTTGCAGCAGCATTTTGGCAACAGAGTCAGCAATAATATGGCGCGACATTACTTTTTTGCGCAGCCCGTGTTGAGTATTTGCAATGTATGCCTTGAGAGTTGACGAAGATATATCCAATTTTAGAGAAATTAATATGAAACATCTGGTAGAAAGCAAGGTAATATTGGAGCATGAAATGAGTGAGAGTGGCTCACATCTGAACAAAAGCATACAACTTGTCGAATTCTGTTCAGCTCACTTTATTTCTGTGAAACTTTAAACTATCCACGCTGAGCTAAAAATAACGGTGACGTTCCTAAACTAAGTCAAACAGCAGCGAATGCGTACCGTGATGTTAGGAATTAACTCAGTGAATGGCCATTCAGGGAAAGTTATCAAAGTCACAATATGAAGCTTAGTCCTGGAATCGGGGGCAGGTGGATGTGGAATTGAATGATCACCTCCGTTTGGCTTTCACACAGTTACCAAAACTAGTCAGTTACTCCATGTAATCAGTGCTTTCCCCTCGTTAGGAAGTTGTTGCTAATCTACTTCATTCCTCATGGTTAAAATCTTTTAGCGTCAAAGGATTAATTCTGCTGTCGTCATCTGTTTGTCGCACCTTTTCAATACCAAAACAAACACTTCATAAAATAATGTGATAAAGATATCCCTGTGGAGATCCTGATGTATGTATAATTAAGATCATATGAACGGCATACGACAGAATTAAACTTCGGGAAATTACCTGCAGAAAAGTGGGACAAGATACTGCACACATGACATGCATCGTCCGATCCAAACGGTGAGAAAAATATTCTACATGATCCTGGGCATAACTGGTGTTCCAAGTAAGTGACTTGTAACGTTGAGTTCTATGTCTGAACTCATTCGATGGTTGTTCTAGGAGCAATGATGTCTTTTTACAATATTAGGTCAAACGTGCTTGATTATTCACGTTTTATTGTGCAATGTTCATTATTTCAGGACTCCCCAGTTGATGTTATGACTTTCAGTCTCCTGATTAAAATAAACGCAAATTTCTCCGTGATAGTATCCTGAGTTCTGAAGAATTGTACACTGATGAAAACGGAATCTCCATATGATGTGCTTTGATTTCGTTCAGCAAGGGTCAGAAAGTTATTTTCAGAGCGAGTTAAAAAAAACAAGAAATCACGTGCATTTAGCTAAACGAACAGAAAGTAAATCTGTGAAGGTTATTGTTCGACCTTTTACCGACTTGAGATTTTACAACTTGAGGCTTTCTAAAGAGAAGTTTGCCCAGAAGCAGGTTCTTCCAGAAAAAATGCAAAGTCAAGCTAAGAGAAATAGTCGATATCAGCATCACGTGGTCTTAGCAGTAGACTCCACAGCTATGTTGGGAAATCTTTTTAGACCTGATCAGAAGAAATTCTAAAGAAAATGTTTTGTAGTATCAAAGACAAAAATTTATATTATTTAAGACATAAGATGAAGGAACACATTTTGAGGAGAACACAAAGGTTAACCGGTGGTGGACAGTGAGGAGAAAGATGTAAGGTTGCAGGAAGAAATGAACAGATTGATTAGGTGGGCATTTCAATTGCAGATGGAACGTAACCTTGATTAATGTGAAGTGCTGCACGTTGGAACATTGAGAGAGAGAAAGTAAAAATTCAATAAGTGACAGACATTAGAAGGCGAACATTATGCCTTTCTGCATTTGCCCACAGATCCCGAAAAGTGGACAGACAAATTCATGAGGTCGTTAAGAAGTCAATTGATGCTGTTGCCTTTCACAGTCGTGCCAATGATTATACGAGCAGACATATCATGCTCGAGGAATCCAGAATTTTTTTGAGGTGACAAGTATAGTACTGTGTACAGTTCTGGTCTTCGCATTGCAGGAAGAATGTGATTTCTTTGGATCAGGAACAATGGAAGTTCACCACGCTGTTAACTGGGTTGGAGCAATTCAGATATGAAGTGACACAGGATAAGCGCGGATTGTTTCCTTTGGAGTAGATAAGGCTCCAGTGAAAAGAGTTGCATAAGATTATGCGAGGCACGGGCAGTGTGAATAGAACACAACTGTTACCTGTTTTAAAATGATTAATCAAAGGGACAGAATTTTAAAGTGAAAGGAAGTTAATTTAAAGGGGATTGTTTGAAAATATTTTTCTGTAAGTGGTTGGTTGTTTTCTGGACTGTACTGCCTGGACAACTATTTGAGACGGGTAACCTCACAAACGTTCAAAAGAACTTTGATGAGGACTTGAAGTCTTGACACGTTCAACGCTGTCCCAGTGCAGGAAAGTAGGACTATTGTAGGTTGCTTGTGTTTTTGGCTGTACAGTCTAGAAGGACCAAGAAACCTTTTCTGTACAGTATGGTTCTGAGATTCTCTGACTCTGGAATTGTACTGAGGCTGGATGCCTGACTGGATTGAGACACAACATTGAACTGACTCTGCACTGATTTGCGTATCTATTCCTTCACATTTGTAGCTGAAAAATGTGTTGCTGGAAAAGCTCAGCATGTCAGGCCGCATCCAAGGAGAAGGAGAATCGACGTTTCGGGCATAAACCCTTCTTCAGGAATCTTCACATTTGTATCACAACGTTAGGTTCAGTAGCTTCTGCTGCTAATTCCTTTCCTTCTCTTGGCACAATCCTGAAATCATTTTCCGATGTCAGATGAGACGTCATTGAGAGGAAATTACGAATGAATTTGATTACCTAAAGGATTCCAGCTTTTACAGCTGGGAATTTCGAATTTCAACCAATTGGGCTGTGGCATATTTTAGCTCCACAATGCCGTTTTTCCAATTGCTTGCAATTGGAAAAGGGTATATTGGATTAGATATCAGATTTGTATTATTCGAAGAATATTGTCACATTTACTTCGATGTTGCTCAAGGTTTATAATGATATCGAAGGTTATTCTTGTATCAAGTAGATAAGTCTCCACTGATGTCTCCACATTTCTTAAGATGTAGAGACCCTTACGTTCAATCGTGTCTTCTGACTGGTGTACGTAAATTGATAAAAATACTGTCCATTTAATTGTCCAGAAGAAGTGGTCCAGTGTTTTGTTTTGATGGTGTTCACTTAGTGACGTTAGGTTCATGCTTAAATATTTATCCTACCACCATGGCATACCAGTAAAATGATTTCCTCTGAGAATTATGAGGCTTTCTCGTCCAAAGGAGTAATCAGAGTGTGCAAGGAGGGTTTTCTTATACTGTGGTGTAACTAATCTAAGGGAGCGCCATTCCCATTTCTGGAATTCATTTGAAAACACTAAATAGGTGATAATATAATGTTTTTTTCTTTCTCATTAAAATATTCACTGATATACCCTCAGCCTGTAATCGGTGGACTGGTGGCTAAGGGGTTTAGAACTGTTCCCTCACAGCGCCACGACACTGGGTTCGAATCTAGCCGAGGGCTAGTCTACACTGTATGGGCTTTACCCGGGTGCTCTGTTTGCTTCCGACACTCCAAGGATGTGTTGGTTAGGTAAATGAGATACTCTAAATTGTCCATAAAGGCAAGGAATGTGTAGTCTAGTTATGGGGAAGGGGCATAGACTTCTTTGGCCAAATTGCCTGTGTCCGAAGGAGAGAATCTATGATTTCTGTGAAAGACGTTGGTGCTCCAAAGTTACAAAGTCTGGAGGTTGACTCTTGGAGCCAAGTGGACGACGTAACTGTAATTGCAAGCCTTTTATCTGATTCGGAAGAAGGGCTTATGCCCGAAGCGTCGATTCTCCTGCTCCTTGGATGCTGCCTGACCTGCTGTGCTTTTCCAGGAACACATTTTTCAGCTTTTATCTGATTCAGTAACATTTTCATGGTGTGAAAATCTAAGTATTATTGCCTTTAAGTCAGCGACAGGAAATGTTTTTATTTTCCCGTGTTTCTGTATTTTTTTTCTCTCTCTCTTCCTCTTGCAGTAAATGCAATAACACTTGCAATCTTGTCCGGAGGAAAGTGTGGACTTTCTGCCTGCACCATTCGCTACTTGCTGGCCATGGCAACGGTGGATCTACTGTTCGTTATCTTTGAGATCATACTCAGCAAAATCAAGAATGATTATTTCCCTCATTGTTCCTAGACATCACCCCAGTTTGCAGTGTTCGTTATGCTCTATGCCGCGTAATCACTGACTGTTTTTTTTGGTTTACTATTGCTTTCACGTTGGATCGACATATCACAATTTGTTGTAAGAAGTTGAAATCTAAGTACTGCATTCAAAAAACTGCAACAATCGTACTCGCAACAACTGGAATTCTTTTCTGTTTGAAAAACATTCCTATCTATTTTAGATTTCGACCGTCAAAAATTGTAGACAATATAAAATGGGGCTGTTCTAATTCATATGCATATTCTGACAACCCTGTGTGGGAAGCATTTAACGACTTTGAAAAGATTTTGACTCCACTCGTCCCATTTGCTTTAATACTGTTCCTCAACGCTCTGACAGTGACGCATATTTTTGTAGCCAGTCGAATCCGCAAGGGTCTGAAGGGTAAGAGTAATGGAAACATTACCAGGGACCCAGAAACAGAGAAGCGAAAGCAGTCTGTGATTTTACTCTTGTCTCTATCTGGCTCCTTCATTTTTTTCTGGTAATGGTATATTTTATATTATTTTGATGTTGATGACCCTTTAGATAGTAATGGTGAGTATACATTTAAACATGTTGCGTATATGTTGCATAATTTGAATTGCTGCGCAAACACTATTGTCTATGTAGCAACACTCTCCAAATTCAGAGAGAAGTCCAGGAAACCACTGGAAGCTATTTTAAATAAAGAGTTCAACAAAAATAACTACAAAAGTGAGAGCAGCACCAAGATCGGGGAAGCACGATGAAGCCAGTTAAATGAATGAAAGATAAAGGCAAAGTGAAGTAAACAATTGGTATTAATGGAAAGCTATAGATCAGCAGAACATTGGTACAGTTATTGGATCACAAACATCAGAGTTCTGAGGTCTACAGGCTTTATGGGATCTGAAGTGTCTGAGAAAGAGGACACATTTAGGGTAAAGAGCAATCAATGAAAGATGGGACACACACCAAGCTGGATGTTTATAAAATGATAAGAAATAGGAGTATCAGGATATCTTTCATTTGTTTATGCATGTTCCAAAATTCACTGATGTCATGGCTAATCAATTGATTCCACAAAATTTTCTTCACGATTCCCAAAATTGCATAATGTTTTAAGATGTAGACATATAGCCATTACCGTGATGAATTGAGACGAACTGAAGCCTGAAATTAACAAGCAACGTCAGACATGAAAAAGATACATCAACATAGCACAAGATGCGACCTTCCAGTGGCCACATATGCAGTGAGTACGAGGAGCGTCACTGCACCTCTTGCAGAGCAAGCAGTGAAGCAACTGTGGCAGTCTCTCCACCATTCCCACTTGGTTCGATTGTAATCTTCGCACATATATTCAAACAGGGGAACACATGTTTTTAAAAACAAATCCTGTGAATGCTGCAAATCATCTTATGCCAGATGTTTATGAACTCTGACAACACACATATTGACAAACGATTTTCTTCATTCTGAACTCATTCCATTTCTGCTGTTATGTCACTGTTATTTATCCCTTTTCATACAAGCCTATTTCCAGCTTCATCTCTGAAAACGTCATGCATTTGGCTGCTTCTTTGACACTCGAGTATTCCAATGCGCTTCTGCTTGGGCTCGCAAATGTCATACATAAAAAGTGGAGTTAACAAAATCATTGTTTTATCTTCTGCAACTCACAAAAGATCGAATCAACAGCTCTTACCCTGTGGTCTTTGCTCAAATTCAGGATCACTGTCTTCCTTCACATTGAATTAAACATGCATATTCTCAACAACTGATATCCCATTACCTATTGGGGAACATGATGCCACATTTTTCATTCCCCCTCCAAGAACTTTTTCCCATCACTTCACACCATCGTGCTTCCCCGGTTACGGTATCTTCAATAAATTAGCAAGCTTCCAAATGTCAGCTAATGAATAGTACACAGTTACAAAGATCAATGCTTAGTTCCCACCTAATACACAAATATATTAATGATTTGATGTCGGAACAATATGCAATATTTGCAACTCTGTAGACGACACAAAGTAGAGCGAATTTTGAGGAAGGTGCAGATATTTCTGCAGTGCGATTTGCAAAACATGAGGGAGTGGGCAAATGCATGACAGACACAGTATCATGAGGATCAGCATCAGGCTGCACAGTTCCACATAAAAAGCGGGACGACACATTATCGAAGTTGTGATTAATTGGCGAAGGGAGAGCTGCAACGAAAGGTATCTTTTGGCTGTTTTCAGAAAGGAGCTGTTATTCAGGCAAAAAAGGTCGAAAAATAACGAAAAAGTTCAATATGTGAATGAGTCTGATGATCATTCATCTGCTGATTGAACAAAGGAACAGGTTCAAGTGCATGAAAGTTCTTTTCCTGCTCCGATTTTCTGTGCTTCCATTATCTGCTGCGAATAGGTACCAATGTTATTGTGACTTTGATACCTGATTGTTACAATGCACTCAAGCTGAGAGCCCGACATGTCATCCTCCATGAACACATGATCATGCAAAGTCCTCCACTCATTTTCTAAGTCACTACATTCCTGATCATATTTCACCATCATATTGCATTGCTTCGCTCGGTTAATGTGGTGAATTTAATATTATGAGCAGTTTTACCCCGTTTTCATGTCTTTCCCATACTGATGCAATGTTCATTTGTGATCCTGCCACTATTCTACCTTTACTTAGTTCTGAAAACTCTTTATTTGTTCCTCATTGTTATTAGTGGTAGACCATGAGATGCCTTGGACATAACTTCTCTAATTGTCTCTCAAGCCCTCCTGTATCTCGAAATGGCTCTCCATATTGAAGACCTTAAAATCGATGTCTTTGCTCAAGGCAGTTGTTATCTGTACTCATCTGTTCAAATATGATTCAGTGTCCAGACTTGATTCCACAATTCTCCTGTGAAGTGAGAACCATCACCTATTTGGTCATCAACATGTGGTATCTTCGAAAGAGGAAGCAATTTAGCTCGAACCAACAGAGAGATATATCATTAACGAAACAAACACAGAGAACCGTGTTCAGATCGGGCAGAAACTGTGGAGAGATAAAGAGTGTTAAAATTTGGATTCTGGCCTCATTGTCCTCTTCAGAACCTTGAAAAGAAAGGATATTGGATAAGTTGAGATTCTCCAGAATTCTTTCTGTTCGTTCAGTCTTCAGCCATTATGGTTGTCGTTATTGCATCCTGAAAGGGCTATCAACGTCTCCCAGAACCTACATTCTCACCTTATTTTACGAAGGTTTACAACGGATATTATAACCTAAAAGGGCTGTCAACGTCTCAAAGACCCTGCCTTTTCAAGTTATTTTGAGTGTGTTTACAGCACATATTCCAGGAGTGATGCAATTGGTCAAACCACTCATTGTTTAACAGAAATGTTTTTATATATGAACTACCGAACGAAACATGAACAAAAGGGACGAAAACATAGAATAACTTAACCTATCTGAAACCGAAACCGATTCTATAACACCCTAACAAAACGGTAAATACGAACTCAGGCTACTGCAAGAGAAATGTTAGCGAGCGATCAGCATTTTTCATTGTAGCTGTTTCGTTGGGTCCCCAGCTAAAATGTAAAACCAGAAGTGGAATTTCCCTGAAATGGGAGTCCTGGACAATGGCCTTTTATTCCGCAAGTGTTTTTCTTTTGAACTCTGAAAGCATTTGAGCCAAGTATTGATCTTAGCCGGGGGCGGCACGGTGGCTCAATGGTTAGCCCTGCTACCTCATAGCGCCAGAAACCTGCGTTCAATTCCTGCCTGGGAAAACTTTCTATGTGGAGTTTGCACGTTTTCCCCGAGTCTGCGTGGGCTTTTCTGCAAGTGATTCCCATTATCCAAAGATGCATAGGTTAGCTGAATTGCCCACACTGTTAGGTCCATTAGCCAGGAGTCAATGTAGAGGAATAGGTCTGGATGGGTTACACTTCGGAGGTTAGGTGTGAACTTGTTCCGCCGTAGAACTGTTTCCATGCTGTAAGAAATCGAATCATTAAAGTAACGGACCCAAATGGGAGCCTCGACTTTATACAACTCCTCGTGAAAAAATAAAAGGGGAATACAACGTTGGGAAAGGAGCAGAGTTTTCACAGGGTTCACAGAACTAGGACGTGGAATGCGCAGTACTATTCAGTCAAAAAACAAGATTTGTAGCATGAACAGTCCAAACGTGACTCCATGAAGATATTTCCGCTGCAACCTGAGATTACTGCTCAGAAATTTGATCGTTTCTTTTCCTGACATTGTGTTTTGTATTACTCAGGGTGAATGGAAACGCTGCGCTGTGGACAGCTCTTGAAGAAACAGAAAAAACAGAAATGCTCTTGCTTGTGCAAATCATCTCAAGTGCTAGCATTTCCAGCTGCAATGTTGCATTACCCCAACAGATATTCTTTCCAGTCCATTACCCTCTGACAACACTGGCTCACTTCCGGTCATAACCTTGCCTCTTGTGTTTCCTGGCTGTCCGACCATTGAAACGTACTCTTCTACTCTATCTCCCTGACTTATCAAAAACAAAGAACTGTGATATAATTGATATCAGAAAGAAAGAGCAGAATTTTCTGGAAAAGCTCGGTAGGTTTGGAAACATCTTAAAGATAAGTCAGAGTTAACATCTTGGTCGAAGGACCCCTTTCAGAGTGCTGATGTTCGTGAGGAAAATGTCACTTTACATGCAGGCGATACGTTGGTAACGGGAGTGGATTAGACAGAAATGACTGGCGGGGAAAAAAGCAAATGGAGATGATCTGAACAATCGATCACACAAAGAAGTGGATAACATTACGGCTAGGAGAGTGGGTAGCTGTTAGTGGGAATTATTAGTGGCAAACAATGGATTGGCTTGTAACTGTAGACGATGTAATATCAAGGACTGAGGTGTGTGTAAGAGTATGGACATAAGAGAGGCGAGACCAAAGTTGTTATTGCTCTCAATAGCAAGTCCAACAAATTTATGGCTTGAGCTCCCAGTTTTCGTTATCCCAACCTCCACCACATGTTATTCATAATCTGACATTTTATAGCGACCACTATTTCTGAGCAAGGGTGATTCACCAGAAATTTTGACTCTGATTTGTCTCCACAGAAACAGCCAGACCTGTTGAGCTTTCACAGCAATTTTTGTTTCTGTCTGTCTGTCTCTTTCTCATTTATTCCTGCTTTTATTCTCACCTTTGCATCCCCATTCACATTGCCCAACCAGTGTCACATAAATTCTTTATTACCTTTTCTATTTTTGTCTCCTTTGTTTTCTGACGATTGAAACACTTCCTGGTTATTTGTTCAGCTGTCTTCATTCCCCTGCAATGCTGGAAGAAACAATGCGTTTCCATTGATAAGTCCTCCATCAATCTGATCACAGATTTAGTTGTAACTTATTTGTCCATGCGCTGTCCTCACAGTTAACATATTTGTAATTATGTATCACTATTTCGAAAATAATGATATCTCCAAATGCATCACCCTATTTCTAAGCGCTATGCCTTCCCTGGACTAACTGGAAATTTAACGAACTGGGCTTGGTATTGCCAACATTGAGAAATCTTTTGTGATACGTTTCTTTTCGAGAAGGAGTTTGGACGCATGAGTAATCTCGGAATTTATGCCGACACTGACTATTCTGTCAGGGTCACTGTCACTTTCACCTTTGTGGCCCTTTCTGGCCTGAATTTGAAACCTCAACAAGGCAGAGAGAAAACCGTAGTAGCAGAAGTGGAACAGTAATTGTGCCGATCTGCTCAGTCTGTAAGCCAAGTGACTGGATTGATGGAGATCAAAATGCACACGGAAACATCATAAATGTTCAACAATGCAGTTTTCTATTTCCCCAAATACTCACAGATCAACATGCACGAATGGAACTCCCCGTCTCGTGATGCAAGAGCATATAATTATTACGCTGCTTTCTGGAAAACAGTAGAGTTCTTCCATTTTTCCCTCTGCCTTATTATCGCCCAGTTCTTTTGTTCAAAGTTGTCATTGCACTACACTTCTCATTTTCAGGGCCAGCAGCGCTCTCTGAGCATACAGCCAGGGAACAGTTCTGTAAACACTAGGTCAAGAGACAAATATAATCACTTAATGGATCATTTGTAGTTTGGGGAAATTTTAACTGCATTGTTCAACGTTTAGTATGTTTCTGTCAGTTTGCATAGCAAGTACAGAGTACAAATTACATCCCTAAATCTACTTTGCTGGAATTAAAAATGTGTGACTGAAATCAGATTGTGGCTAACACTCACGCTGAATGAATCAATTCGATAAATTATTTGATTGATCGATAATCACATCACTGAAAGTGCTCAGCATTTTGTGACTTCGATTTGTTCCATATTAGAAACTTTGTTGGAGACCTTTCGTTTTCATACTGAATACACATGGCCATTACCGTTTTTCTCACAAGCTGAGGCAAAGTTTCTCAATTTTATGGGAGAGCAAGCATCATTTGTTGCAATAGAAACAGGGCTATCGGAGAAATGCAGTTCAATGGCCATTGATCTCGCATGGAGCCTGTCTCAATTGTATGTCCTGCTCCATCTCAGTCACAATGTTAGTGAAAACGAGACTGAACTGCGTCACTTTTAAATATTTAACCCTCGTGCACAGCTCCTAATCGTGTCAATCTCCTTCAGTGCATACCCCTCTCAGCCTCATGTGTAAACTTTTAAATCCAGATTAACTCTCATTTCACCTGCAGGTGCAAATAATATCTCTTGTGCACCACTTCACTTGGACAAACCCTACTGCATCGCTCTCGCAATAAACCAGCAGCTCTTGATGACTCCACTTCCTTTAACATTGCCTCCCACATTCAATTGCCTCGAGTTACTCCAGTTCATCTCGATCCATGTCACATCTCATCAAAATTCACTTCACTATCTCCAAGATCATTCTTGGACAGACATATCATTCAACGTTCCCCATTCCATCAGCTATAATCAGTATTGTTGCACACATTACCAATTGAATATCATAAATATCATTTTGATTTCAATAGAGAAGCGAATTTGCCATCGTTGCCCACTTATACTTCACGTGACTCCAGAAACACAACAAGAGTGACTACTAAATTGCCTTTGAAGTGAGAAAACAACAAATTCTGCTCTATGACAATGAGGGAAGACAATGAATGAACGTTTTGTAAATGACTTTGCAATATTTGAAAGAATGAGGAATGATAACAAAGGACCTTGAACTTAAAAACTTGGCTTGGGTCAAATAGCGCCTGTGCTAACTTTAGGATTTCAATTTTGAAACATGCACCTATTTATCAGAGAACCAGATAAGTTAACCAAGGACTGGGAGAATGATCAAATTCAGGATGCCTGTCTCCCTTCATATTGACTTGAACATTGCACATCCTCACGCAACTGATATTTCATTAACTACTGGATACACTGCAGACACACTTTTCATTACCCGCTGCAAAACCTCTTCCCTATCAATCCACACCACCCTTCTTCCTTGGTCACAGCCTCCTTAACAATTTAGCAAGGCTTCCAACTCTCTGCTGCTGACCATCACAGAACTGCAAGGATCGCTGATTGTCTCCTAGCTAATCTTAAAATATATAAATGATTAGATGTCGGAACAGCATGCAACATGGGAGACTTGTTAGCATGGTTACATCTCAGGAAATACAGGGAGAACTAGTCATTTGGATACAGAACTGTCTCAAAGCTAGAAGACAGAGTGTGTAGGTGGAGGGCTGTTTTTCAGACTGTTAGACTGTGACTAGTGGAGTGCCAAAAGGATAGGTGCTGGGTCATTTATATAAATAATTTGGTTGTGAGCATAAAAGGTACAGCTAGTAAGTCTGCAGGTGACACCAACATTGGAGATGCAGTAGACAGAGAAGAGGGTTACCTCAGATTAAAAAGGGGATCATGATCAGATGGGTAATTGGGCTGAGAATTCGCAGATGGAGTTTAATTCAGAAAAATGCGATATGCTGCATTTTGGGAAAGGAAATCTTAGCATGA
Source organism: Chiloscyllium punctatum (assembly GCF_047496795.1). Taxonomy (NCBI): domain Eukaryota; kingdom Metazoa; phylum Chordata; class Chondrichthyes; order Orectolobiformes; family Hemiscylliidae; genus Chiloscyllium; species Chiloscyllium punctatum. Next base: position 27,407,485 of record NC_092773.1, read on the forward strand.
CTTAAAAACTTACTGTTAAGTCCCAGTGCGCGGTCCTGAACAAACAGAACTTGGAGTGCAGGTTCATAGGTCCTTCAAAGTGCTGTCGAAGGTAAATAGGATAGTGAAGAAGGCGTTTGGTATGCTTTCTTTTATTGGTTAGAATATTGAGGACAGGAGTTGGGAGGACATGTTGTAGCTCGACAGGATAATGGTTAGATGACTGTTGTAATATTGCGTGCATGCAATTCTAGTCTCCTTCCTACCGGAAAGTTGTTGTGAAACTGTAAAGGTCTCAGTAAAGATTTACAAGTATGTTGCCAAGGTTAGAGGATTTGAGCTATAGGGAGAGGCTGATGAGGCTAGTACTGTTTTGCGAGAAGCATCGCAGGCTGAGGGGTGACCTTATAGATCTTTACAAAATTTTGAGGGGCATGGATAGGATAAATAGGCAAAGATTTTTTTCCCCGTGGGGTGGGGTGTCCGGAACGACAGGGCATGGATTTAGTGTGCGAGGGGAAAGATATGAATGAGATCTAAGAGGCAATTTTTCACACAGAGGGTAGTACATGTATGGAAAGAGCTGCCAGAGGAAATGGTGGAGGTTAGTACCATTATAATATTTCAAAGGCATTTGGATGGGTATATGAATGGGAAGGGTTTGGAGGGATATGGGGCCAGGTGCTGTCAGGTGGGAATGTATTGGGTTGGGATATCTGTACGGCATGGATGAGTTGGACTGATGGGTTTATTTCCGTGCTGTATGACTCCATGACTCTATGATTCTATCTGCAGCTCTGTCGCCAATGCAAAGTAGAGTGAATTCTGAAGAAAATGCATACATGCTTCAATGCAATTCTTAAAGTTTGAGGTAGTTTGCAATTACATGACAGACACGGTATTACCAGGATCAATCTCAGGCTATCCAGTTCAGGAGCAAAAGCGGCAAAATGTAATATTGACGTGATTATCAATGCGCAAAACAAAGAGGTGCACTGAGAGGTGTGCTTTGGCTATTTTCATAAAGAAGACAGGTACTGGGTCTAATGATGAGCTATCATAAGATTGAATGAAGGAACAGGCTCAAATAGATGCAAGTCCTTTTCCTGTTACTATTTTCGATGTTTCCAGCATTTTCTGCGAAAATATCTCAATGTTATTGTAACTTTGATGCATGATTGTTGGAAGGCACTCCTTCTGAGATCTCAACATGCTATCCTCTGTGAACACATGATCAAAATCTGTTATTCATGTTTTGAATTGTAATATTCCTGACCACATTTCACACCTTGTGCTTGCAATCCATCAATGGCTGCAGTAAGCCAATGTTTTGAATTTAATATTAAGAACAGTTTTCTCTTTTTTTCTTCCGTTTCCATGACCTTTTTCTATGCACACTCAATTCTCGTTTGTGATGTTGGCACAGTTTTAGGTTTACTTAGCTCTGCAAACTCTTCGTTTGTTCCTCATCTGTCTTCGTGGTAGGCCATCAGAATCCTTGAACATCAATTGTGGAATTCCTTTTAATAAACCTCCTGCATCTCAAAATGTTTTTCCATATTGATAACCTTAAAATCTACCTCTTTGCTCAAGGCATTTGTCGTTTGTGCTCATCTGAACGTATATGATTCAGTGTCCACACTCGATTCCACAGTTCTCCTGTGAAGCGGTTGCAGGAATCATCATGTATTGAGTCATCAATAAGTCGTATTTACAAAATGCGGAACAGTTTAGCTCGAACCCACAGAGAGACGTCACATTAATGGAACAAACACAAAGAAATGTGAAGGTCTGGCAGAAAGTTTCGATTCTGGTGTTATTGTCCTTCGTCAGAATTTGGAAATGAAAAGACAATCCACAAGTTGAGATTCTCCAGAATTTTATGTGTCTGTTTCGAGTTTACATCTTCAAGAGTCTTCAGCAATAATGGCAGGCTTTATTACAGCTGTTATGATACACTTTAATGCATGCTGAAAGAGATGTCATGAAAAATGTCAAAACGTTCCATAACGTTTCATAAAGGTCACTCAGACGCCAACTTTTCCAGTTAATTTAAGCAGGTGTGTAGTGGATATTTAGCAGGGTGATGGTGGTATAGTGGCCTTCCAAGCAGTTGACTCCGGGTTCAATTCCCGGCTGTCGCAGTGTTGTGGTTTCTAAATCGATGCTTAGTGGGCGGCACGGTGGCAAAGTGGTAACACTGCTGCCTCACATTGCCAGAGACCCGGGCTCAATTCCTACCTCAGGGGACTCGCAGTGTAGGGTTTGCACGTTCTCCCTGTGACTGCGTGGGTTTCCTCTGGGTGCTGCAGTTTCCTCCCACAATCCAAAAATGCGCAGGTTAGGTGAATTGGCCATGCTAAATTGCCCGTAGTGTTAGGTGAAGGGCCAAATATAGAGGAATGGGTTTGGGTGGGCGACGCTTCGGCGGGTTGGTGTGGACTTGTTGGGCAGAAGGGCCTGTTTCCAAACTGTAAGTAATCTCAGAAAGTGCAGCAGTGATGCAGCTGGTCAAATCGCTCAGTTTTGAACGTAACAGAATGTATTTACAGGCTAACAAACGAGAATAGAATATAGAATAAGGTAAACTACGTGAAAAGAAAACTGACTTTATAATACTGTTCCAATTTTCTGCAACATCCCCATAAACACACCCCTTATCGAAACGGTAAAGTCGAACACAGGCTCTTCCCAGAAAGATGATAGAGAGAGAATCAGCATAGAATTTTCTTTTTTTCACTGCAGCTGTTTCTTTCGGTCCGCTGATAAAAAATAAACCAAAACATAACCCAAATCAAAATAAACCAAAAGCAAAACTGGCCATTTCCCTTTCATTATAAAGTGTTTTAAAAATTGAAAGCCTTTTTACTGAGTATTCCCTTCAGCAAATTCTGTTAGAAATTAGCAAAGAACCCAAACCCAGAAAAATCGGAACCTTGGCTTTTTACAGCTCATCGTGGAAAAAGAAACAAGGGCAGCATGATGTTGAGATAGGAGCAGCGTTGTCATAGGGCCCACAGCACCAGGAAGGGTAATTGTCAGTTTTGTAAAGTCAAAATGCAACAGTTGTTGTTTGCACAGTCCAGACGTGGGACTCCACGAGGAACTACCAGCTCCAAGCTGAGATGACTGCACAGATTCATATCTTTTGTTTCTTACTTTGCATTTCAGACTATTCACAGTAAATGAAGACGCTACGCTGGTCTGAGCTCTTGAAGACAACAGGAAAACGGCAATGCTCTCTCTTGTGCGAATCGTCTCAAATGATGGCATTCCCATCTGGAATATTGCATCAATCCCGGGCTCTCCCAATTACTCTCTGATATCACTAGCTCACCTTTGATGATGGCTTTGCCCCTTGTGTTGCCTGGCTACCCAACCGCTTCAAAATTACGGCCCCACTCTGTTTTGCAGATTTCTCAAAATCGAAAGAGCTGCGATATGGTCGAAATCAGAAGCAAAATTAGAAAATTGGTGGAAATGCTCAGCAGGTCTGTTAGCATCTGTGAAGAGAAATCAGACTTAACATTCTGGTCGAGTGGCCCCTTGCTCAGTACTGATGGTAGAGAGGAAATTATAAGTTTACATGCAGGAGCTACGTTGCTGGGGGCAAGTGGATTAGCCATAAATGGCAGTAGAGGAAAAAGGCATAGGGAGAGCAGAACGGTCGGACTCACAAAGAAGTGGAAAACGATACGACCAGGAGGGTGAATAGCCCTTCACGAACAAACTATGTTATGTTAGTGTCTAACAATGGGTTGTGTGTAACAGTAGACAATGTGATAACAAGATCTGCTGTGTGTGTTGGATGTGGACATAAGAGGGCTCAAGCCTGAAATTTGCTGTTGGATTCAGTAGCAGTTCCAAGATGTTTAGAGCTTGATCTCTCCTTTTACCTTTCCTCAACTCACACCATATGTTCTGCATAAACTGACATTTTTGAGCGACAGGTAGTTCTGAGCAAGGACTTGCAACATTGATCCTCATTTTTTTCCACAAATGCTCCCAGAGTTGCTGAGCTTTTGCAGCAATTAGTGTTTTTTCTCTTCCTCATTTATTCCTGTTTCGACTGTCATGTTTGTATCCTTATTATAATTCACTGACCAGTGCACGAGAATACTTTATTGTCTATTCTCTTTTTCGCTAGCCTGCGTTCCGAACAGTGAGTCCCTTTCTGGTTGTTCGTTCAGCTGCAGTCATTCTGCTGCATGACAGGAAGAAGTAATACATTTGCTATGGTAAGTATCAATCTGATCACAGACTGGGATGTAACTTAATTGTCTGTTTTCGGTCCTCACATTCAACATAGAACATAGAACATAGAACATACAACAATACAGCACAGAACAGGCCCTTCGGCCCACGATGTTGTGCGGAATATTTGTCCTAGATTATGCACCTATCCATGTACCTATCCAATTGCCACTTGAAGGTCACCAATGATTCTGACTCTGCCACTCCCACAGGCAGCGCATTCCATGCACCCACCACTCTCTGGGTAAAGAACCTAACCCTGACAGCGCCCATATTCCATCCACCCTTCACCTTAAATTTATGTCTCCTTTTAACACTGTATTGTACCCGGGGAAAACGTCTCTGACTGTCTACTCTGTCACCACTCATCCTTCGCCGTTCCAATGAGAAAAGGCCTAACACTCTCAACCTAGCCTCGTACGACCTATTCTCCCTTCCAGGCAACATCTTAGTAAATCTCCTCCACACCCTCTCCAAATCTTCCACATCTTTGCTAAAATGAGGCGACCAGAAATGCACACAGTACTCCAAATGTGGCCTTACCAATGTCCTATACAGCTGCAACATCACCTCACGACTCTTTAATTCAATCCCTCTGCAAATGAACGCTCATACACCACAGGCCTTCTTCCAAGCTCTATCCACCTGAGTGGCAACTTTCAAAGATCTATGAACATAGACCCCAAGATCCCTCTGCTCCTCCACCTTACTAAGAACCCTACCGTTAACCCTGTATTCCGCATTCTTATTTGTCCTTCCAAAATGGACAACCTCACACTTGACAGGGTTGAACTCCATCTGCCATTCCTCAGCCCAGATCTGCATCATATCTAAGTCCCTCTGCAGCCGACAACAGCCCTCCTCACTATCCACAACTCCACCTATCTTCGTATCGTCTGCAAATTTACTGACCCACCCTTCAACTCCCTCGTCCATGTCATTAATGAAAATTACAAACAGCAGACGGCCCAGAATTCATCCCTGCGGTACTCCACTTGTAAGTGGGCTCCAGGCTGAAATTTTACCATCACCACCACTCTCTAACTTCGACCGGTTTGCCAGTTCTCTAACCAAATGGCCAAACTTCCCACTATCCTATGCCTCCTGATTTTCCGCATAAGCCTACCATGGGGAACCTTATCAAATACCTTACTAAAATCCATGTACACTACATCCACTACTCTACCCTCATCCACATGCTTGGTCACCTCCTCAAATAATTCAATTAGACTTGTTAGGCAAGACCTCCCCCTCACAAATCCGTGCTGGCTATCCCTAATCAAGTATTGTCTTTCCAGATACTGATAAATCCTATCCCTCAGTACCCTTTTCATTACTTTGCCTACCACAGAAGTAAGACTAACTGGCCTGTAATTCCTGGGGTTATCCCTATTCCCTATTTTGAACAGGGGCACAACATTCGCCAATCTCCAGTCCCCTGGCACCACACCCATTGACAGTGAAGAGAAAAAGATCATTGCCAACGGTTCTGCAATTTCCTCTCTTGCTTCCCACATAATCCTAGGATATATCCCGTCAGGCCCGGGGGCTTGTCTATCCTCAAGTTTTTCAAAATGCACAACGCATCTTCCTTCCTAACAAGTATCTCCTCGAGCTTACCAGTCCATTTCATAATCTCCTCTTCAACAATACGGTCCCTCTCATTTGCAAATACTGTCGTTGATCGGACCTCCCCTCGTTCGCGTCATTCTCATGTTTCTCACATACGCATAAAAGGCCTTGGGGTTATCCTTGATCCTACCCGCCAAAGATTTTTCATGCCCTCTCTTAGCTCTCCTAATTCCTTTCTTCAGCTCCCTCCTGACTATCATGTATCCCTGCAACGCTCAGTCTGAACCTTGTTTCCTCAACCTTATGTAAGCCTCCTTCTTCCTCCTTACAATGCATTCAACCTCCCTCGTCAAGCAATGTTCCCTCACACGACCATCTCTTTCCTACCTAAGAGGTACATACATATCAAGGACACGTCGTATCTGTTCCTTGAAAAAGTTTCACATTTCAACGACATCCTTCCCTGACAGTCTATGTTCCAAATTTATGCTCCTCAGATCCTGTCTTGCAGCATCGTATTTACCCTTCCCCCAATCGTAAGACCTGCACGCACCTATCTCTCTCCATAACCAAGGTGAAAGTCACAGAATTGTGGTCAACATCACCAAAATGCTCACCCACTAACAATCCCATCACTTGTCCTGGTTCGTTACCTCGTACCAAATCCAATATGGCCTCCCCTCTAGTCTGACATTCTACATACTGTGGTAGAAAAGTTTCCTGGATATACTGCACAAACACCGCCCCGTCCAATCTACTTGATCTAAAGAGCTTCCAATCAATATTTTGGAAGTTGAAATCGCCCATGATTACTACCCTGTGGCTTCTGCACCTTTCCAAAATCTGCTTCCCAATCTGTTTCTACACATCTCTGCTGCTATTGGGGAGCCTATAGTAAACACCCAACAAGGTGACTGCTCCTTTCCTATTTCCTATACTTGTGCGCAAATATTCCCTGTCAGTGCTAACTTCTCCGCAGCCTCCCTACATTCTTGGACATCCTGCAAAACAGCTAACCTACTTGCTGGACTCCAAGTCCGGATTCCATCCCCCTGCCAAATTAGTTGA